>NC_071354.1:220496381-220824719 GCF_943734655.1 Sabethes cyaneus | reverse complement strand
ATCGCAGGAAAGTTCAGCAAGCAGTGTGTGTGGCGAAGATATTAAATGGCGAGGTCGATTCACCGACAATCCTGTCTGTCTTAAACTTTCGTGCGTCGCAATGCTCACTCCGGTCGACCGGATTACTGCAGCCGCGATTCCACCGGACAACCTTTGGATCTTACGACCCAATAACGGCCTGCATTCGAACTTTCCCCGCCGTTGAAAGCCTCTTTGAATTCAACGAACCGTCGTATAAGTTTGTACAAAAATTAAATAGTGTAAGATTTTTATGAACATGACTTAGAATATTCAATAAGAAATTTTTGTTAGTTGAATTTTAATTAAACAAATAAACAAATAAGCAAGGGGTTATTCGGATGAATAGCAGAATTGGGGCTGCGCCTACTACCCCGTTCGAAGCTAAGTATCCCGTGATCTTACCGTCAAAACATCGAATAACATTCCTACTCGTCGACAGCTACCACCGTCGTTATTTGCACCGTGACAACGAACGGTGCTCAATGAACTGCGTCAAAGATTTTGCATTCCTCGGCTCCGTACTTTAATCAAGCAAGTGGCGAAGAGTTGTCAACACTGTAGGATCTACAAAGCAAAACCGAAAGCTCCGCTGATGGCATCACTCGCCAGCGTTCGACTCACACCCTTTATTCGACCTTTTACCCACACCGGAGTTGACTATTTTGGACCGCTCTTGATAAAACAGTTGCGCAGTCTAGTGAAACGATGGGTGTGCCTCTCTACATGTCTTTCCACTAGAGCTGTGCACGTGGAAATCGCACACAATTATCTACCGAAGCGTGTGTGATGGTCATACGGAGGTTCGTTGTACGCCGTGGAGCTCCTAGTTTATTCTACTCCGACAATGGAACGAATTTCGTCGGAGCGAACAACCTGCTGGAAAAGCACAGAAACGCCAGAAACCAGAAACCAGAATGCCGCAATCTCTTGGAATTTCAATCCGCCGTCAGCGCCTCACATGGGCGGCTTGTGGGAGCGTATGGTACGCTCCATAAAGGCCGCGCTTGCGGCAATGGCAGATTACCCCCACCATCCAAATGACAAATTGAGTGGACAAATTTTGGCAAAGGTGGATCGTCGAATATCTTCCCACACTGACTCGGCGTACGAATTGGTTTCAACCAGTGAAAGCTCTGGAACCTAGCGATGTCGTCGTAGTGGTCGACCAGAAGACTCGGAATGGCTAGATACGTGGCAGGATTCTTGAGGTGATCAAAGGGTCAGGAGGTCAAGTTCGCCGAGCGGTCTTTCAAACGGCGTAAGGTTTGATTACCAGACCTGCTGTCAAGATAGCGCTGTTGGACGTTCTAGTACCCTCAGGAAACAGTTTAAATAAAAGTCTGGATCCCCGGGACTCCAAGGGCGGGGGGATTTTGACGAACCCACTGTGCAAATAGTGACAACCAGTACGTGTGTCCCTTGTAATATCCAGCTCAGTGACAGTTCAATATATGCTAACGTCATGCTACGGCCGAGAACTGTCACATGGAGCATAAATGAACCGACAACGTGGACGATTCAACAGGAAAACGATATTGTAAACAACTGGTGGTCTAATAGAAGATTTTGTAGTTTTTTAAGTGAAAATTTGTAATATTAAGATGCTTCAGCTTGCCTAAACGGCCAATAACTAGTAGTTCTCCTAGTTTGTTACAAGTAGGTAGATATTAATCTTTGCGGGAATATGGTAGAATACCTTAGTTTTTCCATGCAGAATATACCTGTGGAGAACAGGTCTTGATAAATCGTATTGGTACAGCAAACAAATATCAACTATATAACATAAGAAATTACATGTTTACTCCAAAAATAAAAGTATGAAAAATTTTAGAATTTCCGAACTAGGGGCTCGTTATGAGTCAGGTAACACAGTAGGGTTTAGCCAATGAATAATACTAAATCTGTCACTACTCATTTACAGTTTCATTGACCACCGACAAGAAACCCGAAAACAAAGAAAGGGATTGCTGGAAGTTTTAAAGTAGAAGTTGTGCCGGATCGTCACGTGAAGCACAAACTGACGGCACAGAATCGCTCAAGGATGCTCTACGAGAAATTGCTCAAACAAAAAGTTGGCGAATCACATGCTAACAACTCAGGAATACTCGGTTTTACCCGTTTTACTATCTCACAGATCGAACGTGTCAAATTATCGGGTTCACACGAGCGTCCCTCTGCGCACACCTACTCTGCACAGGTGCGCACGTACCTACCGGCGGCGCGGCGCTGTTATTGTGACCGTCTTCTAATCGTTAAACAGTGCAGGCAACGTAGACGTGCTTTTTCTGTCGTAAGATTGAACGCACAGGTCTCGGAGGGTTTATCGTTCACCAGACAGTGCATTGTGTATTGTCCGTTCTATCCTTTCAGAATAACCGGATTCATAAGAGACTGGCCGGCCGAGCCGACAACCGCCGACAGAGCGCGGTGCTGCTAACAAAACAGCTCAGCAGAGCGTCACCATCCATGGGCAGAAAGATCCAGAAATGTGCTGTTTATTCATTTCGGATTTCTCGGAACCGAATTCTATCAAAAAAGATAATAAATTACTGCCAGTCTCGGCTGGCGGCTACGGCGGTGGTATCTGTAGTTAGTCTGGGATGTGTGAGCCGCCATCGTCATTATCATCAGCATCATCATCACCAGCGTCGTCGTGATCAAGATCGTCGCCTTGTGATTTAGAAGAAGCAAGCAAACGCTGGCAGCAGCATCAGATTGCCTACCATCATAAGTAAAATTTCTAAAGAGTTGAGCCGCATCGATGCTGTTGGTTTCGACGTTCTACTTTACGCTCGAGGTTAGACGATATGTAAATTGGATCGGTTTTTTTTCTGAGGGCTCGATTTTGATTACGAATATCTATGATGTGAAAGATGACACCGACCACCAGTATACAGTTACAGCGTCGATTAGCGCCACTTGACGTTGTGACTGCCAGGCTCAACTTTCTATAACAAATGATATCGATTTTGAATAAAATCAAATACATTTGAGAATTAATTTTAATTTCACCTAGCAACGTTCGCTGATCCTATTTTCGGCTGAACACACAATCATTCTTTCAAACAATTAGAGGATTAATTAAGAATAAACTTGCGCCACACAACTGAAGTCGTGAGAAACTTGCTGGAAGACACATCCCATCACAAGACCGCATAACAGCGAAAGCTGAACACATAAAAAACGTGCAAAACAAAGATAATATCCCAAAACCGAGATTTGCTTTGTGTGCACCTTTCAGCCTCTAAAGGATCTTCCAAGAAAGCAAAAAAAAAAGCTTTGAATCCGTATTCGACCGACCAAAACAATAGGCCCCGAAGGTTTTCATTGAGAAAATGCCATTTCCGACAATGAATATCGTACCAAAAGGATGCTGCTATTGATGAGCCCTGGACGAAGACAACACAGCCTTCAACAAAAGCAAAAGCATTCACACGTTATTCTGAGAATCTTCTTTTTTTATTTGCTGCCGATGTCATTTCTAAAGAGCAATCAATTGCCTCGAAAAAAAAAATAAATGAACACTCGGCGGCGGCGCTGCGACTGCGACACAGTAGGCGCCCTCTCCGGTAAAAAGGTTTCTATTTTTGCTTAGCGATTAGCAGCACTTCAAAACCAGAACGGCGCGGCGTCGTCGTCGTCGTCTACCTACCTATACCAGTACAATGAGATGTGATGATTCGCTTTGCGTCGTGTTGGTCACAGATCTTCCTGCCAGATGATCCACTTTACTTAGTGTTTCTCACCTGAAACGGTCGGTCGAGCCGGTGCACCGATCGGACACATCATGCTATAACATATGTAAGTAGATATATATTTCGAACGGTCACCATCGCAGCGAGGTTGTTTTGACTGAACATTTCCGCTTCAGTCTGAGCTTTGCCGATCGTGTTGTCATCCTCGAACGGCACTGTGGAGTGCCGATGATTCGATGGCGCATGCGCCTTTTATTCGACTTGCCATCCGCGAATACGAGAGACAGTTCTGAATTTGTTGTGATTTCTTCGCGGGCATACCCCGCGCGCCCCCCTGTCGGATGCTGCCTGCTGGCAGCAGCACACTTCTGAAAGCAACGAAAAATACGCTCTATTTTTATTTACGATTTGTCATACAAGTGGCGCCTTCAGATTTCATCATGTAATTTTATTTACTTTTCTTCGAAAGTCGTTCGCTCGCACTCCCGCGCGTTTTCAATAGTACGCGGCAAGATATTCATAATGCTAATTTATTTTTATGCCACAGCTTCTAGGAAATTAATCCTGTTCGGCATCGATCGCGGAATACGTCCCGTTTGGAAACCTCCTCCTCTCAACTCAAGCAAGCAAGATGGGAAGGGAATGGCCAACCTTGAGACGAAATACGCAGCACAGAAATACATCATCCATCGTCAGCCTGTGCGCGCTTGGCTGTCGGTTTCGGTGAAACACGAATGTTGCTGCACCTAGCAAAACGACGACGACGATCGGCAGATTCTTGGATAACAGCTGAATTATTCCAGCAGGAACACATAAAGAGCTTCTGTCTTGATCCTGCCGAGAATCAATACATCAAGCCGGTCGCATTATAACCACTTAGATTGCCAGCTGACCGTTGAACAAGGCGATTAAATCACCGCAGATCTCGAGAGATTGTAAATTTGTCGCCGTCTGCTGGGTGATGTATATTTTTTTTGTCTAGGTTATTTTCGGGATGGCGCACATACACGTAGGACTACAATTACTGCCGTCCGCTCTGGCTCTGATGCCGGCTGTCGGCGGCAACGCCAAACGCACTGTGATGACTGTTTCAATTTAGATTGTGCGATGTCGTTCGCTTCGCTTCGAAATTGAAACGGTAAATTTTGCCAACTGGCTTGTTGGTTGGTGCATGGTGGAATATTGTGATTTAGAATAGAACACCGCTGAAATTGATAGTAAAACTGGCTGGGTAACCCAGCTGGACTTTCTTCTATTTGGCGGAATGATGCTGTTACACAAGCTGTACTGAAAATAAAATCTAGAAACATCAAATCCAATTAACCTGAAGTTCAGCTGAGCGAGCCAATGCCAACACTATCAATACAGAAGGCGGATTTTCTTTCTCAGCTTCATGAAAATTAATACCCACAATATTAGGTTCGATAACGAGCCTTTTTTCCCACAACGATGTATGTGCCATAACTTCCAAATACATTTTACAACATTGACAGATTTGAACAAAAAGTTCGATTCGGTCTCGGAATTGGTGCCGCAATGCAACAACGTGTAGGTACGGTGGATCAGGCAGGCAGACGGGCATCAACCAACAACGCACCGCACCGGTTGTTGAGCATTAGCCTGTGTGTTAATTCAGTTTTATGACAACTTCCTGCTTCAAATATTTATAACTTTGAGAGCTCGTGCGAGCCGCAGACGGACGACGCGACGCTCACACGAAAATTCACTGAACGCAAAACCACACGCGAGCTGGCACTCTGGCAGGCTGAGCTGAGCCGTCGAACCGGGTCACTAACTCAACAAGACTCAAGAGGCGAGTGTGGGATCGGAAACACCCAAACCGTGATGCCTTGTTTTTTTTTTGTTCTCTCAATGCAGGAACTGCAGATTAGGGTCAGCTACAGATGCTACGGTGGTGTTTCTGCGAAATAAATTCACTATCACCCGGCTCAAAACAAACAACAAATTACTTGTTTAGGTAGTTTCCGTAGCAACTGTGACTGTGAAATTGAAATTGATGTTTTAACTGTCTATGCTCTATTGAGTGGTAAAAATTTTATTCAATCCATTTGGTGATAAAGAAACAGATCACATCTATATCAAAGTTGTTTTCACAAGCATCAGATCAGATCAATCAACGATGAAGCATCAGATAGGGATTAACAGTTGAGTAAGCCTTCTTGCTCACTCCGCCTCTGGGCGTCTTGTTCCTACCGGATTTGAAACGAACACCATCTTTGCAGGGTAGTTGTTCGGCATTCGTGCAACATGCCCTGCCCATCGTATCCGTACAGCTTTAGCCATCTTTTGAATACTGAGGGCGCCATAGAGCTGTGCGAGTTCATGGCCCATGCTCCGCATCCATACTCCGTTCTCCTGTACGCTGTATGTGAGCCAATTTTCGATGTGGAAGTCGTGAATCTGCTCGTCCCAATCGACGGATGCTCTCCAGATCTGCAATAGGCTTCGGAGAAACATCAGGAAGTGACTGATCAGCCCCAGCGGATCGAATACCATCATCAAAGTCCTCAGCACTTCGCGATTTGTAGGCCGTTTACGCCCAGACAGCAGGCCATGGCGGGGAGACAGCTTGTATGTAAAGCAGTCCGCTGCAGTATTCCACCACATTCCGAGCACCTTTTCAGTGGTATCTGCTTCTCCAATGCTCAGGTTTTTCTCCTTGGTTTCTTCCCCGTCTAGCGCAGCACCCACCGCCGATGAGTTGGAGACCCAATTTCGTATTTCAAACCCACCAGATTCGTGGGTTCTCTTCACATCCATCGCCAGTTGGATTGCATTCTCCACTATATCAGCACTGATCAGCATGTCGTCCACGTAATGCTGATGAACAATGGCATAGACGGCTTCTGGATACTCCTGCTCAAATCGCATCGCGTGGGTGTTTTTAACATACTGAGCGGTGCTTGGAGAGCAGCTCGCGCCGAACGATATTACTTGCATGACGTACGTGCTGGGAGCTGTGTCTGCTTCATTCTCCTTCCACAGGAAGCGTTGACAGTGCTGATCCTACGATCTCATCCTCACTTGATGATACATTTCCCGGATGTCCCGGAGACAGTCACACGAAACTCCCGAAACCTTAATAGGACCGTTAGGAGAGAGGTCAACTGATCGGCGCTTGTGAAGCATGGAATTCAAAAACACTCCGTACGAAGTCGCTGTCGCATCCCAAACAAGCCTTGTTTTGCCGGGTTTGTTGGGATTGACTACAGGAAACATCGGAAGGTACCAAACTCGGCCACGTGTCATCTCTAGTTCCTTTGCTGAGAGTTTCCTGATATAGTCCTAGGCCAAATAATCGTTCACTTTCGCGTTTAGCGCCAGTGCTAGATTCCCGTCCTTCTGCATTCGCCGATCAAGGCATTCCCACCGTCGCAGCGCCATCGATCTGCTGTCCGGAAGCCGGACGTTGTCATATCGCCAGAGAAGGCCGGACTCGTAGCGTCCATTCGTACGCGACACTTCATCACATTGCCCAAGCTTGCATGGTCCAGACCGATGAGAAGTCGCGGGCTGACCTCTTGATATGATTCCAGCGGTAAGCCTTGCAGATGACGATACTTTTCCTGCAGCTCAGGTATCCGTAACGTTTGCGGTCGAAGTTCTAAGCTTCCGACAGTGTGCACTTCGGAAAGCTGGAACTTCTCAATGGGATTCGTGACGCTGGAGATGTAGAAGTTTAACTTTTGGGACTGGCTTTCCATTTGGTTAGTGCCTCCAGTCCATCGGAGACATAGGGACTTCGTAGGTCCTTCTACCCCTAGTTCTCTGGTAAGACTGTCCTCCATGAGTGTGAGTTTTGATCCGTCGTCAACAAAGGCGTAGGTTCGCACTACCTTCGAAGGCCCGTGAAGTACAACTGGCACGATCCTAAACAGGATTTTAGACTGCCATTGGTGTATGTTACAGCTACTATTGGTAGCTTAATCCCCGCGGTGCTGTGGAGGCGTTGATGCCGGAGCAGCAGATGAAGTGGATGAATACCTTTTTGCGTCGTGGAGAAGTGAATGGTGAAGGAAGGAACAGTCGTCAACCCCGCACGCCTTGTTCTGCTTGCATGGACCGTTATGCCTCCGTAGACACTTTCGACACACCTTAAACTCCCGTACAATTGCCCACCTCGAGTCATAGCTGAGTTCTTTGAACCGCTTACACTGCGCTAAGGTCGAACAATTTCCTTTGCAGTCTACGCAATCCCTGACGGGCTCCTTAGAAGTAGGCTTACTGCACTCTGCAGAGACCGACGGCTTTCTCGGTGACTGGTAGTGCTCTTCGGAGTGAAGATTCAAGTAACCGTCTCTCTTCGAAACCCTAGGACGGTGATCACTGCCCGTAGCAATTGAAATCGTAAAATAAAGCTTGCTTCATTTAGAATTGGAACTAACTTTTGCTCATATTGTGGCGCTCTTGGTGGACGGATTTGGAAGTTCTTGGCGCCCACGTGTCGGAAATTTTGTTGGCTTCATATATTTTTGACATTCCGCAAAGCGATTATATTTTGTAAACAAACAACATGGAAGTCGAAAGAAGGGAAAACATTGTGCACATTGGAAAATCCATTGTAATCTGCATCTAGGCAAGCTAAACAGCTGAAATTGCCCAGAAATACTGGTTGGCGCGTTATCAAACGGTATAAGGAAACATTGACGACGGTTCGGAAGCCCCAAGCTAATCATCGGAGTGGAACTGTCGACCGGAAACCGCGTGGTAAGATTTTGAAGACCATCAAGAAGAATCCTAATCTGTCGGACCGTGATTTGGCCAGAAAATTCGGTGCTGCCCATAGTAGGCCGTGAGGAGATTTCGACTCCGGGAAGAAATCAAATCGTATCGAGCTAGCAAACAGCGAAACCGAACCGTAAAACAGATCAGAGTGGCCAAAATTCGTGCTCGAAAGCTATACACCAGGCTTGCACGAAAATTTATGATTTGGCAGGGCATTTGCAGCTGTGACAGAAAAACGAAAGTTTTCGCTACAAATAAGGCAATGACGTCGGAACTGTACCAAAAGGAGTGTCTCCAAAAACGAATTTTGTCGTTCATTCGATCCCACCACCATCCCGTGATGTTTAGGCCAGATTTGGCAAGCTGTCAATGGTATGCAGAGAAAGGGGTTCAGTTTGTTCCGAAAGACCTTAACCCACCCAATTGCCTCCAGTTCCGCCCTCTTGAAAAATACTGGGCAATCATGAAGAGGAGGCTCAAGGCAAAGGGAACAGTTGTCAAAGACATCAATCAGATGAAGACCTGGTGGAATAAGATAGCCAAAACGATGGACGAAGAAAGTGTGCGCCGCCTAATGAGCCATATTACAGGAAAAGTTCGAGAATTCCTTCGAAACCATGACGAATAATTTTATCCGTATTTTTTCTTAAAAGTATAAAGAAAATGCTACATTTGTGT
Organism: Sabethes cyaneus; assembly: GCF_943734655.1. Taxonomy (NCBI): domain Eukaryota; kingdom Metazoa; phylum Arthropoda; class Insecta; order Diptera; family Culicidae; genus Sabethes; species Sabethes cyaneus. Next base: position 220,815,579 of record NC_071354.1, on the reverse strand, counting down.
GTTTTCTTACACTTGAATTCAATAATAAATAACTGAAATACACGCAATTGTTTTTGTTCCAATACTTTTTGAAGCAAACGTTAGTATCTTTTGACCTGAAAACTAGGGTCGATTCAGGCGTTACATAAAGATATTAGATCTTGGTTAGATAAAGTCAGCTTTTCTCTAAAAAAGGACTATCAAAAAATCAATGGACTAATTTTGAAAATAATAAAAATCTCAATTACGGTTGATATCTTAGCAAGCTGGAAAACCGCGTAGCGTACGCTGTAAATTTCATTGAGAAACCAGTTTAGATCAGTTTCGCACTATGCTGTTTTTTTTTCAGTATCATTCACCGTTCAGTTACTCTGCGAGTAGATCTGCGAAGATATTGATGAAAAACGTTTATTTTTAGAAGATTGTAGTGGAAAAGTGAAAAAGTTGGAAAGGTCTCTTCTCAATCCAATGCGTGTGCAGATCGTTTTTTACGCGTCTGTTTTTGTTTTGCTCGCTGGTTCGATTCACGAAGGTGTAGGTATACTAGCAGGTGGATGCTTATCAGCAAGAGCGTATCAGATTTTTTTGCTTATTGACTTGTGTAGGTTAGGAATCAGAAGCTCCAAATGTGTTCACCTTTTGATATACCACCAAAAGGTAGATAGATAACTTCAAAAGATGGTCCTGTGATGGTGCAGTCAAGTGTAAATGTGACCTACAACAACTTATCCTATACTGCATGGCAAACTACGTCAGAAATCAGAGGGATTCGATATTAACTTGGATGGACCGTAGCAGGTGATGAACGAGACTGAAACATGGCCGGCACGCATGGTTGTTTATGAATCAGTTCAGCTGGGGCATATAAACAAACAATACTTTAAGTGAGAGTTCGAGAAAAATAAAACACTTTACCTTATTTGGTGATTGCTGAAGCACGCTTTCAACTGGTGAGTTGGCGGTGTTCTCATTCTATCGTTAAGTGGGTGAAGCCAGTATGCCAAACTTGAAAATGTTCGAACGTAATTTTTTATATCTTTTTTATGTATTCTCTGTCATCCGAAGTTAATCTTTATAACCATTCTTTTGTGCAGCTTAGTGAATACATGAAAAAGTCCCCTGCCTGACGGTAACAAACACCCAAAGTTTTTATTCAATTACTACGAAGACTTTACTGTTCTTGGGTCACATCTGTTTATGCATGTAATAATGTAACCATTTTATAGGTCCGGGGTGGAGTCAAAAAACCTCCCACTAAGAGATCAAAATAAGAAAAACGGGCTTTGCAACACATGGGTTTCCGTAGAGGAAATAGACCTATCAAATAGCTGCGTGACAAAAGGCATAGTGCTGGCAAGGAGGGGGGAAGGGATGCCTGATAAGATCGTAGAGGGCGTTTAAATGAGGAAAAAAGTCCGAATCTTCAATATTCTTTTATATATGAATCTTTGGCTACGCCCCTGGTACATATTCAACGATAGGTCATATTCACTAGACCTTGTATGAAACGTCAAAAGGGAGTTGGTCGATAAGCAACATTATTTACACTTACCGGAGATGCTGAGCATCTCCTTCCACAATCTAAACCGGATGAAACAATGGTTAAATAAGCTCATATTGCAGCATACTCCCGATATGTGAGAAAAAGAACCCGCTTGTTATCTACGATGTGTTGCTAAGCGGACCAAGGTTGGTCGCTCCACTCCGTAATGTTATTGGATATTAAAAATAGCACAAAAATAACCCAAAATCCATACATAAATTATAAACATGATTTGTATCATGTTCAATTTAGCATTGACTTTGTATTAGTTTTTACTCCACAGAAACGTTAATGTTGATTTTTTATGGCAATTTGCGTTTATATTTATTGGCGTACCACCCCAACCCCCAAGAGAGGGTACATAAAATAAAAAATATGGGTATGAAATTGTTCGAAAAGAAACAATATTTGAACAATATTTTTACAGTATTGCTAATAGCTCAATTAGTAACAAAATTTAGCATCGCTTCCCAGCCATTATTATAATGATATGAGGTCAGATGTTCTCCAAATCGTTTCAACCGAATCACGAGCCGATGTTCGAGGATTTTCATTGCGAAGGTGCAGGAGCGTGTCATAAACTAAAGGTGGGGCGACCTTCCAGAACAATGTTTTGGCCTGAAAAATCTGAGTAATTGTAGGATGTTCATAATTCTGAACTTCCGGGTGTAGTTTGAATTCAAATCAAAGTTGAAATTAGGCTAGAAATCAGACGTGGAATTGGACTAGACATAAGAGTTGAAATTCAACTTGAAATCAGATTTGGCCACAGAAGATTGAATTAAACTCCAATGTGAACTAATATGGACTTCAAGCTTTACTTCGAATAAACTGGAAATTGGACTTCAATTTGGATTACACTCAAGTCGCTTTTTACGCGAAGGATACGTCCCGCGTAAATCAAAACCGTATAAATTTCGAAAATCGCGTAAAAAAACCGCGTAAATTGCGAAATTCACGTAAAAAAACCGCGTAATTTCCAAAATTCACGTAAAAAACCAAAATTTCGCGTAAAAAAAACTATGTGGATTTCAACACTACGCAAAAAATAGACGTTTTGAGCACATCCGCGTAAATTCCGAAATTCGCGTAAATTCCGAAAATCGCGTAAAAAAAACACGTAAATTCTGAAATTCGCGTAAAAAAACCGCGTAAATTCCGAAATTCGCGTAAAAAAACCGCGTAAATTCCGAAATTCACGTAAACATAGTCGCGTAAAAAGCGACTTCAGTATAATTTGGACTGGAAGTTTTGCTTAGAATTTAACATGAAATCAGACTCGAAATGAAGCTTCCACTTAAATTGAATTCAACTTGTAATTGGACTTGAAATTAGACGTGAAATTGAAGTTTAAAGTCAACTTGAAATTGGAATTTTAGTCTTACTCTTTCACACGTTTTCCCTCTTTTTTGTTCCGTTTTATCTCGTTTTCTACCTATTTTTCTGCCCCGTGTTTCTTGTTCTATTGTATTCTGTCTCATTTTTTCAAATTTTCATTCCTGTTTTTCATCTTGTTTTTCACTCATTTTTTTATTATTCTCCTTCCCGTTTTTCGCCTTTTCTTTTAATTTTTTTTTCGTTTCCACATTTAATCTTTGTTGAAATTTTCTTATCTCCTTTTCGTTTTCATCTGTTCTGTTTTTCCATTTTTTCTTCTTTTCTGTCAAGTTTATTCTGTTTTGGCTCCTTTTTTCTCTCGTTTGACGTCTTCTTCTCTCCTTTTTTACTTTTTTCTTTGATCCGTTTTTCTTTTCATGTTTTTATACTTCTGAACTTATTTCCCGTTTTCTGTCCCATCTTTCTCCTTTTATACCTATTCTTGTGTTCTTTTTCTATTTTTTTCTCCGTTTTTCCAGCTTTCGGTCACGGTTTTTTTTCCTTTTTTGTCCCGTCTTCCCTCCATTTGTCTTATTTTCCATACTTTATCTTCGGTTCTTTAGTTTTTTGCACGCTGTTTTCTCTTTTTCTGTTTTCTATCAAGATTTTCGCTTCATTTTTCATTTTTTTTCTTCTCGTTTCTTGTTGTTTCCCGTCCAGTTTCGTCTTTTTTATTGTTTTTCCCGGTCCCGTTTTTCACCTTATTCCCTTTTCAATTGTTTTTCTATTTTTTCGTCCTCAGCTGTTCCGTTTTTTTCCTTTCCGTTTTAATCCTTTTGTCTTCTGCTTTTATTTTTTTCTTTCCGTTCTCTTTTTATTTACCATTTATCTTTCCCTTCTTTTCTATTCCCTTTTTTTCTCCTTTCCGGTTCATTTTGTGCACATTTTCTTTCCGTTTTTCTCATTTATTTTATCATTTTTACTTCTTTTCTCCCGTTTATCTTCACTATTCTGTTCTCAATCTTTTTCTGTCTAGTCTTCTCGTTTACTGCCACTTTTTCTCTACCATTTTTTTGTATCCACCTTTTTTTATCTCTTTTTATATCCCGTTTTCCGTTCCATTTTGCCACGTTTTTTCTTTCAGTATTTTTCGTTTATGCCAGTTTTTCTTATTTTCTCTCTCGAGTGTTTCCTTTTTTCTCGTCCCGTTCGTCCAGTTTTAGTCACATTTTTTTCGTGCTCTTTTTCGTTTGTTCTCCTTTTGTTTAATTTTTATCTTTTTGCTTCTTTTGACGTAGGACTACTCCTTATCGCAGGTCGTCATTCCATAATTTAGATTCTAGTTACCGTCACGAAAATATGAGAGATTTTGAAAGTTCATAGCTCTGCCATTTATGAATGGATATTGCTGGTTTGTGGTTTTTATTATAATTTTCTTTTTCAATCACTTAATAGTGAAAATTAATGAAGAGCTGCAAGGTTATATTTCCCCATACATTTTTTTCGTGATTTCCTTGCTTCGTAGGCAGGATCACTAATCAATCGTACAATTTAAAGTAATTTCGATAACGATTAAAAAGTAAAGCCAAGTTGCTATATTCTGATATCAGAACTTGACCTTCTGTTTTCAAACGACAAATTGCGCAGACAGCTGCTAGAGTACAGAACAATTGCAATATTATAAATAAAAAATTACAAGAACTACAAATTAGATCAAAATTAGAAGAAAAGAGATGAAATTTTTAGGTTTTAGGATTAATATTTTTACTCTCTTTTGTCTACTTACGTTTTGAAGCGGATAAAACGAAAAGAAATTGCAAATATGTATCATTAAACTGCCTTTGTAAGCATTACCGCTTTTGCATTTAGTTGTAATGATACGCATAACCTTGGGGCTATAAACAAACAAACTTATTGTTTGATATCATGAACAAGTAGCACATATAGCGCATTGAATTCAAAATAAATCTTGTATTCAGAGCTATATACTGTTGAACTGCGGCAGGAAACAAACATGCACTTCGCCGGAGACCAGAGCGAAAACAGCAGCCAACCCCACGTTCTCTGGTTAGTCCCGATATGAAGAAAACAAATTTCTAAATTTAAATTTTAATTCATGCGTGGTCCCGTGGCTGTCCACGACTTACTATAGAGTTTAACGTAGGACTATACCAGTATTAGCCAGTAGACGAGAAACGTGTGGCGCTTTCGTACATGGGTGTGCAAATCAAAGTTGTTGACTTGTTATGCCCCGTAGTATGAAAAAAAAATAACACCGACAAACTGCCCAAAAGATGCGTGGACGGACATCAACGTGCGGCGGCCACTCGACCAGAGGCTAAGAATTGTTATGCCAAAAAATGCGTGAGCTTTACAACAATTGTGGTGTAATCTCAACGGTTGATTTAGTTAGTTTGACGCAATGTCAGCTAAGTTGCAGCACGAGCAGCAGAGCAGGAGAACCGGAAGAGCTAGGTATATCTGCGACGAGGAAAATCGCACGTGCCGCACAGTCGTCGGCTAGGTGAACTGAGCAGTTTGAGATTGGGAAGCATGCGCAACTCCTACACAAAAGATTTTTTTTTTTGCTCGCCAAATAACCAAAAAAAATCTAAGTAATAAAACCCAAAATATACAGAATTTTTGTAACTTAGCCGATCATAACCGATCATAACCGATATCGTACATAAAATTGTAGATAAATTTGGATCACTTTCGTTGCTTTCAGTAACTTTCGACTTCACTTTTGCATTATAATCAGTATTAAAGGGTGAAACGATAAAAATTAAGAGCGTTCGTTCGAAAACGAAGATCACTCTTCTTCCGGTCGCTACCTCCCGATGTTGGGCTTCCTAGCAGTCGTCTGACGTTCCCCGAACTCTTTAATAATGTTTGTCACAGTCAATCTGGCCATGTCCGCGAGGGATAAATTTAGACTTTGGTTATGTACAAGCGAAGTTTTGATACGCTGCTTTCTTTTTGAAATTATTACTGAATTCAACACACCTTTTAAGTTCAAGTCTAAAAACCAAATCAAAAGACCTTCATTGTTGTTTTTTTCCTCTCTCCGTGTAAACTTTTTCGGCGCTGCTGATGACGCTTTTGGCCCATCCAAGCAACCAAACAAACAAACCGTCCATCCTCTCCGATTCCATTTTTAGTACGACGACGGACGGTGAAATTGATATCCATCGCAACCTACTGCTAGGTGATGTGTGGAGATGAATCACACAGTCAGCCAGCCAGCCAGATAGCGCAGCAGCAGCAGCAGCAGCAGCAGCCAGCGGTAGCGATTATTTGGGAACCGGGGACACGACGACCGACGCGACGGTGCGTTCAGGTTGCTTGCCTCGAAGCGTCACCTCGCGAGGAAAGGCCCCGAACCGGTCAGTGCGGTCACTGCGCCTGTGTGACGTCACCGCACGGGGCCGCCAATATGTATTCCGTGACGCAGAAGCGCATCTGACAATCACATGGTCCTTCTTTGCGAGCGAAAACAGCCAATAAAGTTCAGATTGGGGATAAGCGCAAATGTTACACGGATCTAATGTGTAGGTTTGATGACCGGATAAACTAATAATTAGGTTAGAGGTATGTAAAAATAACAGTATGACGGCGTTAATTTAACGATTGATGGCATTTTGGGCGATTTATCGACAGCGATGTACCGACTGACGGAACAGTGAAGTTCGAATCCATAACGATCCGAATTTATTTGAAAGTTATACTTGACCAACATATAGCGTCTGTCTTCTGTCATCCTGCTTGCCAGCCATAAATCCCGTCTATCCCACAGTGAAAATTAGAATAAACTTTCATCCCACATGGGCCACAGCCTATGTGACCGCAGATTGGCCAGAATGACGAATAACTGTCAACGGACGAGAAACGAACGCTGGGCGTTACTTGATTAAACGCATGACAACAGTCCGACGCCGTAACCAGGCGGCGCGACGACGACGGCGTGGTGTGTGGAAATCAGTAAACATCGCCTACTTCAACACCGTACGAACAACGAACCGAATGCTGAGAAATATTGTGCTATATTAATCGGAACAAGAAAGGGGTCATTAAAACCATTCGCTTAGAGAGGTGCTGAGCTGAGATTTCGTTTTCAAACGCGGATGACGGCATCACGGTTTGCCCCGCAGTATCAATAAAGTATACACTTCCACCATTCATCCGAACCAGCTCCGAACTCGTGTATCCACTTTAACGCAAGCAGCTGTAGCAAAACGAACTGCTTGTTTACGCAGTAATAGTTACAAATCATCCCTAATGTAAGAAACCGCTCCCGGCGACGACTGCCTCTGCCCGGTCTGCCACCGCACCACCACACGAGGCTAAACATGTCGACTAAAATTCCGCCAGTTTGTGCGAAGAGATATTGAAGTACTCACTAATCCTGGTTGCTAATCCCTTGTCAGCGGTTCGTCGTCGTTGTCATCCACACAGTCGTTCGCCGTTCTTGAACTTGGAACAAGGATGATCTTGGGATGAGCTGAGAAATCAGCTTTTGAACACTATTTATTTTCGTCCTCGCTTGCGGTATTATGCATCAAAATCTACTAAATATCCAGATTTTATAAAGTCAATAAAAATGTGATAAATATTTATTGCAACCGTTCAGCCGTTGTTTTCGTAACAATTACACCTCATGTAGAGAGGCCTAAAATAATTTAGATGATTCGTTAAACAACCATCGAAGCAACAAAAAAAGAAATGTTATTAAGCTGATAACAGAATAATCGAAAGTCGCACTTTAATTGGGCAGTATAAATCAAATGTTGTGAATCAATTATCTTTTTTTATCTCACCCTACTGGGGCCACTCAGTATAATATTATCACTCATTCGTAAGGGCAAGGATGCTGCGGGTGGCTACTATAGAAAATCGATAAAACTGAAGGCAAGCCTTGCACATCGGAACGATCACGTTACGTGTAAAAGCAAAGCAAGTGTAGCGTGCTTATTAAATCAAATAGACTACCGATAGAAATTGTTTCGCAATCGAGTCGATTGTTCAAGATCATAAATCTGCAGCTTTCGTCTGTCGACTGTCCACACAAGCCAAACACGCTTAATGCAGACTACTTTATTACAAATACAATTATTTAGAGTATATTTTATTAAGAAAAAATTTTTTTAGAAACTTAGCCAAAACCGATGTGAAACTAACATTAAATAGCTTTTGAGTTTTTTTTATCAAGACAGTTATGGTTTACACAAACAGAACACTTTACTGTCTTTTTCTATCTGTGCCATCATACAATCCCAGTCAAACGTTACAATTCATTGCGTTGAGCAGAACTGGCACTACAAGCAGCAATTATTGTTCGAGCCGGAATGAAACGGTTTGGCCGGCACTGACGGACGGACGGGTCCTACGGACTGGTCGAGTACACAGCTGCTTCCACCGGCCATAATCCATTGATCTATTCCAAACAGCGCATAAATAGTAGCGCTCACCTGACGACGATCGGCGCTCTCTTATGCACAATTACTGCCCATACCGATGTTGTTTCTCGGAGGCTCTTAGTGGCATACGTGTTGCGAACCCTCCAGCTTTTGATGCTAATGCTTAGTGAATGAATTGGATTGGTAAGTTTTGCTGTGACACTGGAATCCAGTGTTTGTCCCCTGCACGGGGTATCCCACGGTTGGGCTCCGGTGGTGATGGTGGTGGTGGTGCCATGCCATGCAGCGAGTCGTGATCATTTGCCGTCTGCAAATACCGGCTCTCAAGCTCTAGCCCCTAGTTTCCAGTCGGCGATTACGAAACTTTTAATTGTAGAACCAACTTACGCGTCCGCTGCTGCCACACCGCTCTGACACCGCGCGCTGGTCATAGTAGACAGCAGTTGCCGCGGCGTTTGGAGATTTACAGCTTTTAGAGACTCGATCAAGGGATTAAATTACAATCAGAAACATGCGAGCAATTTTCGTAACATAATTTATTGATCTCCGAAGGTGATTATGCTTCGGAGTCGGAGTTCAAGAGACTGCTTTTAGCTGGATTTCATTGAATGGTTCAATCGAGTGGTAGAATGTAGAAGGCGCACACGCTGTGGCTTATTGGATTAACAACGTTGTTTGTTTCGAATTATTGTTCCAGTAATAGGTAAGTAAGCTTTAATATGTTTTTAATCCGTTCAGAGTAGCCATTTAGCCTAATTTTCGGAATTGCAGCCCTGTTTTTCTTCTATTATGCAATATTTATCTCAATATTTTTTCTTTGCTTCGTCATTTTATTATATTTGGTTGACGTATTTCACTCTCACATTTCCGTTTTCAGTTCTTCGACCAATCATCAACTTCATTTTTAATAATTATTCCTATACAGTAATGACCCGATTTTGTCACCCCCATGATGAATTTAGGGGTGACTAAAACGGGACAGTGACAAAATCGGGTATATTTTCAATTTTAATTTTTTTGCAGATAACTTAGAACGAACTACATATATTTCATTCTGATCACTTTTAGGACATTTCGCACTTCCTTCTACCTCTCTGTGGACATTTGTCACCTGTTCACAGCACAGCCCACAGGTATGAAAACACGCGTTTTTTAACTGCGCCGAAATGGTTGATTATACTGGTTAACTATGTTCTGAGAAATTTCACAGCGTAAAAAGCTCTTTCTTATGGTATGAACGATTCTTTGATTAACCCCCCTAAAAGTAAGATACAAAATTTATTTTTCAAGTAGTAAGAGATAGAGCAAAACAATGTTCTACAAAATTGTTGAGTAGATTATTATAAAGAACTTTGCCAAAAAAATGACCTTCTAGATATTATAGTTGTGGAGATATGAAACAACTTTTGTGGAAACTCCATGATAATCAGCACAGTTCTTTTCACAGTGTTTTAAAACATTTGACATGTTTGAAAATGATTTTCAAACTAAGCTTTTGATAAATCAAAAGCGTGACAAAATCGGGTAAAAAACGTGACAAAATCGGGGGTGACAAAATCGGGTCAAAAACGTGACAAAATCGGGGGTGACAAAATCGGGGAGTGACAAAATCGGGGAGTGACAAAATCGGGTTACCACTGTATAACCTTGTTCATTCTCACGTGTATGGTTTTGTTCCAGTTCCAGGTTGTTATCGAATAAATTTCGTTATTTTATCTATGTAATTGTACTATATATCTCGCTTTACACTTTCGACTCTTGTTTCTGATTGATCTCTTTACCTATTTTTTTTTATTTCTGTTTCATTCCAATTTTTTTCTTGCCATTCTAAATTTCCGTTTCTATATTTTTTCGTGGTTTTCTATCCCATGAAAATCTGATTTCCATTTCCATTCCATTTCCATTCCATTTGCATTCCATTTCCATTCCATTTCCATTCCATTTCCATTCCATTTCCATTCCATTTCCATTCCATTTCCATTCCATTTCCATTCCATTTCCATTTCATTTCCATTCCATTTCCATTCCATTTCCATTCCATTTCCATTCCATTTCCAATCCATTTCCATTCCATTTCCATTCCATTTCCATTCCATTTCCATTCCATTTCCATTCCATTTCCATTCCATTTCCATTCCATTTCCATTCCATTTCCATTCCATTTCCATTCCATTTCCATTCCATTTCCATTCCATTTCCATTCCATTTCCATTCCATTTCCATTCCATTTCCATTCCATTTCCATTCCATTTCCATTCCATTTCCATTCCATTTCCATTCCATTTCCATTCCATTTCCATTCCATTTCCATTCCATTTCCATTCCATTTCCATTCCATTTCCATTCCATTTCCATTCCATTTCCATTCCATTTCCATTCCATTTCCATTCCATTTCCATTCCATTTCCATTCCATTTCCATTCCATTTCCATTCCATTTCCATTCCATTTCCATTCCATTTCCATTCCATTTCCATTCCATTTCCATTCCATTTCCATTCCATTTCCATTCCATTTCCATTCCATTTCCATTCCATTTCCATTCCATTTCCATTCCATTTCCATTCCATTTCCATTCCATTTCCATTCCATTTCCATTCCATTTCCATTCCATTTCCACTCCATTTCCATTCCATTTCCATTCCATTTCCATTCCATTTCCATTCCATTTCCATTCCATTTCCATTCCATTTCCATTCCATTTCCATTCCATTTCCATTCCATTTCCATTCCATTTCCATTCCATTTCCATTCCATTTCCATTTCATTTCCATTCCATTTCCATTCCATTTCCATTCCATTTCCATTCCATTTCCATTCCATTTCCATTCCATTTCCATTCCATTTCCATTCCATTTCCATTCCATTTCCATTCCATTTCCATTCCATTTCCATTCCATTTCCATTCCATTTCCATTCCATTTCCATTCCATTTCCATTCCATTTCCATTCCATTTCCATTCCATTTCCATTCCATTTCCATTCCATTTCCATTTCATTTCCATTCCATTTCCATTCCATTTCCATTCCATTTCCATTCCATTTCCATTCCATTTCCATTCCATTTCCATTCCATTTCCATTCCATTTCCATTCCATTTCCATTCCATTTCCATTCCATTTCCATTCCATTTTCATTCTATTTCCATTCCATTTCCATTCCATTTTCATTCCTACTTTCTACCTCATCTAAAAAGCATGAGTATGAGTAGCACGCCCAAGTAACAATTCCAAGTTTTATTACGTTCGTATAGTGGTTTTCATGACCCATCTCATAAAACCGCTAATAAAATTTTCTGATGACCGCTATAAAACTGCTTTCTGACCAAGTGGCCCTCTCCTCAGAATGTTTTCATAACCTCTATAAGAATCAGTTTATAAGCCCAAGTAGTCGTATCACGTTCTGCTGAAAGCAGCAATAAAACCGATTAAGCTTTCGCCGCCATAATTTAATAAAGCTTTTCGCTTTTTGCTCTGATAAAAAGCTAAATATCGGTTCGCCAGCTTTGTCAACTTGAAAATACATCCGGAAGTATAAAAGTTAAAGTTTTACTGTCAGATCATTCTGAACGATTTGGTTTATAGCGACCGTAATAAAATATCCCACAGAATAAATAATGAATTTTGAGCAGTCTTAGTTCGTTTGCAGCATGTGCGCATTAAATTTTATCGTACATATTGATATGATAGGATGATAAAATCCACGCGCCACTGAAATTTTGAAATTTATGAAAACTGGTTGTTTTAACCAAATAAATATATTCAGTTAGTCAATCTCAATTTCTAGCAAAATCATTTTAGTTGCTTCCTGTGACAGGAAAACTGATTGATAATAAATTTCTTTGCGCAAAACTCTTTGCTTTGATGAATTTTGGTTTGTAAACTAAATCAAAATACTAGAATATGGCAACAAGCCCTCACATAAAAAAATGATTTTAGTGTTAAACTTTAGTATTCCTGCTATTAACCAGCAAAAAAAAACTGTTTGGTCACGGTGTTACCGTTTTAAAAGCTCTACAAAACTAACAGATTTCTTGCGCTTTGACAAGCAACCGCGATAAGATCAATTTTGATTGCTGCGCCGTTTGGTATTGCTACGCCAGAATTATGGTAAGTTCAAGTTCTAACGTGGCAATATATAAGCAACCACAATAAATTTGCTTTATTAACAGTTTTATTATGGTTTTCTTCGGACTCGTGTCCTCTTGGCGCAATACCACAATAAAACCAGAGGTAATGATTAATACCGCAGCAAAACCCTTATGAAATTCAAGTAAAACTAAGTGGCTTTATACCTGTTACTTGGGAGTTCTTGCGAATGAAGAGGAGCGATTCGTCAGTAACAACGTACGGAATTACTACAAACCGATGAAGAGCAGGAGTTTTGCTATGCCTCTCCATGACAGTGCTGATAATCTGCTTGTTTTCTGTATGGACATATACATTGGGACCAGTCTTTTGAACTATTGTGAATCCATCCTAGTATTGTATTCCGCACTTCATTTTTCTTGCAGTATCCTCATAGAGTGTGCGAACTGCTGTTTATTATCCATGCAGTATTTTCATCTTATTTTCTTTTTATACTTTTCAACCAATCTCGCTCTTTAGAACCAGGAAGAACGTGGACTAGTTACCTACAAGCTCCTCTTGAACAAGAGCCTTGTTTGGCTACTTGAGCAAGAGCCATTCTTGTAACTTGCCCTGACTAGAGGATTTATTATTGATAAATGCAGAAGGAAATAAGTAGAGGTGCCTGATAATAAATCTGTGCTAAAGTCACGTAACATCGAATGGCCTGATTCTACTCAGATTTGAACCACTAACCACTCGCTTGGAGAAGTAAACACGGAGTATAGCAGGAATAGAATAAAAATAAGCGTAAGTGATGGTCAACCTGTGGAGCCACCAACAGAGGATCAAGTTAAGCTGGATCTACTATAGTCAATTCAATAGCCCATTTCGTGGTCAATTATTTAGGTAGGTAAGTATCACTGCATATACATGCTCGTTGCCTTGGTTACGTGTCAACAAACGACTACCGTGAATTCTCGATTGCAATCGAAATTAGTTAAAGTGTTTCGACAAAATCATCATTATTTTGTTCTAAAAAGCAACTCAGGCGTTGATCTGAAATTTGGAAGTGTCGAAAAAAGTGATAAATTATAATTGTGAACAAATTTCATTCTTCAGTGGAACAGCATATACATAAAGAAAGCAATGTTTAGTGCTTTGAGTTGCAAAATCTTCTTACTTCTTACTAGTAGCAGGTTAGTTGCCCTAGTTTTTATCTTTTTAAGATGGAAAAAAGGAAGGAGAAGATATTGGGTGTCATACTGACCACCATAAAAGTACTCTGATGACCTAGTCACTTAGAATTCACTCTAAGCTCAACATGGCACGCCAATAAGGCACATAAAACTCTCTATAACTTTGAATTCTTTTCAAAAAATAGTTCTATGTTATGTTTTACAGGTCTTGCCAATTGTCAGCCAGCTAAAACTATAGTTACTTTGCGCCCGGAATGTGGGAGCGAAACGGGTAAAAGCGCGAACAACAGTATTCCGAAATCCGAAGCTAATGTTCTAACATTTTCGCAGCGATGAAGCTGTGAAAAAAAAACTGTTTGTATTTTAGCAGCGTATCGTTACGGGGCATAGGGACAAAGTTACATGAAGTTTTTGGAGCGTCTTAGTAGAATACGAAACCTGAAATTAAATAAAAAAGAAAACTTTTCCAATTAAATTCCACTTCATCAGTGTCTTCGAAGTCCTTAGACTTTGTCCTTAGAGTTTGAAAACAGACACTGATAAAGTCTGCAAGTCGCAGGCGAAATACGTATCGGTCGAGAATAAATATAAACAGTAGAATTTAATTGGAAGTTTTCTTTTTATTTAATGTTAGACAAAATTACTTATCTGCGGTTTCTTCTTAGTTGATCTAAAACAAAGCTTTCCTAAAAGTTTCAACTTTCTATCTCGGCTGGAAGTGCTATGACTTAATAGGTTGGGTGCGTCTATAGAAACTAGCCACTGTATTTCATGAAACTACTCTTTATTTTATGAGGAGGTTTGTTTTCAAATAAAACATCTGAAATACTTTGTGACACAACAATCTTGTAGCTGGTTGACGAGCCTGAAATGTGTTAGCGACTGATAGAAAACAGTTACCTCACAGTATATGTTTAGATTGATTTAAACTGGCAGAAAGGTAGTAAAACTTGCAAGTCTAAATTATAGCATTTAACTGTGTTAATCGATAAAAGCTAATGACAAAACTACTATTTGAAATGAGACTATGATGCCATCGAATTGTTTCTGAAACTGACGTTTTTGTTTTCTTATAGTAATTATACATCTTCGTAGTACTTTAACTGTACTAAGAAAAAGTACTTTAAAAAAAATTAGGAAATCTAACTATTTTTTCTTTATAATTTCTAGACTTCAACTTTGTCGCATAATAAGTCCAACGCCCACCATGATATAAGTTCGAGCACCACATTCTATGCTGAATATTATGCTGCCATTCTGGTATATTAGTTCAGACACGAACGAAAAAAAACACAACTCTGCAGTTAGCTGAAACTGGAATGCTTGCGCACTTGAAAATAATTGCATGTCAACTATCTTCGAGCATGCTTTATGGCAACTCGGGCTCCTCCAGCAGCAGTAAACCGTGCAACCTATGTGAGCAATTATGTTCCTAGTCCCAAGACCCAAGACGACCGAGATATCTATTGCGGAGCAATAAACCGAGTCATTTGGAGCGAGTTGGAGTTTCAAGCGCAGACATTGGATTCGAGCTCCAGGCTTTAGAATATAATCAGTGCCATTTGGGGCAAACCAAAAATAAGGCTCGTTTTCCCAGTAAGTAATCGCATATAAATATTCATAAAAACTAAGTTTGTCTCTAATGACGAGAAAAGATTACCATAACTTTCAGAATAAAGCAATTTACAGAAATTCTAAGCTGCCGCGGATAGATCCGCGGGGCGGCACGCCGCGCACGGTCGATGTCGGAACGACCGACGGACGGACCGGACGGACGGACGGCGCGCGGTGAGTATTTTTACGCGAATCGAATTGAGTTTAATTCAGTGAAAGATTTGAACAGTCCCAGGAGCTAAAAATAGCGAAGCGCAAAATTGAAAATAAGCATCAGGCAACTGCAAAACGGCCGTGTCAGGAAAACTTCTGCTTAAGCTAAATCGTGCACGAATGTAACGGAAACTGGTAAGTACTTCTAACAGCTATATAACATTTACACAGTGATTGCCGGCTAAAGAGAAAGCCGTTTTGGAGCAAATATACGGTCGGAAATCGACCCCACGATGCACTGCCAGTCTGCAACAATGCGAAATGACTGTTCGGTTCGGTTTGACGGTGACAGCATCTTACTACTAGTGGCATCGCAAATTTTGCCTCTTCAAAGTGGGCGAAATAAATAACGATGTTTAGCTCATTACACACCTTAGTGAATGTTTTGACGGAATGGAAAAGAAACTAAATTTATTCATCCTGATTTTGTAACAGGCAGTCGTTCTGCTGAGTTCGATTTGTTTGTTTTCTAACTTTTTGGACTGTGTAGTGTACCTCTCGTGTGCACCCTAAAAATAGAGATCATGCGCGGGGTCTAATTGCTCTCGAGTTTCCTTAATGGAGCTTTAATCTTATCTCGACTTCAGACTGACCGTCGCTTCGCATATTAGAAGAAAACAGCTCTCGCGCACGTTTCCACAAATCATGCAGCAGCAGGTCCATACGGGCCGGCGAAGACAAGCGCGCAATTTTCTTCCTTTTACAACATCTCTATTTTCGGAAAATGAGCTCAGTTTCGCTGGAATCACGAGAACAAGTTACTTGAACTATGCGATGATAACAGTGCGACACGGACCGACAAACAAGGCTTTTCACTGTTTCGCGTATCATCTTGTCAGGCACCGCAGAATGTTGTAACAGTTGACAGCTACTATCTTGGTTTGCCCGCGTGAACCGACTGTGTCCGTTCGCAAAGATGTTTGCTAAATCAGAAACCTCACCAATCATCGGTGGTAGGTATAAGTGGCCGGTGCAGCCTCAGGATGCAACGGTAAACCTATCCCGTTAGGGGGCCCTATTGTCGAATCACAAATATGTACTCTATTTACGGTAGCCGCCACTGTAACTGTCACCGTTAGTTGTTTGCCATAGTCGTCGATTTCCTGCTCTCGGCAACATTCGCGCTAAGGTGCCATACTGGATTGGATGGATGGCCATCGGGTTTATTTACATTTTCTAGGCACTGCACTGCATAACGCACAGCACAGCACAGCACCGCACACAACTGCGCAAGTGTGCGCGGGTTGCAGTCTCGCCGACCGACCGTTTGCACATCGTCGAATCGAGTAGGACTGATATTTTATCAAGATGCTACACAAGATGTCATGTAGAATGATAAACCATTCTGATATCTGTAACCTTGTCATCATCGCTTCGCGATAAAAGAATTGAGGGCAGTGAATTTATTTTTATTTTTTTACGTAGGACTACGCCTTAGGGCGTTATTCAATAGATTCAGGCAAGCGTCACGAAATAATGTAATATTTTGAACGCTAATAACTCTACCAGTTCTCAACGGTTTTCTACGGTTTGTACACCAATCACTTCATAAAAGATGTAGCAATTGTATGGTAATTAGTACCACATTGTTTGTTAGTTGATACAAAGTGAAAATCAACGAAAAGCTCCAAAGTCAAATTTTTCCATACATTTTCACTAGGATCGCCTTACTTCCCAAGCACAGACGACAATTAGACGTACATCCTAACAACTGGAATATCATTTACTTCCATTGATGATAAAAGCGACCAAGCGACCGATAACGTCACCTTGAACTCCATGCCACTTCGTTTCAAAACTGGCTTCAATCAGCATCAGTGAAACGGCTTTCACTTCATCATGACGATCGATTTTAAATTTTCTTTTATACTTCTCCATCAAATATTCAGCAGAAGGTCAGCTACTTTGAATGCAAATGAACTGAATTAGAGTATCATTTCTACAATGTAACGCATATTATAATTAACCTAGTCAATATCGACAAATCATGCCTGACTTTCAGTCGTCGTCATTTGGAACAGTCACCAACTTCAACTGAACCTTTTTTGAAACGTTCTATTCAACAAATGAAGCAAGTTGTTTCATGTATGAAGCGAAGGGAGGCGAAAGTCAGCTTCGTTGAACCTTCATTGTACCTTTTTCTCGGAGACTACTTAACGTATTGGAACAAACTCTTTTTTGTTTTGTTGATAGAAATTCGAAAAAGACTTTTATAACTTTTGAGCTTGAGAAAAAAGAAAAAGAAGACAAAATTTTATGTTTCAACAGCCTTGTTTCGTCCTTTTCTTTTTTCTCAAGCTGTGTTTTGAGTACAAAATCTCAAAAGTTATAAAAGTCTTTTTCGAACTTCTACCAACAAAACAAAATAAAAAGTTTGTTTCAAATACGTTGAGTAGTTTCCGAGAAAAAGGTACAGTCAGTCCACGATCATGGGTCACACACAATTATGGATCATTTTAGCTCTTTCTGCCGTTTAAAGCGTGCATATTATACTAATCGATTGGTGAAATTGTTACTCATAAGTAGCATTAACAATTTGATCAATCATTAGGTGATATTCAAACCGGAAATTAGCAGCTAAGCTAAAATAACCCACAATTGTGTGTGACCCAGGATTATGGACTGACTGTACATGAAGTTTGAAAATTGTATGTTTACAGGAGCGGCGTTTTATTCCATCGAGGTGGTTCCACGCCGCACTGGAATGCTTACGTGTATGATCGTTTTTATCCACTTCCCATGGTCGGATCATTACAAAATTAGTATCAAAATAAGTGGAAGAGTGTGTAGAATCAAAATCTGTAATAAAGATATTGATTTTCTCAAAAATGTCAGTCGTTCATGTCCCCTTAACATGGTGCACTATAACGAAGAAGAGTAATGTTCGTTTTAAAATACATCCATCAAAATCCATGAAGATACTAAATGAGACAAATGTCTGAACACAATTTAAGATCAGTTTTAAATGTACTTTTAGTTCGTATATATATTCCAGTAGCCATATTTTGCACTTTTTCAACCTATACGAGTACAAAATGTGCCATTTTTCACACTAAATCTATCAATAACTCAGTCTGAGTTGAAGATACAGGATCGCGGTCTTCCGCATAATTTTGTATTTTCATGATATTCACATATCTGTAGAACATTGTTGTTGCCTAAATTGTTTAGTTTTAAATATATACTGATAAAATTGATGTGGTCTGTCAAAAATGACGTTTGATATCTCGAAAACTATGATACTTAGAAAAATGATATCTTCAACAAATATTTTTGAAATAATATTATTTACAACTTTTCCGAAGAAACCATAGCTCTATATCGTAAAACAAAATGCATCACCTTCTGTGGTTGAGTTCCGAACTAAAACTAATGATCAGCCATTGCGTCTGTTGATATACAAAAATTCTCTCAAAGATACTATATTAATAAAATCACTATTAAAAGAGTTATTAATAGAGTTCACGATTTCGAGCATTCAAACCACTGTGCACTGTGCTCGGTTCTGGGATACTCGTCGCCAGTTCGTTGAGCGGCTCGACATACGCAAATCGTTTTCAACCTGGTCGAGCCAGTAGCAAGTTGGACCCATCTATGCTTGGTGCCGGTGAGGTTCTTGAATCCCACAGTCGTCCCGCATCGTTGCGACGTGTTCCGGCCAGTTCCGGAAAGTACAAATTTAATCCGCAGTAGCATGGGCCCACATAAAGCTCGCCTGATAGTGCCTTACGAATTATTTTGCTATTGGGGATAGATGACATAATAAAATTTGGAACAACACCTTGTAGACAGTGTTGACCAGCATAATGTCGCAGTAATTACTAGCAATCTAGCCGATCGCCCTTTTTGTAGATGGGACAAACCACATCTTCTATCCACTCTTCCAGTAATTTCTTCTCCTCCCAAATTGTTGAAGTTATCCAGTTGCTAGTGGTTCTTGGCCGTTTTTCTAGTCGAAGCAAATCTTTCATATAAAAGAGTGTGTTATAATAAAAAGCATAAAAAAGGGTGAAAACACTTACACTTGAGCACTGATAATAAAAGCAGTTCGTTCACACTATAGCGATACTGCCAAAAGAACGAAGTACGGAATACCACACAACACTTGGACGTGATCACAATAGATCAAAATGCTGGTCACAGTGATAATATAGTACAGCGAAAAAATAAGGTTGTCACAAAGCACCCTTGCTCTTAGTAAAATTGAAAGCTAGAGTTATGATAATGAAACAATAGGGTCCTTTTAAGGGCCAAAAAAATAATAATTGAAGAATTTATTGTATTTTCTTGCCAATTCTGTCCGAAATTATAAAGCCAATACCAAATTACCACCCAGTGCATTGCGTCTGGTGCTTTCACGAGACAAACATTTATTGAATTCCTCGACGCAAGATAACTTACTGCAAATGGCGTAAAATCATGTTGTCTCGGTTGGTATTTTCTGCCATTTCCAAAATTTCCGCAGGCCTAATAAAAGATTTTCAGTGTTCTCTTGTGCTAAATCGTGGAAAAGTTTTGCATTAATTATTCATATTCATAACCAAAGCGTGTAGGGCGCTATATCTCTGCATATTAGCGTTGGTAAGAGGAAATGCTTATCAACTTAGGGACTATATTGGCTCGTTTCATTATCCTTGATTTCCCTGATCGCGGATAAGTTCAAGTTGTTACGTGGTTTTTGAGCCGTAAATCTCGCATGTGCATAGTATTTTTCGATATAAATTAAATTATGGTTGTATATAAGCACCATTAGTATTGTATTAAATTTGTTAAAAAGGTATTTTTTATATCTTAATTTTCGTAGTTACTGACTTTACAAGAAAATTTTCGAATATCCAGCTTAGTTTCATATGACTGATGCTTACATACTTACATTATCCATCTAGCTCCGCCCATCTACTAACAACAATTCCTTTCCCGAAATGCAGAGGATTCCCTGGTCTTTAGTAGCAACAAGTATTGGACTAACATTCCTTTCCATCCCACCAGGACCCGCATTCGGACGTGGCTGGCGTCGGTATTGATCAGCATGCAGGGACCTGATAAGGTTGCACAATGAAAAATAGCGTGCTGTCGCAAGTATGCTTTTTCCAGCCATCATTTTGCAATTTTCATCGGTCTTGGTCAATAACGGAGTAGCAGCACACGAGCGGTATCCTATGCTCATGCTTATGCTTATGCTTAATTATTCATATTCATAACCAATTATGCATATGCTTTTCTATTTCCACGAATTATCCGATTTAACTTAATGGGCTCCCTTATTCTCCATGTTCAAATAGAAAAGCACACATAAAACTTTCTCGATCGTCGAAAATCATGAAAACTCAGTCGCTATCAACAAGCATTTCAAAGCCAGTTATTCTTCATTAGGACTATCAAAATTTGTCATGGAAAGGTTGAATTTAAATTCCTAAATGAATTTAGTCTGGCTCGATAACTGAAAATTAAGTGCAGAATTAACCGCATCACTATATGTTTCGAGGTCAATCAGTCCTTAGCAGGGGCTGCTCAAATTTGTCATTGAAGGGTTAAATCGACATTTTCGAATCGGAAAATCGGAGAGGACACCTTTTAGACTAGAAAATTCATTTGATAAAGCAAAAATAAATAGTTTTCGCACGTTATAGGCTTAGTGAAGGCTAATTTATTTTGAAGATTTTCGTTTCAATTGATTGGAAATGGCTAAGAATCTAGTGCAATACAGCAATCTATAAATTTCTTTTAACAGCTTTTGAGCAATTGTAAAATATTAAGCATTGTTTAGTCAAAATAGTTTCATTGGAGAGTTGGACATGCATAGTAGGTTGGTCCATCGTTAGGAGCTGCCATTATAATTTTGCCGTCGAGACCAACGTAGTCCTACGTTAACCATGTGATCGTGTCATATACACAACCCCGCTGATTTTTTATTTCATTTTTAAAAAATTATTTGTATAAAACGTTAATATAAAATAGGTTATGCAGGGTAGTTCAATTAAACAAGTAGGTATCGACACTCCGAAAATTTCAATGAATTCTGAAGTGGTATTACCAATCACTGGTTGAACCCATCAATTATTGAACGGGGTTTCATGCAGTGGTTGACGCCAATTCGTTGCAGCAGATTGTGTGGTACGAAAGCCTCAATCACAATTATCATTCAACCGTTCGCTGATTGACGTTTATCCAGTAATGAATGATACCGAGACGCATGTATAAGTATGAAAAACCTATGCCTACGGCAAATCAACCAGCTCGAACCCTATACCTAGTAAACGAGAGAAAAAAAGTACTAACTGCAGTCGAGATGTCGATATGTTGAAACTCTTGTACGACGAGCACTCGCTGCTAGAGCTAGACTCTCCCTTCTCATGTCGATCGATAATGATCTATCATGTACGGGTGCTGCTGCACCTCACCGAAGAAGCGTCAAAGTATCAGCAACACAAACAACAACAACAACAACAACAACAACAACAGCAGCAGCAGCAGCCATTGCAAAGGTTCAGCAGCCAGATTGCAGATCGAATAAAAATGATTGCAAACCGGCAGTTGGCGGCGGCGGCACACATTACACATAAGTCACTATTGCACGCAACCAGACAGTCAGTGAAGCAGTCGATTGAAAAAGGGAAATTCGTCAGATTTGCGGAACGGTGAATGTACATACACAGGTATGGCAAAGCAGCACCCCGCTCGCCATTACGATCGGGTGAAGGAGTGCCATCCATCTACCGACCGGTGGTCGTGTATTATTGACAAATGAAAAATAGAAAAACAGAACGCATTGTTTAGACAGTGAAGGTTAGCAGCGAGTTTACCAATAATTAATGAGTTTAAAAAGATTCCTATACAACCCATATTATAACCAAGAGAGTTCCAACAAAACTTGAAAATTGAACTCGATAGCTGAACTTGTTGAAAATTATAAAAAGAGTTAACTCACTTGATAAACACCTAACTTAAGTTTTCGAGAGGTTGAAAAATAACTAGCCCGTAAGTGGAAAGGTAAACCAGGGTTTTTCCAATCCTCATTCTTTTTTTTTATTCTACACTTGCGAGTCTGACAGTCTGCAAACATTTAATTTATAAGCATCATTTGCTGCATCTTTCACAGTTGCGTTATGGGGATGCTGGGTATTTCACTCGAATGATTCACTTATTTGTACTGTCTTTGCTTGTTCATACTGTCTTCGAATAATAATATGCAAAAAGAGAAAAGAACATCCAGCAACACACTTGCCCAAACATTGCTGGAGAGAAGAGCTACGAGTCTACGACTAACAAGGTAAACCACAGGGTACAGGGAACGTGTTTTGCATAGAAATTAAATTGTTCTTTTAACCGAAAAGTTGCACCTAGAATGTTAGAAATATATAAACATCAACACTTTGACACCGGCAAGATTGAAACACAAAAAATACAAAAATCTTACGATAAAGTTTTTGGCGTTCCTGAGTTATGGCCAAAAACATGGGTTTTCCACGTTTTTCTTAATCATTGGCATCTGATGAACCTACCATCGTATAGAGAAAGTTTATCACAAAATTATATTTCATGTAATATTTTTAACTTTTTTTTATTGTTTACTAATATTGACATGTCAAAAATTCATCATTTTTAAACCAACGTCGTAGAATAAATATTTTCTTAAGAAAATGCAAGCAAATTTCTTAACAATTCTGGAAAAATATCAACTGAAACCACTTTTTTTTCTACGGAGGTGAAAAACTCAGAAAACCCATAATCTTTCACCATTCACCATTAAAACCAATAAGTAGTGGAATTACTAGAAATTTTACCCGCCCACCATTTACTGACGCTGGATTCAGTTGTAAAGAAGTTTTTGAGTTTTCTAAAACCTTCATTCCAATGTCACAGTATCAAGAGTATATAGCAGGCGTAGTAAGTAAAGGCTTGCGTCAAAAACTAAATCAAATTCCACACTTGTAGAAGCAAATGTAAAACTAAAGTGTCCAGCTTAAATGAACCTGAACGAGAACCTTTCTAGCCATCAGGAGCTCGTATGATATAGAAGAAACGGTAAACACGCAAACGAGCGGGGCACCTAATTATGAACCAACAAACAGGATCGATTCGGTATAGGGGAGGTAGAAGTAAACAAAAACAGTTTGAAAAAGTGAAACAGAACGAAGGGTATAATACGGCCAGAACGGGCGTCAAAAGGGGACGGCGTGCTGCGTTGTGCGCGCAACAAGTGACCACCGTTGTTGTTGGGACTGGGACAGGTAACCGGATATCGATGAGAATCTAGATAAGCAAAGCCACCACGATTCTTGGAAAGTTGTGCCGTTGCTGCTGAGTGTGCAGATATTTTCAGCGCTGCACTAAGGCTGCATTCCCTTTGTTGTGGTGAGCTGTGATTCGGATTTGGTGTAAGCTTTTGGGGTAAGGTTACCTTCCTGTTTGTTATCGAAATTAGAGTTGTTCCTTGGAAGTGCAGCTCAGCAAAATTAATCACGCTGGTATCATCAAATCGGGTGTTATTAAATTTTAGGTTTATTGCGCTTCATTTAGTTCGCTTGTAGATAGAAGTACTAACGTCCCCGTGCAGATACTACAAGTGGGTGCCATAACAGGAGGTAAATGAATTAAGTATGCTTGCACGCTCCACTTCTAGTGGTCGCCCCTCGACGGTTGTTGTTGGGAAGGTTTTACCGAAGTGGCAACTTTTCTACACGTGCAGTTAGATAAATCGACCGGCGAAACCTTTCAGTTTTTCGCTCGTATTCCTAGCTTCCAGACAAACTGGTATAGACGCGTGGGCTCTGTGTGTCAGATCCAACCCAGCGAATGTCAATCGCTCAGTAAAATGTACTACCAGCAGGGAGGCCAAAAAGTAACAAGCAACATTGGATACTATCAATCATGTTGAATTGAAATGTGTTGCAATTGAGACAACGCAGAATAGTGAAACCACTCAGTAGGGTACTTACTTTATGTAGTAGATGCGCCCGTCCTGTGTCCTGGCCTGTTCCCAGCCAGGTGGCAAGTCGCCGAAAGCGTGCTGATTGGACACATCATACGAACGTCCTCGACTATGTAGATGCTGAATAGCCTGCTTTGTGAGGCCACTCTGCTGCTGGCCGAGCCCCGTTGCTCCAAGACTATTGCCATCGGTGCTGCTGCCTACGTTAGTTTGCTGTGTCTTACTGCTATTTACATTACTACTGTTGCTGGTTTGTTGGACTCCGCTGGAACCTGTGAGGCTGGCCACCAGACCGGCCGGGATCTTGCCCAGCGAGGCCGGACTGCTATGGGCACGGCTGTGATGGATCGGCAGACCATTTGGACCGGTTGTGACTCCACCCAGTATGGTAGTCCCGGAACCAAAGGCCGAATCAGCCGAATTCTCTCGTGAATGTGAAACTGACGGTGATTTAGACCCGGAGGACGGTGGCTTGAAGAACGAGTCTGGCAACTTTCGCATACGGTAGGGAATTTGCAGCGGTAATTTATTGCTGAATGTTTTATCGAACAGCTCGTTCAACTTATCGTTAGAGTCTTTATCCACCAGAATTATCAGATTTTTCTTTTTGCTTGCCCCATCATTTTCAGAGGCGTTTGTGCTGCTGCTGGTGTTGTTGCTGCTATTATTGCTGTTGAACGCCATCTTGTATCCGCTAAGCCGTGTAGTTTTCTATACGTGTTCGTTCGGTCGGAGAGCAGCGCACGCGAGCGCGAGAGAACGTATATGCGCGTTTTACTTATTGCCTTGTTTTTTTTCTGTCTACGTCTTGGTATTCTCGCCCCTAGGTCCGTTGTGGAGACACTTGGCTGTGACTTTGCTTCTCCGTCGTTTCAACTTTACTTAAGCGATAAAATTAGCTTTTCTTAATATTGCTTTTTTGTTTTCTTGCTTCTCTTTGCCGTGTTTTCTCTTTTTCGTCAACTCTAGCGAACAAAACTCGTCTTGCGTATGTGTAAATATTCTTTTTACTTTCGCACTTGTTTTCTTCTACGGGGTATCCACTCGACAGTGATTTCAGACCACACAACTAAACTTGCAATTTGTTGCAATTATACTCTTACTTTGCATCGCTTCCGCTAGGCTTGCGACTGATTTAAAAGGCATTTGGTTCCCTTAAACGCACAAAAGTTAAGGCGCATAAGACACGATCATTTATTTGTTTTCGATGGAAAACGCAGCTGGAAGATATGCACTTGTTTTTTGTTTTCTTCAAGTGCTACTTATTTCACTGTTTTTCAGAGAAAAAAAATCATTGAACAATGCAAAACTGTTCCAATTTTCAATCTTCCCGAGCTCAAACTATCGATTATGGCAAATGAACTTTTTCTCCTAACTCTTCCGGGAACACAATCGCACTGCACTTTGCTTAACTTTACGACCTCTTCTCTTCAAACAATTTGTTTGTTTCGCTATTGTCATTCGTGCATTTTCTGCATTGCTTGCAAACGCCAATCTGCACGGCGTACAACACATCCACTTGACGAAAGTAGCAATTTGCAACTGCCCAAAAACCTTCGTGTCACGATTCAATTGCACACGTCAGAGCACTGACACTTCTCACGAGCTGCTGCTGTATCTTCGAGTATACAACAGGAGTGTTTCACCAGCCAGCGCAAAACAGAACCACCGAAATAAAAAAAACCAATGAAGCAGCGAAAAGAACGAAGCAAAAATGAAGCTATAGCAATGGTGTGTGGAGGAGAAGATTGTGTTGGATCCGCGTACTTCTGCCCACTTTCCAGTGTCCACACTGAACTGATTGACTGCCTTTAACTCGCAAAGACAACAGAAAAGAATAACAACAACAATACTGCCAACGAACCAAAGACACACACGGATAACCGAGTCGACAGAACCAAATCAGAGTTCAACCATACTCAACAACTGATTCTACTTGACTAATTATTGTCAGACACCAGTTCAGCTCCGAGACTCCCGCTAGTTCAAAGTCGCCAGACAAGTTCCGCACACACCTAAACACTACCAGCTTAGTTTTGAATGACGTGACGGACGACGACCATGGGAACTACACAGCAGGCACACAGCATAAACACACAATTCAATTGCAAAACAGAAAATTCTCACTCTGAGCTGCGAGCTAAAAGTGAGCTTTTCACCTTCATCTCTCGCCATTCTCTCGCGCCACAATCATTCACAAACACGACGACGACGCTCCTGACGGTGCGGTCACCGTGCCCACCGTCGTCAGCGTACGTACGCAAGGCACCGTACATTCTCATGCCCGATCGTCGGGTGGTTCGGTCGGTTCACAGCAGCAGCAGCATAGCCACACACAACACAATACACGGCCTCCTTCGCTCTCGTAGTTTGTGTACGGAGGAAGTCCGAGAATGGGCTTTTGTTTGGGTTCGTATTGCGTATGGCGGGGGGTGTGTCAATGATTATTGATTTGAATGACAAACAGAAATTATCTGATATGATTGCAGATTATTTTTTTCAATTAATTGTGCTACTTCAGTGGGATTTACACTATTGACTGTAACGGAATATTGTCTAAGAAGATGTTTTAGACAATCCGTTGAACTTTATAATAAAAAATTCACTAATTTTTTTCTGTTTTTCAAATTTAAGGTCTGTTTTACCATATCAATTTCTAAAGTTGAGTATTTAATAGAATAGAAATAGAAAAATAATGAAAAATTGTTCAAGAACCATCATCCGAAAATAGGCGCCTAACTGGAAATTAGCAGTCATTAACTTTTCGTCAGAGAGCCCAATTTCGGAAGCAGTTTTTGTGTCCAAAAGCGGGGTTCTGTTTATAAAAATGTATTCACTGCATTCTTCTTGCCAATCTGAACACAGCGAATATATTTTCATGAAAAGAATTTTTGTTCCAAACAAAAAAAATTGCATTTGAAACTGGCAGAATCGATAACGACTAATTTCACCTTTAAGGAAATATTTTATAGGTATTTTTCAAATTTCATTTAATTGCATAAAATACTATATTTCTTCCCACCAACACGGATTTATGTCGATCCGTAAGCACGAACCTTATGGATTTTACGTGTGTATTTCCCACATGGAACAAAAAGCACAAATAGACGTAATCTATATTGATCTAAAAGCAGCGTTCGATCGTATTGACCATAAAATACTACTGCAGGAAATCTCGCGACTTGGCACATCTCAGATTTGCACAGAATGACTCAGCTCCTATTTATGCGGCAGAGTTCTGCGTGTACAGCTTAACTCTTGTTTCTCTTCCTGGTTTACTGATTTGTCGGGTGTGCCTCAAGGCAGCAACATGTGTTTGTGCAGTTTTTCAACGATATCGCCCCGCTGCTTAGAGTTGGATGCAAGCTAATGTACGCTAATGATTTGAAACTGTATTCACCAGTTCGTTCTATAGATGATTGTATGCGGCTTCAGAGGCTTTTGGATATGTTCGCTGACTGGTGCAGGAAAAACTGGCTGGTCATCAGAATCCCGAAGTGCCAAGTAATGACTTTCCATCGCATCGCTAGTCTAATCTTCTTCATCTACCGAATAAATGAACAGATAATTTCGAAAGTCGACCAAGTCTATGACCTCGGAGTACTGCTTGATACCAAGCCGATTTCGTGATTTAAATTATCCTCACTGTCTGAAGGCACTATACTGTTCCCTGGTACGTCCACCGATCAAAAATGCGTGCATAGTTTGGTGTCCTTATCAGCTTGCGTGGAATCTGGTCCAGCAAATCTTCCATCGTCTCCCAATCGTTGTCGTCTTCTGGGTCTTCAAACACTAGGAAAGTTCGGCAAGCTGTAGTTATGTGTGGCAAAGATCCTGAAGGGCGAGATCGATTCACCGACACCGATAATTTCCCGTTAAACCAAAACACTTTTAGTGACAACCGTCAAACCTTCTAACCGCCTACTTAGCCGGCATCGTACGGTCTAGCAAGCCGGTTGTAGAATTATTAGGATCATTGCACTAGCCCCGTACGTAACTGTCCTGCACTCTAATAAATGACTGCGAAGTCGGTCGATAAAGAAGCATCAAGTCTTCAATGACGTTTATACCCAAAGTTTTTTTTTTTTGCTTTTAGTGATAGACGTCCTAACGTTAGCCATTCTCGAAATATTTTGAAAATTAGTTTCAAAAAATTATTCTATTTATGAAAATACACCCTTTCGTATGTTAGTCGTAACTCTTCATCCATAGAAATATTTTTTTATATGTACATGAAAATCGCTGCTGGAGCACTTGAAATTGACTTGAAGTAGGACGCGAAATTGGACATGATTTGATATTGGACTTCAAATTGGACTAAACATTACACTAGAAATTTTATTAGAAATTGGACCAATTCAGACTAAAAGCTTTGCAACAAATTAAACTGGCTGTTGGGCTTATATTTTGACTTCAAATTGCACTTTTTTTTACAAAGCGAACCTCAAAATAGTACATTGATTCAAAACATTTAATGTTTTACTCGAAAAATCAACTAAACACACTTTTTGCGCTTTTTCATGTGTAATTTTTCCATTATTTCTGTTCTATTTATTTCGTTTCAGTCTTTTTGAGGTTAGTGTTTCTTATTTAATTTAGTTTTGCTTCATTATTGTGTCATTTTGTACAATTTTTTGCATGGTTAAATCATACCAGCACCATCATAAAAGTGTTTGTTCTACAAGAATTAGTTGAAGAGTTATGGGTTTTTGAAACATGCGATGCTTGAGAAAATTGAAATTTCTCCATTTAGAGTTTTTTGAAATAATTGATTACCTCGATATTATTTCAATTTGGTTTTCATTTTTAAGTCCGCAAACTATAATACTCTAAGAGCATAAAACATCACACTGAATTTTATATATTTTATTTTGTTACATTCAATTTTTATTACAAGTTAATAATTCTTTTGTTCAACAGCTGTTGAACATCGCAGTGAGAATGAATGCCCAAAACACCTGACTATATTAAAGAACGTCAAGCCCCTAGCCCCTCGATCATTCATATGGGACTTTGTGTGCATGTGAAAGAAGCACTGTAAAGGTATTTCCAACGAACGAATAGTGAAGTCTTCTACACATTGGATAAAAATCGTAAAAAAGAGCATAAGTGAGCGCAAAGCGATCGAGCTTGCTTCTCATACTTTCTAGCGCTAGCGCGAGATGTACAAAGCTTGCATCTCATACTAACACACGGGCTGCATGCATATCTATTTGATCACTCAAATAAAGTACTTTTGCATCCATGAGCAGAACTTTGCTTAGCTCAGACGCTGAACAAGCGGAAAATCTTGCTCTCCGATGTACTGCATTTTACGATTCAGCTGCATTACAACCAATTATGATAAACTATGCTTAAATTGGTTAAACTGATTTTTTTTAAACTTTTTGTAAAGAAAATTATAGATTGTTAAATTTTCTAGTTGATTCGTTTGAGCATATTAAGCCAAGTCTGCCTTTAAGCGCTACGCAATCCCAGGCAAGAGATCAAGTGGAAATTTTCAAGTAAGCTTCCTCCATCTAGCTAGTAGTGGAGTCATGACGAAGAAGAACTTGAACTCTTCAAAGTGGAACGATCGTTTTCAAGGTGTGCCGTGCCGGGTGAATTTTGCCAAAAAGAAGCGATCGAAGGACTCTCCAGATCTTCTGTGTTCGGTTCGAACTTCACTAGCCAGAAGCAGCGCGGCACGGTGGGCCAATTGGCACGAGAAGAAAACCCACCATCGCATCGCCGCAACGCCATCGCTTAAGATCGACACCACTAGGAGGATAAAAGGTGGAAACCTCTCTCCAAAAGCTCTCGAGACCAAACACAAAAGTACTCAGGCGAAAGAAGATCGAACATTCCAACGATGTATATAATAAAATTAAAATAACATAATAAAGAAACAGGTTATTTTATATTTTTTCGCTTCACTCCGTTCTCTCAAGTTTGACCGGTCATTCCCTGCAAATATACCCTGCTCTGCTACATGCAGGTAATCGTCGTCTCCAGTCACCATAACTTAGCCCGAGCTAGCGAATTGATTACTTACACTATACACGACTCTCTATGCGCTAGTTGTTGGGTACTGGTTTTTGTCTGTGGACTAGGGATGGCCAATATAACACCATCGATACTTCTGTTGGCTTCTTCGATGCTTTGAAGCCAAAGGTAATGGGGAAGGCTGCTCCAGAAGTCGAAAATTTGCTAGATACCGCTATGCTATTACCGAGAGTATCGATAGTTCTGTAAACTTCGCAGATAAATATGATGGTGACAGTAGCAGTAGATTGATCTGATGGTACCAACATAGGTCATCATTATCATGATGAGTTTGCAGTTCTGTCTATAGTGTTTATTGAGGTTCGCTATGCAATGTTTCTTCAGAACAAAATAAGGGATTTTATACACTTTATCGATGAATGCAACTGACTGCGGCTCATTATAATGCAGAACGATAATTATTTGCATTCCATGCTACAGATGATTTCAAACGTTCATTATTTTACAGCTTATACACAGTCTAGACGTTTTTCTCTAGTTTACTGTTGCGCTTCCTTTACGCAGCATTATTCCACTCTATATTTGAACAAGTAAACCAAACAGCATTGATTGTTCGTTATGCTATCTCGAAATAACATTTTGTCAGGAAACCAGAAAGCTCATTTTCCGAGTGGTACCCAAAGGTTTAAGAAATACTCTTTTCTATGGTGGTTATTTCGTCTGGGCCAATTGTTTACGTATTCTTTGACCCGTTTGCAAGAGCTACATCCAACTCCAATAAAAAAGTGGAAGTAGTTTGCATCACAGCTCAATATTTCAAGCTTATTCTCTTCGTTATATTCACAGCGGATTCCAAGAGGACTTTTATTTTTTGAAAAAATAGTGCAGTCGGAAAATCTACTCCGACTTTACTTTGTAAATTTCAAAACTTTTTCTAGACAATGAATTTGTCGGATTGCTTACATTTTCATAGGAAAATATTTGTTATAGGAAGTTTTTTACCATAGGAAGAAAATTTACCATATAATAGAATATTATTTTTTCGAGTTTTGTGAAAAACATTTCTCGAATGATATTTTTTCTGTATTACTGAGAAGGCTTAATATTTTTTTGAAACGATGGTTCTACGATGGGTATTGATGAAGGGACGGCACGGGAAAGTAATGGAGAAGGATTTTTTGGGAATGCAGGGGAAAGAGTGGAAAGGAAGGGGGAGGGGGGGTAATAGGTAGCTACGCTTAACAATTTGTCGTTGTGACTCCTACCTTTTGTTCAATGCATAGTGTCGTCGTCCTGCCAGTAAACACAAAGTTAGATTAAACTTCTCGGTCGGTGGTTTCTACGGTAGGTGGAAGAAGAGGCACAATCTGTGTCTAAAAATAGCCCAACCCATGTCGCTACATTAATAAGGGGGGTTGTGCAGTCTCCTTTTGTCCAGTGCCTCTGTGGTTTTTTTCTCCATAAATTGTCCCAAACGATTGCAGGAGGGTATGAAGGGGAGAAGGCAATGAAGATGCGTCCAACATAGCTCTAGCCATCCCAAGTTCCTATCTAGCACCTCCACGTGGTCATACCCGGTAATGCTCTTTCATTAAGACTGAGTAGCTAAGCTAGGAGGTGCGATGCTGCGTGGATCCCGCCTGCCTGATATCAAAATTTTAGTTTTGGGCAGGCGCTAATCCACCCGGCCCCGTTGATAGGTAAGCCCCAACATATATTCTAATTTTTTGTTTCGTTCTAGCTTTTCAAAAACCTACTATACAATAGAAACATTGACCGTAAAACTTGCTAATAATATACATGGATATTGTTGGGTTCTTGTACATGTAGGACTGATGGAAACTCAAATGATGGCATCATTATGCTGCAACTATATCTGATGCAAAGGACTGCTGGTGAGCTTGTTCTATTTTTATACATATTAATTTCATTTCATTATATATCGTTTGATAAATTCATTACATGCATTATATGATAAATTCATGAATACAGAGGCATCATATGAGTGGAAAACTGGAGGATGGAGTGAGGAGTCAACCGGAATCACTAGGAGGAAACTCCTGCAGGTCTGAAACAATATTTATGTTGCACTCTTCGAACAAACAAACCATCACGTGGGTTAAAGCTGATGCAGCGAAATTGATTGTTACATGGAAGGATCCTAATGGTGGAAGAAAATTCTTATAATCTCGGAATGCGCACAAGTGTCTCTGCTTGTGGGTCCGCCCAATGCCTTTTGGTCCTTCCACAACAACTTTAGTTCGAAATTCATTTGACAATCAAATTTGGTTCTTAAATACCTTTGGACACTTTACTTTTTGTTCTTACAAAGTATTTGTAAGTAAATACTTTGTAAGAACAAAAAGTAAAGTGTCCAAAGGTATTTAAGAGTCATTCTAGTTCTTACGTTAGCACGACTACGTAATTGAAGTTAAATCAAATTTGGATCTACTGTAAGTCTACCCATATACACTGGCAGGACCTTGAACTGATGGTGGATTCTCCCCCATACATACATACATACATTGCCCCAAAGGATTGCAGAAAAGTTCACTTCCATTTTAATAAAACTAGTTTTATTTTGCAGTGCTTGGTTTAAGAGTTATGAAGTTCTGAAATAAGCGTAAAAATCGAAGAATTACACTTAGCGGTATCTGCGAAAAAAGAGACCTCCCTTTTTCAAATATCGTTTTCATCCAGAAGTGTATTAGCTATACCCATGCACAAAATTACATTGTAATTCTGGGACCCTTCGGCCCAAATTTGTACCAATTTTTTTTGTGAAAAAAGCCCATTTATCTCTAGATATAAATGTCGATGTTTGCATAACCTTGAAACGCCACAACTGTTCTGTATCAAACTTAGCGAGCGCGTTCCCTGGCAATTGGGATTATGGAAATTGTCGAAGACTGGAGCCTAGTAAAAGGGGAAACTAGCTGGGGCGGCTCAATCGGTTGATTTAAGTTTGAGAGTGATTCAGATAAATGGTTAGTGAAATTAGTTAGAGAAGTTAGAGAGAGAGATCTCAAGGTTTGCTTAAAATTCAACCTTTTTTGAATCTTTCGGGCCCCTTGGCGAACAAGCGGTGCACCGTATTAAACCGAGGTATTAAAAGTGCAATTCTTATTTTTTACCCATTTTCAACCAATCGAGTGCAAAAGTGAAGCGCATTAAGGTGAAGGTCGTCAGAGTCCAGCTGCTTGTTTGCTGATTTCAGTACCTGTGGCCACTATCGTTTTGTTTATGCTAAGTTTATGCTGAGTTGCTAGTAGTAGCAACTAATCTGTTATGAACAATTATGAAACGTAGAATCGCGTATCTATTTTTGCTAAAATTAAAAAATAAGAAAACTATGAGGGATGTGGTAACCAGCCCAAGTCATATAAGGTCGGAGAGGATTTTGACGCGCCCTTCTAGCACACAAATCATCACGCAAGATAAGTTTGCACGGCGGAGTTATGTATCTAGAAACCGGAGGTCTATGCTGGAAGGAGTGTCTTATATTCCCGTGGAATCATATAAGCGACATTGCATATAGATCCACCCAACCCCTTTTGGTCCTTCACGAACAGCATTGACATGAAAGTTACTGGGTAGATAAATTCGATACTGCAGTAATTCTACTTGCATACAATGGGAAACCCTTGAGGTGATGGTGGCTATCCCCATACATACATACAAAATTAAAAAATAAGAAAACTCATCCAATTTAATTCTACTATGTATATTTTATTCACGACAGATACGTATTTCGCCTACGACTTGCAGGCCTCTGACACTGAGGAAGCCTGCAAGTCGTAACCGAAATACGTATCTGTCGTGAATAAAATATAAATAGTAGAATTAATTTGAATGAGTTTTCTTATTTTTTAATTTTAGGTTTCGTATTCTACTAAAACTCTCCAAAAACTTCAGTCTATTTTTGCTGTTGAAAAAGTTGTTTACGGTGAATTTTATCAGTGAATAAGTATGTTTTCGACACTTAACGTTCGTTAATTTAATTGCGAAAATTATTGGCCAATTTCATGCTCAACGTAAATATGGCATCACTCCACATATACACCCGTTTCCTTGGTAACGTATCAATAACGACGGTCGCGGATTCGGAGTTGCAATCGAAACGAAGCAATTTTTTTCATATTAATTCAAGTGAACAGTTTGGGCAAACTAATTATAATATCTTACCAGATAATTGTCGGGTTAATGTTTTCTGTGTTTCAAGTTAAGTTTCGCGAGTGATGTGTTGAATGGAACGGCAGAAAAAAAAATAACGAAAATTCGACGGCGAAAAAGTGAAAATATAGTGATGAAATTTAGTTGGGCAGAAATCTCAGTATTGAATGTAATTTATGCCCCAAAAAGTAATTGAACCTATAGAATGCAATGTTTAGTGCTTCAAGTTGCAAGATCTGATTACGGCTAGCAGGTTAGTTGAACAGCTATCTTATCGAGGTCACGGACAAATCTCCTGACAAGCGCAAAAAAATTAAGGTTCTCGTTAATCATGTTGTCAATATGTCTAACAAAGGGAAGTGATGTATCGAATGCTAGCCCTAGTTCACGTACATATTCCTAGTAAATGTCATCACTGAACACTTATTCGTATTAGCTTTTAATCCGCAGTTTTCACAGAACGTTCCAAAATGGTCTAAATCACGCGGCAACTTCAAGCAATCATCCATAATCTTAATGGGAAAAAAGAATGCTGAAGTCTTCAACTACTTCTAAGATGTTATTAATACTAACAGCATCAAATGATTTGCTCATATCGGTGCAAGGATTTGAATGATTCGTCCTATGCTCTTAACAGCTGGCTACGAAGTCTTTCGAATAAAACCAGAAGGTTAAATTTCGAAAACGGAATGTTGCACTTAGGTTTTACATTGCTGACGATAACTCCAACGAAAAGAAAACAAAACATAACAAAAAAGAAAATATCCCGATCAATCATTGCCATCGAATTTAACATCAACATCATAGTCATAGCGGGACCAAAATTGTGCTGCAATGTTTAGCCTAGTTTGAGCTGAAGCAAACTTCGATTCAACGTATGAATATGAACTTAAAATTCATCAATCAGAAGAACAGTATACGAATACAATTAAATACACCACACGGGAAGTACTAAAATTAGCTAGGAAAAATATTAGTAAAAAAAGTTTGCTAAACATAACCATTCCCGTCTACCTGCCAGAATTTTGTCAGCCCTATGTATAATTTTGCTAAAGCTAAATTTGCTAAAAACAGGCGATTCCATTACGAGCGAGCGTTACAGACTAAGGCTTGTTCGCGACAAAATCTGGACACCTCAATTTTACAATAAACAAATTTGCTAGAAGTGTAATCCATGAAACAGTTTTATATCATTTATGTGTGTATTGTGATTAATTATCAAACAAATTAACAATACTTATTTGGTCTGCATGAAAAATTGGCGAACTTTGGAGTTTACGCTTGCCATGAGGGTCAGTGCAGACTTGTTGGCAACCAATTTTGCTGCGTTTGTCCAAGGTTTTTAAAATTTAACGATAGTTGTTGTTTGTTGTTTGTGCTGGGACAACTCTCTCTTCACCAAAGCCCAATACCGCTCGATGGGGCGTAATTCTGGACAGTTAGGTGGATTCGCCTCCTTCGGTACAATATAGACTCCATTAGCATCATACCATTCCAAAACATCTTTGACGTAGTGACAGGATGCCAAATCAGGCCAAAACAGCGAGGGTACATCATGACTGTGTAGGAACGGTAACAATCGTTTCTGCAGGCATTCTTCACGGTATATTTCCTTGTTAACCGTTCCCGTAGTAATGTAACTTTTGCTTGCTCGACCACAGCTGCATATGGCCTTCCATACTAAGTATTTTTTATGGAACTTGGCTTTCTTCTTTGTTCTACAATGCTCTGCAATGCCATTCTGTTTTCTGGCAGTGCAAAAAGACATACCAGGAAGCCGTTTAAAGTCTTCTAGGACATACGTTTCATCGTCCATCAGAACGCATGGAAACTTCGTTAAATATTCCCGATGAAGCTTACGAGCGCGTGTTTTGACCGTCGTATTTTGCTTACCATTACGGTTTGGCACAGTCCTCACCTTGAAAGACTTCATGCCTTGTCGTTGCTTAGAAGTGTGCACGAATGTTGGCGACATTTTCATTTTACGAGCAATGGTACGGACAGAAAGATCTGGTCTCCTCCGTAATATTTGTTTTACCTTCGCGTCCTTGTGGTGGTTCCTCAGATCCGTTTTTGTTCCACTTCCCTTCTTCCTAGCTGTTGTCAAGCGAGTATCGAACGATTTTAAAACACTGTGAACAGTGCTTGGAGGAAATCCAAGCTTTTTGGCAAGTTTTCTCTACGAGAGATCCGGATTTTCATTGCGACCGCACACAATTGCTTTTATCACCTGCTCTTCTTTCTTACGCTAAGCGCTTGTAATATACACAAGTGTAATATTTTCAGAAAGAATAGACATACGTCTACCATTCTGCAAAATATTTCACTCATTGTTAATGTATTTTCGAAGCTGTGTGTGTTTTGGGTCCAAATTTGGTCGCGAACCAGCCTTACAATCCATCCGCACTATTGATTCGACAATTGATGAACTATTCAAGCATTAAAAAATGATCAGAATACGATGAGAAAAGACCAGACAATATTATCTTCATACATGACAGTGTTTGGAAACGCCGCACAGGTGTGATATCTTACTGCACCCGCGGTGTTCTCCGGATATCGTTATATTGCTTCTGGTTACTAGCTGTTCCGACAGAAGCAACGCGAGTTAACAGGTCGCTGGTTAACTGCTCCGGAGAGATCGAAAATTTGTTCGAAGCTTTGATCCTCTCAAAAGATGAAACATTCTTTCTGGACAGGATTCGAAAATTGGATCATGAGAGACGGCAAAAAAGAAGCAAGGCGATGGACAATACTTCAATTAACCTGTTAAAATAAATGACAAAAATAAATGTTCTTGGCCATAGAAAAACGGTCCTGTACTTGTACTCCCAGTCATAAGTTGTTACGTTAGAATAATTAGCCTAGTTTGAGCTGAAGCAAACTTCGATTCAACGTAGGAATATGAACTTAAAATTCATCAATCAGAAGAACAGTGTACGAATACAATTAAATACACCACACGGGAAGTACTAAAATTAGCTAGGAAAAATATTAGTAAGAAAAGTTTGCTAAACATAACCATTCCCGTCTACCTGCCAGAATTTTGTCAGTCCCATGTTGAATTTTGGGCTGACAAAATGGTGAAACTGTCAAAATCGGGAATTTTTTTTCGAATTTTTTTTTCAATATTCAATTCTTCAATTCTTAATTCTCAATGAACCGGGCACAGCATACTGGTCCAGAACCGTTTTTAGCGCGCATTAGCTTTGAGCGGGAAAACTTTGTTTTAGGTTTATGGAACCTTTGGAAGAGTTTCTTAAACATAAAAGTTCTATCGTACAGCGGAATTCAAATTTTGATTAATCCCCCTAAGAGTGCAATATTTTTCTTCAGTTTCAATATAACACATTGATGTGTTCTGCAAAGTTTTACAGCATATTAATACAAGAAATTTTGCTGAAGACGGTAACCCTCTATCTCTACAGCACAGATAGAAAAATCCTACTCCTCATAAATGAAAAATCGTTAAAATCAGCTCTTCTATTTTAGCTGTTTTTGTAGTTGTTGTATGACTTTTTCCTGTTTTACAAAGTTGTACAAATAGTAAAAATACGCAACATTGCTGAATATAGTATACCTCTATCTATATTTGTTTAGGAACTATAGAACTTGTACTAAAAAAATACCCTAATTTTGACCCCGAATTACACGCAAGAAGGCATCATTTTATTCAAAAACTCTCCCCAGAGAATCAGAATAGTTTCATGTAGGCTGATAAGTTTTATAAATGATGTTTACAAGCACAAAAGTTAAACAAAATAAGTAGGCTGACAAAATCGGGGGTAGACAAAAACGGGAGCTGACAAAATCGGAGCATTACTGTATTTACAATGATTTGTGTTACGCTTCAGTAAATCATAAAATGTCTTAGCAACGTTAAACATAAAACCCATCTTTCCCCATCTTGTTATGATAATATGTAGAATGATCACAGCACTATGTTGATTAGCCACTTTTACTAATGCTTAACCAAACCATCCAGGCGTGTTCTTCCAGGTGGGATTCTAAGCAATCTCTATAAAGAGTAAAACATTATGAAGTGTTAAAAATAATTTTTTATTTTAAAAAACTAAATTTTTCCATTGAGGTCAAATTTGCAACTTTGAAGCAATAAAAATTCCTTAGAAAAGAAAAGTTTGATTCTTATACCTTTAGCTGTCATTTGGATTTTCTGAAGATGCTATTTCAAGAAAACTTATTAACCATACGAGACGGGATTTGACTCATATCATTGTGCTTAATTCATGTGAAATACCTATATCAAAAATAATATGTATCAACATCTCTTTAACTATAAATCTAAATACAATACTGAACGAGTATGAAAATCACCTGTGAACATCTGATAAACAATCCCTATATTATCGATTGCCTCCTCTTGAAAGGCCATAATATCCGATGCTTTGCAATTAGTAGCTGAGTTTTACAAAATTAAATCCACTTTTCCTTTACTGCCTTTCCACCTTACCCCTCCCGTTCCGGTGGATACTAATTATGAGACCCGCATGAATTTGATTGACGATCGTCCGCATCACATTCGCATCGCATACAACAGTGGTGTTCTGAAGTCACTTTAGTTTCTGACTTATTTTCATGAACTTAACATAAACAGTCAGTGTACTGGATCGTCTAGAACCAACACAGTGAAAACACTGTGCAAAAGCTTTGTACATGTTGAAAGAAACGTGACAACAGTGCATGCGCAAGTACCAGAACCAGTTTCAGAATCACTCTCCGTGCGCTCTCTCTAATATTTTTCTCTTGTGTATGTTTTTGGCGACCCGGCCAACGAGAGACACACTGCGCTCTCACCATACGCACAAAGAGAGAGCCAGAGAGTCGCTCGAAATCGAATTGCTCGGCGCTGCGTGTGTGCGAGCGGTGATACCTGTACCTGTGCGCATTCATTACTCCGTCTGCGCGTTCACCACACAATCGCCATCCATTCACTTGCTCAGCTCACCTTTCGCAATGTGATTCTAAATAGCGTGCGTATGCATACAAGTGCTGCATGCATCGGGTTAAAGCTCTGCGCTTGCTTATCTGCAGCGAACTTCGTTCTTTAAACTTGACTTTATCTCAATTTCTCCTGTTCCCGTTTGTTGGAATCTTCATTTCATTGGGCGAAATTTTTCAAATTTGGTTAAAATCTGACAGGTCTGCAGTTATTTCCCAATTGATATTTATTGAAATATTTTTTCTTTACTCAAAGTTTAAGGCGTTTTTAGTATCACACCTATAATAAAAGAAATTCCTTATGGAAAATATCTGATAATTCTCAAAAAATTGTACAATTGCTTTGTCAAGTTTTGGCAATTTTATGTTAGTAGGTACATACATATTTCATCCTGTAAAAAATAGAACATTTGAACGTTTGAATAGATTTTCAAACATCAAACCTAACATATATCGCATTTTGCGGAATAGGATGCTGCGTTCAGCGTCGTCAGTGATCATGCAAAATCGCAAGTCTAAAGATATGTGTTAGCGTAGTCTTCGATTAGCCATCGTAAATAACCGACAGCATTGTCACACACTTGTACATATGATAGCAACACTACTCACACAGCCAGCGTGATGGTCGATGGTCGATCATCATCGTCGTCACGTTAAAAGCATCAAGCACTTCGAGTAGTGTATCATCGAGAAGACAATGACCTACAACGTGCACTGACCTATTTTAGCACTTACTTTCGTATCGCTCGCTAGTCGCGATGAGAAGAACTGCGCCATACGTTTCTGGAACGACCGCACTGCGCGCGCCGCGGCCTGATAGTAGCTATAGCCTGACTCGGGCGGCCAGTAAGACGAGGCGTGATAGCAAATTTAACATCTTGTGTGGCTTTTGGAACTGCCTGGTAGCATCATTGATTTTTACCAAAGCTCAAATATCAACCCAAGGGACTACGATCGTTGCAGCGTTCCATTTCAACTCAAGTGACCACACCGGTTGCAATCGGCTATTTTTCTTTCGAACCAAAATTGATAGAGTAACTTATCTTCGAGTTCATTTCGAAATAGGATTAGAATTACTAGAAATAAAATTGTGTATATTTTCAATTTTCAAAGTATCACGCTTCCTGTACTACAAAAAAGTTTTTTTGCCTATAAATTTGTCATTGAAGAATAGACTTTTTCAGACAGACAGCTTGCTCGTTAGGCTGGCTCGATCATCGAAAAGTAAGTTCAGGCAAAGTTCCCCGCCATCACTAAGCATTTCACGGTCAATCAGTTCTTAATGAGGCTTCTAAAAATTTTTCAATCGACTTTTTCAATGCGAAAAATCAAAGGCAACACCTTTCAGGTCCGACTTTCCTAATTTAAATTGATGATTTTTGCTTCAATTGATTGGAAATATGCCTATGCCATTAATCTATTGAAGCCAGCTGGCGAAAAATTTATGAAACTGTGTCCACCGGTTGAAAGATCATGGTCTGCGGATCAACCGTGCTAAAACCGCAGTAATTTTATTTATAACCAGAAATTCAAGATATACCCAGAAACAGTTAACGACCCTCAAGCGTTCTAGAAAATACAAATGGCATTTATTTTGTATCAAAATATATTTTTATAAAATCGGTTTCCAAATCAATTTGCAATATTGTTGCATTAATCGGTCGGAAAATCTTGTAGGCATCGACTCCAATAAAGAAAGCTATCGATTTTGAGGCAGTGATGCCAGATCAACGGATTTATCCATAGTTTTGCGGATTTATGAATTTTCTACGGACCTACGGATATCGGATGAGTATATACAGATTTTAAACTTTACATAAAAGGTGGAAAATTTCTTGAGTACGAGTACGAATAATTCACTCAATAATTGATCCCGAAAAGCATATTCTTTAAGAGTCAATATGAAAGTTTCTCCTAGAGTTCTTCAGAGAGAAAAACAATGAACAGAATAATACAGTACAGAGCGTTTACTCTAATAAGTAGTTAATTAAAAAGGGAAGATTTGCGTTACTGCTGCCATGCTATCAACATGAACTGGCATTTTTCACGTTGACGACATAGAAATTTTCACAATTATATTTTACGATGGCATATTTTTCATTACTTTTCAGTTTTGCTCTCTGATCAAAGTAAACAGTACGAAATCCTGGTTGCATTTTGGCAGTTCCTCATATGATTTTTGTATTGCGATAGAACTTCAAAATTCTTTACTACAGTCAAGTGAATAAGGTTATTTTTTTATAATAAAGTGAAATCCTTGTTATATTTGCATCAATTTGTTTTACTCATTTTACAAACTAATTAACAACTGTTGAACCTTAAAAAAAGCAAAGCAAAGCCTGGGTGCTAATTCCGTTATCGAAATTTGACCTTCTGTTTTTTATACGACAGACTTCGCAACCAGCTGTTAGAATACAGGACAGTGCGGGGTCAGTGCTACGATCCTATTGACTCTAACAGCCTCTCCCAGCCGAGATTCGAACATACGACGACTGGCTTATTAGACATGCGTCTTACCTCGAGGTCAACTGGGAGGCAACCTTAAATCCTCAAAAAAAAAACAATAAAAATGCGATAAAAAAATGACTAAACTACGAGGAAAAAACAACGAAGAGACAGTGTCAAAACGGTGTATTGACGGTAAAGACGCGATGAAAAATTGAAACTGGTAAAGGGACGACGAGAATACGATGAAAAGTTGACGATAAGATGTCGAAAGATAACAAAAATACGAAGCAAATAGCAGCAACAAAAAGACCAAAAACCATGATCAAAATTAACAAAAAGAGATTTTAAAACCTTCCAAAAGGTGGTAAAACATGCTGCTAAAAAATCCACGGAAATATTTTGAATATTTGACAGAAAGACGACGAATGAATTTTTGTTTCTTTACAAAGGAACGATGCAACAACAAGAGACACAAGACATAAAAAGACAACAAAAAACAAATAAAAATCGACACAATGACGACAAAAGGGCACTAAAACAGAGAAAAAAGCCACCGAAAAAGCGACAGAAATTTTAAAAACAGACGTCAAAAAGCGATGAGAAAACGATGTAAAGATGGCAAAAAATATGGATTATGAAGAGCCAACAAAAATACGACACAGAGATGACAAAAAGACAATGAAAAGGCATCGAAAAGACAACAATCAGAAACTACACAAAAAATGAAAAACAGCAATTAAACGACAAAAAGATGCCGAAGAGGCGATGGAAAGAGGACAGGAAGTGGTGACAAATGAGCGAAGAGACGAACGACGATAAAAATATGATGCAAACCCGCCGGAAAAAAGGTCAAAGAAGCCACAAAAAATACAACAAAAAATGAGAAAAAGGCTATAAATACCTAAACGCAAAAAAGCGATGAAGTGAATTAAAACAGCAACTAGAAATGTCAAAAGAAGACTACAAACAATGATCAAAGGATGCCGATAAAAGCAACCTAAATTGCCAGAAAAGACGATTAAAAAATGACAACAAATCG
The DNA here is from genome assembly GCF_943734655.1 of Sabethes cyaneus. Classification (NCBI taxonomy): domain Eukaryota; kingdom Metazoa; phylum Arthropoda; class Insecta; order Diptera; family Culicidae; genus Sabethes; species Sabethes cyaneus. The sequence goes on along the minus strand of NC_071354.1, from coordinate 220,772,695 downwards.
CTGAAGATGTGAGTGATGTAAAGATGTTAGAAAGTAACGTGCTAAAAAGAAGAGAAAGAACGGCTGACAGAAGTTAAAAAGATAATAGAAAAGCGTCAAGACGACAGCAAAACGGGACAAAGAATACGAAACAAAAAAGTCAGCAAAATGACAACAAAAAAAGGCACCAAAACAGCAACAAAAAGAACAAAAATCACTATGCAAATGACACAATGACATTTAAAACATCAAAACATCAATAGCAAAAAAGTGGCAAAATGACGACAAAAATGAGTTAAAAAGCGACAGACAAAAATCAGACGTCCAGAAACGGCGAACAAACGATGAAAATATCAAAAATAAAAAGACCATCAAAAGACCAGAAAGATGACAAAACAACGAATAACAGACAAGGGATTAAATAAGACAGCAAGTAAAACACCAAAAAGATGAATAAGAAGGGGCGAAAAGGCAACTGAAAGATGGATGAACTGAAAGATTGTAATTGACTAATGTTTTATGGAAGAGTCTAAATTTTCTACAGATCGATCAGTTTTTAAGTTACACAAAAATCCCCCTACCACAGGGATGAGGGGTCTCAAACCATCATAATATAAATTCATGCCTCCAAAATCCCTAACATGCCAAATTTAGTAGGGTATGTTGCTACATCGTCGTAATTGCCTATTCCCGTCCTATCCAACACAAATTATTAAAATTATCAGCATTTTTATGACACACAATGCAAAACTAGTTATTTCCTAATATTTTAGTTAGTTGTCTATCATACGCAATCAATCAAAGTGAGCTGAGATCTATTTAAATGCTTTTTATCATTGAAGAAGTCCTACCAGCCAAATTTCCTACGTTTTTTCGTGCGACGAAGAAGACAATGTCGACTAATCGTTTTTTTTTCCGTCATTCATAAATGAAAATAACTCACGCAAGGCATTATCGTTATTCTACAGCCAGAAAAACTTGCCTGACCTGCAGAAATTTTGTAGAATAACATTTGTCATGCCGTCCTACACAAATACATGCGTGTTAGCTTCGTAAACATTGTTGTGATTTTTAGTTCGGACGATGAAAAATTTTGTTGGACGGATTTTAAAACGGTACGACGAATTTTAGCAATGAAGTCAGTTGCGTAAATTCAATAATATGCTTTAATAGTCGCTTTTCAGTGATTTCAAAGTTCACGGATCGGAAGGTAAGTGTGTTTGAGTCAACTCAGTACAAGAACTTTTGGAGTATTCACTAAATCCATCCAGCAAATGATGAAAATTAGAATGGCTTTCCTTATTACGACGGGAATTAGAAAAAGATCCTACCATTTGCTTGATTAGTTCTCGAGTTATGCAGAAATTTGTGTTTCATTTGTATGGGAGTACCCCCTCTTACGGGGGGAAAGGTCTCCAACTATCATAAGAACCTTTCTCGACCCCCAAAACATCCGCATGCGAATTTTTACGCCGATCGGTTCAGTAGTTTTCGATTCTCATAGTGTCGATTAGCCAGCGAAAATAAAATTCCACGACTTTTCCAGGTTTTTCCAGGTGTATTTCGTAAAAAACCAGATGCAAAATATCTCGTTAATTTCTCTTTTTAAAGTGTTCATTTGGCTTAATTGGTTGTTTACTCTTGAAATATTGTTTCCTAATGAGTTCGTTTTTCCTTTTCAATTTAAATTTTTCTTTTTATGCGGAGCTTCTATGTGCAAAATTAAAACTAATTCGAACTTAATTAAAGCACATCAAAATTAAAGAATTTAGCTTATTAAAAATTGTAAGGTGTCTTACCGGAAAATGAAAATAGTCTGCTGGTTTATTCAATTGCTAAAAGGTGGTGGGATGTGGGATTTTGTCTGTTTGATCACATGTAATTAATGGGTATAAAAATAAATCCGCTTCAAACATTTAACTATGCAAAACAATAAGTATAAAAGGTGGTATTTAGTTTAAAACATAACATTAAGAAATTTTTTGATACAAATCCAGATTTGTCTGAGCAGCTATTTCGATTTGTTATCAAAATTTGAGAAATTGTTTCTCAGGAATTTAAAAAAAATTGATTCCAAATGACTCGATGCATTGAGCAACGCAGCATCGTTGTATTATTTGCTTGCAGCCAACTTTTGATGTTCAGGAAAACTTCGGGTTTGCGACTCTATCGAGTCGCGAATATAAAATTATTCGTCCAGGGGTGACATTGCGCTTCTCGTTTCGAGTGATTTTGGTTCGTTTCGCCCATTCGTTTAACGTGCTCGAAACGAACCAAAATCACTCGAAACGAGAGTCGCAATGTCACCCCAGGTTTCGAAAGAATTCTCGAACTTTTCCTGTAATATGGTTCATTAGGCGGCGCACACTTTCTTCGTCCATCGTTTTGCCACAGCCGCAAATGCCCTGCCAAATCATAAATTTTCGTGCAAATTTGTCAGCAAAAACGAATTTAAATTTGCTTGGACCACCCCTGGAGCCGTTGCCAAGTAAAATTATTTGCCCGAAGCCAGCCTTGACATAGGTTTCATCGTCCATCAGAAGACACCCGTCGAACGTGGTTAGCACCGGGTGAATAGCTTTCGAGCACGGATTTTGGTCACACTATTCTGTTTTATGGTTCAGTTTGGCTGTTTGCTAGCTCGGTGCGACTTGATTCCTTCCTGGAGTCGAATTCTCCTCACGGTACTATGGGCAGCACCAAATTTTCTGGCCAAATCACGATCCGACAAATTGGGATTCCTCTTGATGGTCTTCCAAATCTTACCACGCAGTTTCCGGTCGACAGTTCCACCGATGATTAGCTTGGGGCTTCCTAATCGCCTTCTTTCGGCTTCCATGTTGTTTGTTTACAAAATACAGTCGTTTTGCGGAATGTCAAAAATGCATAGTTGAAGCTAACCAAATTTCCGACACGTGGGCGTCAAGAACTTCCAAATCCGTCCACCAAGAGCGCCATAATATGAGCAAAAGTTTATTCCAATTCTAAATGAAGCAAGCTTTATGTTAGACTAAATCAGAATTTCGATGCTGAGATGGTCTTTTATTCGGATACGAAAAGACTGATCTTGGTTTGATTAGTCCTCGTTCCAGTTACAATCTGATCTCGGGCCGGAAGTGTCGAATTATCTAGAGGCAAAATTTGTTATTTTAAATGCTGTTTTTTTTTTCTAAATATCAATGGATATTTGTTCTCGAAGCATCAAAGAGTGCTTTAACAATTGTCCGCAGTTGAAATAGAAAAAGGATTGTTCCAACAAAGTTTGCACTTTGCGTGTCAACATCCATCAGCCTGATATGGACTTTTTATGTCACTTTGCGTACAAATTAAGCAAATTTCTGTACACAACTTTTGATCTAAATATCCGATTAATATCCAGGAATACAAAAGATATTGATAATGACTGATTTCAAATGAAATTCCCTGACATTCCCGAACTTTTCCAGGTTGAACCGAGTTCCCCTTACATTTCCGTGTTTTCCCTGATTTTCCTGCTAATCGACACCCTGATTCTATAAGGAACATACAGAAGGCAGAGACAGAAATAAATTTTTCATATGTAAGAATATCCCGCTTCAAAATGCTTGAAGCAAAATAGTGTTCCGAAGTGATCACATAAGATTCTATAAGGAACATACAGGAGGCAGAGACAGAAATAAATTTTTCATATGTAAGAATATCACGCTTCAAAATACTTGATTCCAAAATAATATTCCGCAGTGATAATATCACGCGTCAAGGATTACTTGAAGTAAAAACGAAGATTCTTAGTGATATGATATGGCATATCAAAACGTTGTTATTTCTTAACAATTGTCCACACAAAGACCAACCTTTTAAATTGAACAATGGACATCTAATACTGGGTCAAATACTTTCACAGCTAGTGTGCAGTTGACGGACAACGTTTCGCAAGGTGGTGTCCGTGTTGGAAAAAAAATGGTGGAATATTTATTTTTGAAAAATGATCTAGCGATGCAGGTTAATATTTTACACTATCAAATTACATTACATTGTTACAGCAAAGCAGATTAATATTTTACATTGTCAAGTAAAATAATTGAAGACAAAGAAAGACGCAGTACTTTTCAATGTGTTTTGTTTTGTGATTTCTCACTTCAAACGTTTCACAAAAGGCTCACCCGCTTTTTCATGCATGATTTTAGATTTGAATAAATTCTAATAGTATATCGATACAAACGTATCGGATTCAAGAGAGCGCCCTGCACTTTCAAAGCATGATTTACTTTCAGGACATCAAATCGATTCAGGTTCAAGTGAATTTAGGAGCATTTTTTGACGTAACGTAAGACAAGACTACGTCATTGTTCAAAACAGAAACGTAACTGCAACAGTGTACCGTTTGAATGAAAATTTTTAAACAACTGTAACTTTTTTTATCATTGCATGGAATTCTATTTCGGAAAAAAATTGGCCGTTCCAAGTCCAACCGGTTATTAGTTTAATTATTTCAACTGAACTTAGCCTAAGTTGATGCCCTGAAAGCAAACCACATCGAAAAAAGTATGAAGTTCTGTGCCTTGGGCACGAACTAGCACTACGAAAGTAGCTACAATTTGATAATGCTGGACACTTTTCAAATGTTCAGTAACAGTTTGTTACGCAAATTTATAATGTCTGTTAGATGAGGTCGATAATGGAGATGGTTGCATTCTTTTCTTTAACAGCTTACTTTCAGGACATCAAGTTCGCCTAGGCTCAATATTCAAATAATAAAATTAATCAAAGGGAAGCGATAGTTTTTGACTTTTGTTTGTTTATAGTTTATTTTCAGGACATCAAGCTCGTTCAAGCAGCAGCGATCAAATCGGCAACAGCTTTTCGAAAAGACCAATCTGCAAAATGCAAACAAACCGAGTGATGGTTAATTTCTGCCTGACTAGCATAGGAAAAAGAAACCTTCACTTGATTTGTTTACATTTGGTTATTGGTTAAAGGGTAGGAATAGTTTTTTACATTTACAAGATTGTTTACTTTCAGGACATCAACTTTGTTGAGGTTTTATTGAAATAAATTATTCCTGACCAGTTTGGATCACACAATTTGGTCACTTTTTTCTAGAATCGAAGTACACGAAATTGCAGGTATATAAGTTTGTCGTATCGGGTCTGGGAAGTAAAAGCATGCTTACATGTGATTGGCTGATTCGTTTATTTTTAACAGTACTGATATTTATGGTTATTTCAATAGTGACTCGATCAATTTTTATTATGTATATTCTCTATATCAATTATTGCATACAAAATTTCTGATCGGTTGGTTAAAATTCGAGTTCCGAGCGGGTTCGGATTCGGATTCGACGAAAAATGAAAATTCGGGTTTGGGTCGGGTTTTCGCATTCACAAACGTAACCGACACATATTGCGTTGCGAGTGAAGCAAAATCCTCCCTCAACTACATGTACCCTTCCGACGGCACCAACATTTCGATGAATGAATTTCATTCAAGCGACGACGACGACTGATGCTTTCGAAATCAAAACATCGAAAACGTCGAAAACAGTCATTCGCATTCGCGCATACCTTCTTCGCTTGCGTCAGTCGCAACTTGCGCAACTTGCGACTCGCAAGTTCAAGCTGTCAAAAGTTCGTGTGCCTTTTTGCGGTTGTTCCCGTGTACCGCGTCTACCGTGTCCGTGTCGATGTCGTGAAGAAAGAGTAGTAACGTCAGTTTAGTTTCATTGATTCGTCCGTGCGGTTTGCATTGCGTTTGTGAATAGTAAAATTTGCGGGTGCTACGAAGGTATAGAACAAAAAATAAAAACAATACTCTCGCACGCACACACACACTCATTTATGTTTTAGCAAAAAGCCGAGTGCGGTCGGAAATATTTTTTACTGCTGATTGTGAAACTGCTCGATTGTCGTGCATAAGTGAAAACAACCAAGTGCACAATGTCATAAACGATGCAATAGTTCTAGTCTGATATTTTAATCCACGTACGGAAAAGGTTCAAGGATCGCGATAGATTTTTTTTTAAGAAAAGCCGATCCGGGTTGTGGGATCGGGTGGGGGCAGTCGAGACACTTCCATTTTTCGTTAGCGCGATATGTACAGCGCACACTGCATGGCACACACACCTTACTACTTGTTTTTTGCTTTTCTGACAGAACGGCTCGACATGAGTGTCTTGTGGTCTATTGTGGTACGTGATAAATTGTGCAGCCGGAATCATGCGATGTGATACCGCTTGCAGTTGCAGGGTTTAATCATTCAGAAGTAAAAGATTGTATTTTTCAATTTAAAGAAATGCAAAAAGTCAGAATCACGTTGATTTTTATGGCAAAACTTAATGCAAAATGTGTAATGTCGAACATAGTTCAACTCACCCTCGGGTGTGCTACCCTTGCATATTATACTCATCTGTGCATCATTAGTGCATAAAATTAAAAACATTTTCTTGCAGTACTTTTTTTCGCATGTTTGTGACCGCAGTGCAGTCTAGCACCTGGATTTCTTGATAGCGAAAGCAGCGCACACTGATTAGTTAGTCACAAGCTAACGAGTGAAATTGTGACAGTCGGAAGAGACTAGAACCATCGTGTGCCCATTCCGTTTATTCTATTAATCCTTCATAGTCAAGTTGGACCGCGAAGCGAGCGACTATCAGCCTTCTTCGTAGCCGCCGCAGACTTACATACCTACACATTTATGTATGGCTCAGCTAGTGCTTAAAGTGGTGTTTGTTTTCCATAATTTATTCAAATTGGCCTTGACGCCGAAACGTCAGATGCTAGAAGAACGAAGCAAAGCAGTGAATAACAATTAACAACCGAAGACGAGCATCACATCAGTAGAAAAGAATAGCCGTACCGTGCGACTTTTTTGGATAGCAGTCGTCGGGCGACGATTTGCTACTCTTCAGCTGATCCTCTGATTTTACGACATTGCAGATGTGTTGTGTGTGAGCGATTATTATGTTGATTCGACAGTAGAAGCTTGATGTGTGACTGTGAGTGCGGTGAAATATTCTGTAAACATAAGTAAAAAGTAAACGGAGCATAATTCAAGTGCTGGTGTTGGCGATAGACGGTCAGACGAACGGGAGTTTATCAGTGAGCAGTCAGTCCGCAGACCGGAAACGACCGACGAGAAATGTCTTCCAAAAAGTGAGTGATCTATATTATATTCATTCATTTATTTGTCAAGGCTAGTTCACAAACCGATTATCTACTATAGGAGATGTAACGAAAACTTATGATAGTTCAAAGTGACACGGCAAATACCTACATGTTTTGCATACCTCTCAATGCCAAGCCTGTTCCCTAAAACGGTATGCGAGTAAAAAATAGCACAGAAAGTTTCGAACGTGCAAAGAGTGAGGGATTATAAATAGACACCAGAATAATCAATAAAACACGTTACGTACATGAGCCGACAACGCGCGCGGACCGCAATAAAAACATAGAGGAAGGTACATACCTATATGTCAATGGAGTCAGCCTTCATGTTAAGGGGTTTTGCTTGGGATTATACATCAGAGTGATCCACGTTCAAAGCCGGCGCGATGTGTTGTACGAGCAGTCCTTGCAAAAGTTAGTGACAGTATGTCTAGCGCTCCGGAACTTGCTCCGACTGACGTCGGACATCGGCAACTTGTTACACATGCATATGACCACCGGCTGTCGAAGCATAACTAGTTTAATGCATTTATCCATCTAATAAGCTAATGTGGAGGGCAAGAAATTAGCGGTCCATTTGCGATCGGAATAGTATGTGACTTTGTTAACTGTAACATAGGTCTTCAATGAATTAATGTGACAATCGAGAGACGGGAACACGAAGGCTCGAAGGCCAATGTTTCGAACCGGTGATGCACTTTAACATTTGAAGTACTTGACACGGAAACTAACTTTTAAGCCAATTACAGGATTGATCAATTTGCACAATACAATCGTATCTAACACGAAACGCGAGGGCGATAATGTAAAAAAAAATAAAACAGTATAATTTAATTGGATCCCGGTGCCCATGGTTCGAACAATTTAAAAAGAGAAATTTGTATTTTTCTTTGAATTTTAGAAGGGCACAACATAAACTGAACTGAATTTGTCTTTCACTACTTACAACTTGTAGCTATTTTTACAAATCAACATTTTACTACACAGAAACAAAGGTACTCACTAGCAATATTTACGTTTACGAATATGACAGGTCATAGTGGCCTTTGATTTTCAAAAATGGTTTTTGGATACACGATTTTCGGAGTCAAAGTTTTACGTGCAGCTAGTAAATTTCTAGCTTTGTCAACACTAGACATTTTGAAAAATCTTGCTTAAATTTCATAAATATGTACAAGGAAGAAGAAAAATTCTAACTGGAAAGTTTCCACGAGTACAGCAGAAAGCAAACTTTTTCTATATTGCTCGTCAGTTAATTGCGGTAAACCGAACCGCAACCTTCTTGTGGCGTCAACTGGGATGCGAGTAACCACTGGAAGGTGAAGCAGTCCTGGTACTGGCAGTAATGGCGGTAATGGCTCATCAATAAGGAAAGTTTTAGATTGAAATACAGTAAAGGTCATCTGCATACTGAAAGCTGATAAGAGAGACAGGACGAATCCTAAATCCTTCAGACCTATCAGTCTATCTTCGGTTCCATTGAAGAAAATGGAAAAAGTTCTGAAAGATTATGTCGATGCAACATAAATGCAATCATATCCGTTTGCTTAACAATCTGGTAGTTTAACCATTACAGCACTTCGTATGCTTGGTTGAGAAAGCTCTTTCAACAAAGAAAATAGCACTTTGTTCTTTCCTGGATATTGAAGGAGCTTTCGAAAATATTTCCTACTCATCTATGGAAGATTCTATGAAACGAAGAAAATATAACACGCACATAATAGACTGGATTCATGCCAGGCTGGCAAAAAGAGAAATAATTTCTGAACTATCTATAACAATCTATAACAAAGGCAAGGCAATGAAGGGGTGTCCACAAGGCGGAGTTCTATCACCACTTTTGTGGTCTTCAGTTGTAGTAAATCGTCTACAACTGAAGACCACAAAAGTGGTGATAGAACTTAAGAGTCTAGAAGCGGAAGATTTTGAAGTTGCCGGAGATGACCTTGAGATGGGAGGAAAATTCGATAATAAGTAGTTTCGGAAAGAATGCAACAGGCTCTAAGGCTTACCCAAATGCGGTGCAAAAAGGAAGGTTTATTCTGACAAAGGTCATAATTGTTCCTTTCGCTAAAAGGACGAAATTCAACTTGAAGCTTCTCAAGCATGAGGGAAAAGAAATGAAATTTAGCGGCAAAAATAATAAATTTTAAACAGACAAAATTCTTAGGTTTAGTTCTGGATGCAAAACTAAACTGGAATGCCCATCTTGACGTACACTCAAAATATTCTGCACATAACTAATGGTAAATTTCCATATGAAATTCTATATGATTATCATGTGCTGCATATAGTATAAACACAATCCTCCCAGAAATACACATAACACATATGAATAGTATGTGCAAATTTTTCGCGTGCACATAAATGATAATTATTTGGCACATAAAGATCATTTACAGGGCACATTGCAGAAATCTATATCTGGTACACATAGAAACTATACGAAAAGTTTTCTCAGTGTAGCGACGGGCAAGGCAGTCAGTGCTAATTTGATAATTTGGATCTACCTACATGTCTATTAAACGCAGAGCCGGCGTTACAGCACGCGAGACCCTGTGCAGATTAAGCAGCGAGGCCATTTTTTGTATGCCAAAAGGGCATTTGAGAGGCCACTGTGATAGTCTTAATGATCGTCTAAGTCTTAATAATGATTTTATGGTATACGGATAGATCTCCAAAATGAACAAAATGACTCATGATTTCAAGTTTCGAGCTTATGCTTTATGAAAATACACCATGAATAATAATCATGCTATCACGAGCTTCTTACAGTACAACACAACGCTGATTTTGAACTATTATTCATGATTTTGAGCTGTCTGATATGGCAGTTCAGTCATGATTTGACAGCAAATCAAGTTTCATGATTTCATGACTTTATTCATGGTTTCGGAATCATATTTCTTTTCGTGATAGACTTCAATTGCTGAACTGAGTTTACGGACCCATTGTTGAAAATGAAATTGAGCTAAATAGTTGTAATCCTGTGCCTCAATCCTACATGGTTAACAGTGGCGACTCGTCTGCATGTTCAACCTGTTCATAGGACAGGCAAACAAAATTCAGCCCGACAAAATTTCGTTTGCACCGACGCATATGCAATGCAATACGAATTTAGTTTAGTTACGAAGCTGATGAGCAAACCGTTCAACACGACATTTGAACGTTGCTTTAGAGATCCCAATGCACAAGTATACCAACACATTATTTCTGGTATCGATTCTTGATACTGAATTAGTACCAGGAACAATATGTTGGTACGAAGGAGATAAAGAGAATGTGACATAGCTTGTACTCGAAAGCGCGGGCGCTTTATTGTCTCGTTCATCTTCAGCATTGAACAACTTACTACCACATATCCCTATGGCCTGCGCTTTGATTCCAATTTATTTAGTTAGGAAGCTAATGAGTAAAACGTTCAACACGACGTTTGAACGTTGCTTTAGAGATTAGCACCAGGAACAATGTGTTGGTATGAAGGGGATTTGAAAATAGAGCGCGGTTGGCAATTTGGCATGCATTATTCGCAAAATTTTCTCATTAACTTGTTCATCTTTAGCATTGAACAACTTGCGCATATTGCTTGTTGCTTGTGGTGCGTGTGATGTGGGCTTGTTCGCGCATCACTGTAAAGTGGTAATTCTTGAATTTGGTTCAATAGGTAAATTGAACGGAAATTTTTCGGTTCGTATTTAAAATTCAGAGACGAGTTTACTGGTAAAGTAAACCGTCGTATTCCGTTGTTATTTAAATAAATAGGGATATTCACGTAGCGCTTGCTATGTTGCGTATATGGAGTATTGCGTATTTATAGTGCCGCTACTCGCATAACAGTTCCATCTCCATAGAAACTGGAACTGCAATGCAAATTGCGGCAGTATATACACGAAATATACCGTTTACGCAACATAGCAAGCGCTACGGTAAAAACCCCTAATGTTTGTTGATTAAAATATAGAAATGCGATAAAAAAAAGCTGCGTATTAATTTGTATTTTTCGCTGGTTGAACAGGTAAGCTAAACCCCCACGAGTCGCCACTGATGGTTAATAAAATCAATGACCATTTACGATTTGGGTTCTATACTCGATATGGAGTAAGCACGAAACTTCCGAAGAAGTTATGCCTAAATAAAGCAAGAGCCCCGCAATTGCAGAGCAGATGCGCTGAACTTTCAAGAATTACAAAAGTGGCAGGTGTTTGTATCATCCCATATTCTTTAAATGCGGGACTGTGTCCAGTTAGGAGTCTCCTGATTGTGCGCAGCTCACTGTTTGACTATTTAGTCTACAATCATGTATTTTCAATTAGATGCTTTCCAACATAATCTAGGTTGGCAGCCAAGTTCAAGTTTTTATACAGAATTATTCCGGAGAGTTTGATTTTATTACTGAAGCTCAGTAAGACACCAATCAGTATAGGGGGAGTAACAGTATGTGTCCTTCGCCTAGTGAATGGTCGACTGTTTATATTAGGCCCCTCTAGTAAACATAACAACTTGGTGAATCTGGTGATTCTGTTTTGAAACAGAGCCGTAAAAATTGAAGCGAAGGACGCGTTATCGAAAGCGCCTTCAATATCAAGGAAACCACAAAGTGCCATCTCTTGATATTTGAACGATTTTTCAATTAACGTCACAACGCAGTGCAGTTACCGTAGATTTAGCGTGTTGGTATGCATGTTGATTTCCATGCAACGGAGCGTTATTTAAAAACTCATTGCGGATATAGTTATCCGCGCTTTGCTCTATCAACTTGAGAAGCGTTGATGTTAGACTTATTGGTCTGAAAGCCTTTTGCATTATTTTCTCTCTTTTATCTGCCTTAGGTATGCATGCAAGCAAAGCTGAATCGTTTGGCACATTATGTAACACAATAGGGACAATAGGGATTGTCCACTAAAATTTTTAACATTTTTATCTAGTCATCGCCAAGCGCGAAGCTTCCCTGAAGCGCGAGGCTCTGTTCCACCGCACGGGTTTGCCGGCCTAAACGCCGGCTCTGATTAAACCGAAAGTTACGTATGCTTCATTAAGCGTAGCTACTAGGGATGGGAAACTATCATTACCTACTGATAATTATCAGTAAGCGACAATATCACTAAGTATCAGTAAGATTTTGCTGTTATTGATGTTTACTGATGCAGTTACGTCGTCCTGGTAGAAAAATAAGTTATATTAAACTCATTGGTCGGTAGTTGCGTAAGATAGACGAGGATGATACAATATGTCGTCGTCGTGAGCAGCTTAGAGCCGCCCCGGCTCGTGCTGTTTCAAGCAGTCGTCTCCATTCAACTCGATCTTGGGCCACTCGTCGCCAATTTCCCAGTTGCCTCAGAAGTCGCAAATCACTTCCGACCTGGTCCAGCCATCTTGCACATTTCTGGTGCCTGATCAGGCCTGATTTCCCCCTTGAATGCGCCGCTGGATCTCCTTACTATGGTTGTTGTCCACGCTCAACAAGATTTGAAATATGTGTATGAACCACTTCTACTGTGTTACCTGACTCATAACGAATATACGTTATATACGGGGGAGGGTCTCGTAACTCACAAATTCGGCAGATAGATTCGAATAGAGCATACAAATATCAACTATATAACATAAGAAATTACATGTTTACTCCAAAAATAAAAGCATGAGAGATTTTAGAATTTCGGAAATAGGGGTTCGTTATGAGTCAGGTAACGTAGTTTGTCGCCGTCAACGGTTACTGTCCGTGGGAAGCACGCGTTTGTTTCCTTTGAGCCTCGTTCTTTCATGTATTAGACGAAGCTTGTAATCTGGGATGGATTGCCTCCACCGTTGCAAGGTACCTGGCTATAATATCAAGGTCATTTGCAAACTCTAGGAGTTGGCTACCCTTGGTGAATATCGTGCCTTTCGTATCAATACCCGCTCATCGGATCACCCCCTCAAGAGTAATGTTGAACAGCATGCAGGATAAGCCGTCACCTTCGTCTCAACCCTCGCCGCGTTTCGAAGGGACTTGAGTATGTCTCCGATTAACTGTGAAATCAATAAAGATGTGATGAGTGGGTACGTTGTACTTTCGACATTTTTGCAAGATCTGCCGGATGGCATAAACCTGCTCCGTAGTTGCGCGACCCCCAAAGTAGCCCGCCTGGTAAATTACAAAGTAAACTTACAATGAATAACGCAGCTATAATATTACAGTTTCTTATTTTTGCGTTTTAATGCATTGATGGATAAATTACTGATATTTGCTGATAGTTATCAGTAACGTACTGAAACTACTGATAGTTATCAGTAACGATTTTAATTATAGTTCCCATCTCTACCTATTACCCCCTTCCTTTCCACTCTTTCCTCTCCATTCCCAAAAATCCTTTATCAGTAAGGGAATACTGTCCCTTCATCAATTGTAGAACCATCGTGTCAAAAAATATTAATATATGCCTGACCGCATTTCAAGGTCATGACTAAAATCACGAGGTTTGGTCTATTTTCACAGGAACGTGGCCTTGCCTTCCCCCTGAGAATCGCGGCTAACACGCTGGCAGACGAACAGCGTTCACACGCAGTGCCTTGTAAGTCGCAAGGGCCTGCATAGTGTCATCGTCCCGCCAGTAAACATAGAGTTAGATTAAACTTCTCGGTCGGTGGTTTCTACAGTAGGTGGAGAAAGAGGCACAATTTGTGTCTAAAAATAGCCCAACCCATGTCGCTACATTAATAAGGGGGTTGTGCAGTCTCCTTTCGTCCAGCGCTTCTGTGGTTCATAGGTACACGGGTAGCAGCGAGCCACATGCCCTGGCGGGTGTTGTGGGTTCGAATTCGGGTTTAATCTCCGATTATAGCTTGGTTCGACCCATGCACCGTCCAGCATTGGACAAAAGGTAGGAGTCACAACGACAACTTGTTAAGTGTAGCCACCTATTACCCCCCCTCCTACATTTCCACTCTTTCCCCTCCATTCCCAAAAAATCCTTCTTCTTTATTTTCCCTTACGGGCCCTTCATCAATTCAACCATCACCATCGTTTCAATAAACAATAATCAAGAAGTCTGACTTGCCACATTTCACTCAAGGATTTTGTACTACAGGTAAAATGCCAATTCGATACTTTTACTAGAGATTTTCAAGAAGGCATGACTTCAAGAAGGTTGAAAAAGTCCCTTTTAGCCCTTGAAAATAGCGGCAACAAAAAGTTCCATTTTTTCGGTCGATTCTGCCCACTGTGCGTTGGCTGCATAAGAAGCAGCCTTTGCCAGAGTATTGCCTTTATATCAGACAATTCGCCTGTAGGCGTAAATACCTGTAGTTTGTAGGCTGTCTCAAATAATTTCATCAGCGACATCAATGGTCATAGTAGGATGGAAACCCGAGAGATACATTTAGAACAACTTGAGCAGGAAACCGCCAACTACCTTTTTGTGGTTTTCGACACCTGTAACCGGTGTCTAAAAGGTTTCCAAGCCGCGGTGGCGGTATTTTGAAGAACTGTTACAAACTGGTATTTGCAAAGGAGTTGCAGCTTTTTTTTTATTATAGTCACTTTCGACAGCTTAGGACATTCCTGACTTCTGCGGGGTTGAGATTTGAACCCGTGAGACTGAATCCAGCACTAATTTTGTCAGTATCGTTCAATTGTTGCTCAATGACATCACTGAGGGACGAGATTACGGTTCTGTATTAACTTACGAAATATCTAAAATATGTCAATTCGGCCAGGCCGACTTGAAGTATTCACTGCAGACGGTTTCGTGAAATGAATCTTGTCTTGTGTGAATAAATAATTCAATAATAATTCATTGAATGCTGTATTGAGAATGGAGCTGGACTTTTGGGCTTTTAATCTAAAGTCCGTCTACTGTAGTCCAATATTATAGCGCCTTATTTCGCTCTCAGAAAACAGGTAGAACTAACCAAATAGCAAAACGCATTCAGTATAAATTGTTCTTAAAAATTAATCAATCAAGGTGTAGAAATAAATAACAATTTTCGAGCCCAAAACTTTTTTCTTTACTAATTTTAAGTTTATTTTTCTCGAAATATAAACTAGAAAAAATCGGAGGTAAAATTTGAGTGGCTTTGATCCTTTCTATTATCTCCAAAACGGCATCGTTTAAAAAAATATGTATATAGGTAATGCCCTTGATTGAATTTAAACCTGTTTCCTTTTTCTTCCAGTGAACTGAAAAAACTCTCGGAGGAGAGCTTAACCCGGCAGCCGGAGGAGGTGTTCGATATCATTTGCAAACTGGGCGAGGGAAGCTATGGCTCGGTGTACAAAGCTCTCCACAAAGAAAGCGAGCAGGTTCTCGCTATCAAACAGGTCCCTGTGGACACTGATCTGCAGGAAATCATCAAGGAGATATCCATCATGCAGCAGTGTGACTCGCCTTACGTTGTCAAGTATTACGGAAGCTACTTCAAAAATACCGATCTCTGGATAGTGATGGAATACTGCGGAGCAGGCAGTGTTTCGGATATTATGCGACTGCGGAAAAAGACCTTGTCGGAAGATGAAATTGCAACAATCTTGAGCGATACGCTGAAAGGGCTGGAGTATCTGCATTTGCGTAGAAAGATCCATCGGGATATTAAAGCTGGAAATATACTGTTGAACTCGGAGGGTCACGCCAAATTGGCCGATTTCGGTGTGGCCGGACAGCTAACTGATACGATGGCCAAGCGGAACACTGTGATTGGAACGCCATTCTGGATGGCTCCCGAAGTGATAGAGGAAATCGGGTACGACTGTGTGGCGGATATTTGGTCACTAGGAATCACCGCGCTGGAAATGGCTGAAGGAAAACCGCCTTACGGCGATATACATCCGATGAGGGCTATTTTTATGATTCCGACAAAACCGCCACCATCTTTCCGCGATCCAGACATCTGGAGTCCGGAGTTCATAGATTTTGTTAGCCTGTGCCTGGTGAAGAATCCGGAAGAGCGGGCAACCGCCACTGATCTGTTGACACATGAGTTTATTCGTATGTTTCTAATACGTTTCATCAACAAAGAAGTTAATATATCTTATACTTTTTAGGAAATGCTAAACCCTGTAGTATTCTTAGTCAAATGATTGCGGAAGCAAAAGAAATTCGAGAAAATCAGAGCTTTAGGCATGCCGCGGCAATTAGTCAAGCAAATAAGCAACTACAGAATCCTAACAATAACATCAGTCAAGAGGTGGATTCCGATGATGATGACGTAAACTCAAGGACCATGAAAGAGTTTCCGGAAGATTGTGGGACATTAGTACCCGGAAGGGATGACGGCGATGGAACCATGATCGCCCATACAGACTGCGGAACTCTTGTTCCAGACAATGCCACAATGGTAGAGGTACAATCCAACCTCGGAACCATGGTTATTAACTCAGATTCAGAGGAATCAACAATGAAAAGTAAGTATCAGAAGACCGTTTTTTTTTCTAGTGGGCTTTATTCAATCGATTCCCCCTTGCAGGACACGACACCAACCCGGACAAACCGAAGTACCGGCCCCTGTTTCTAGACCACTTCGACAAAAAGGAAGCCGAGGCGGCAAATTTTGTGACCAAATCCAGTGCCAACCAGCACAGCTACGAAGACGACAGTTCTTCACCGGAGGACGCCCATCAGGATGCCTCACCTCAGCGACCCCAACCTCAGGTGCAAACTCCAACGAAGCAACAGCACGTGCCGCCACCGAACCCCTCCGCTCCACCTCTGACGCAAAGCCTGGAAGAGCAACAGCTAAACGAGGAACGACAACGATTTCAATCGCACTTGGAGTTGCAACTTAATCAAATCTCAGCTGTCAGTCCTAACATGCATCAGATACAACAGTATCAACCGGCACCGATAGCGATTACGCCCGATGGCCTGGGCGGAGGTGGAGGCGGTGGCAATGGAGGAATAGAAGCTCACAATAGGATTTACAACAACAGGATTAACCTGATTGATAGTGAATACGATTCGGTAAGATTATCGGATTAAACATGACCTCGAGAAGTTTTTAAATGCATATTTATTTTTAGCTCAAATTCCTCAACTATGAACAGCTTGAGCAGCGATTGGCTAGCATCGACAAGGAGATGGAAAAAGAACTGGCGGAGACGAACAAACGCTACTACGCCAAACGGAAGCCCATTATCGATGCCATCGAGGCAAAACAGCAGAAGCGACAGCAGAAGTTAGAGGAATTTTGAGTTCGTATCCAGTCAGTGCTCGTAGTAAGTTTGGTACCATTGATTGTTACTCTACCATTTTGGCCAAATTTGTTTCATTTTCGTTCTTCGATCCGAAACAACGTTTCTTTGCTAAAGCATTTATTTTCGACAATTTCCCTCTCTTTCCCTGGAGATAGGATAAAGCGAAAACAGTAGTTTTAATTATGCCAATAACATAATTGCAAGGCAGGTGTAGACACAATTTTACACTAGCGCCCCACCTTATATCATCCCGGATTATGTTAATCATGGGTCGATTTTGGTTCCCACATCTCCTCAGCTGCCTAAACGAATGATGCCGCATGATTTTAGTAAAATAGTGTTAACTTATATTACAACTATAGATTTTTCGAATTTAACAAATGAATAGTCAACGCTTTTTTTTCTAGCCAGAATATGGTTTTTAAATTTTTTTTTATCGTAGTGAACAACCTAGATCGGATGTAAAATGCGTTTTTCTTTAACGATTGGAAATATCAAACATAATTGTTTTGGCCATGTTCCGTCCTCAGACGAATTGTTTAAATAATTCTATCATATCTGTATACAATCGTTTCCCAATTGGCCCAAAATCAAAATCGTAGATGCCAAAATCTTTACCCTTTCCTAAAGACTACAAATAATTTAGATCGCGTTTGTCGAAACTATGTTGGTGCTTTCCGATTACACACTGAATTTCTATTCTTGATAACAGCAAAACTTAGTAACGCGTGTTTAACGTTATTTATTCAAAATTTAGTCAGAACTGGTCTAAAACCTAAGTGAAACATAAGCGTATAAATAATAATGAAACAAGAAAGAAAGACCTCAGAAAAATCCAGGATAAGCAACACAGATTTTTGTACAGAGTAAACCTGAATGAAAACAATTTGTATATTGAGGATCATATATCAACCGGAACCGGAACCACACTGAAAACGGGAGCCAACATTTGTTACAGCATGCCTATACGTATATGCACAGCGTTACATTTTATATATACAAGCTGTAGTTCTGGATTGAAAGAATTGGACCCAAAAGAAATATAATAATGAACTAAACTACACAGTATTCAGAGACAGTTTTTAATGAATACAATGAATATAATGTTGCCATGCGTAAAAAATAGTTCACCCTGGGAGTCATTCAGTTATTAGGATGCTTCGAAAAATCCATTGTATTTCTTTGAAAATTAGGGTACGGAAAAGACGTCGGGTTTCCAAGCATGTTTCGCGTGTGTTTTGGCAATTTTTCAAAATAATCTTGCAATATGGGTCAAAGGATCCGAAAATTTCACCCAGCGTGTGACCCTCCAGTACTGTCGGTCCTGGGCTGCCGTTCTCCATTCAGTCCTCTCGAACATCAGCTGAACGAACATTATTTTCGACAGCGCACATGAACAAGGAACAGGAACACGGTCGTACGTAGTATTTACTTCCTGCGCAGACTCCTACACAAGTACACCTGGAGGTCACCAAATTAGACAGAATCACAGGTTGACCACGTTTTGATTTACTTTTTAGACATCATTGACGTCAGATCCTATCGAAGCGCTAACATTGACTCGGACCACTATCTAGTTATGGCGAAGATGTGCCCAAAACGCTGCGTTGTGAACAACGTTCGGTTCCGACGTCAGCCTCACCTAAATCTCACGCGGCTGAAACAACCAGACGCCGTCCGTCGCAAACTACGTACACTCACTCGAAGCTGCGCTGCCAGAAGAGGACGAGCTGGAGTTCCAACGCTCCATTTGTTCGTTGATTTCAAGGCCGCGTATGATACCATCGACCGATAAGAGCTATAAAAAATCATGGACGACAACAGCTGCCCCAGGATCCTCATCAAATTGATTCAATCTACGGCGGATTGGATGGTACACAGTGCTGTGTTCGGATTTCGGTTAAATTGTCGAGTTCATACGAGTCACACAGAGGACTTCGTCAAGGTTATAGTTCCTCATACCTGCTGTTTAACATTGCGCTACAAGATGTTATGAACCAAACTGGTAACAGAATCGCGTGAACGCGATTCAACGAGAGAATGTGCTTATTGAGGATAAAGGGCCGTTTCTTCAATTATAGCACCATCAACGTGCACTGCCCGCACGAAGGTAGACCCGACGATGGTAAGGAGGCTGGAGACAACGTACGACAAGTACTCGCCACGGGACATCAAGATCGTCATCGGGGATATGAACGACCAAGTCGGAAGGGAAGAAATGTATAGACCAGTGATAGCACCGCATAGCCTGCACACCCGTCACGAACGATAACGGTCAACGATGTATAAACTTCGCAGTTTCCCTAGGCCTGGAGATCATAAGAGATCTGGGTTCTGGGTGGTTCTGGGCAGACCGTTGGTCCACTTGGCCTTGTTGGCAGGTAAGGCCTAATATATATTATTTTAACTACAGTAAGGATCCAATTTCGTCATCCCCATTATGAATTTAGGGGTAACAAAAATAGGACAATGACAACACCGGGAACATTTTTTTATTTTTTTTTTGTTGATAATGCTTATTGAACTGTTTATATTCCACGTTGACCAATTTTAGTGCATTTTAAACTCCCTTTTACCTCTATTTTGGCATTTGTTGTCTTTGTGTCTATATCGGTAACTCTTGAACCAAGCGTTGTAGCACAAAACTTGTTTTTTTAAGTGTAATCAAATTTTCTCAGCAATTCAGGAAAAATATTGTCGGGAAAAGTTTTTCACGAAATCTTCCATGGTAATGGAAAACTCCAAACAAAAGCCGGGTAAACTACGATAAAGATTTTGCAATTGAGTTTTTTTTTTGTTTCTGAGTTGTGGCAGAAAAACTACCAATTAACAACGGCTTATAATCAGTATTTATTTTCAGTGTTTTGCTCCGATTACGCCGACAGCGCCACAGCGAAACAAAATTCGAAAAAGCAGTGTAAGAGGCCGTTGTAGAGTTAATTATTATCTATAATATTGTAGAAGAATGTAGGTATAGTTTTACCATTTGTATTTATGGGGCTATTGGGCTGCTACCCCGTTTGTAGCAAAATGAGCGCTCTGTCTGTATGTACCTTATAGACTTGGAAACAACGGAACCAATCGGCGTAAAAATTTGTATGCAGAGGTTTTTGGACCCTTGCCTTCTAAGAGATGAGGGAGCCTCCATACAACTAAAATACAAATTTTCTCATAACTCGAGAACTAATCAAGCAAGTGGAAAGAAATTTGTCTCCTTTAAAGTCGGCATCAGTCGTGATTTGAAACATGTTGGGCTGTCTAGTGACTCCTGGCCAGAAATTGTAATTTTCCGAGAATTCGAGGACAACCTTTGAAAAAACGTTGTTGTTGGGTTGCAGCTGAATTCAACTCTACTCAAGCCACTAGATGGCGACGGACAGGATCACCCAAAACCACCGGAAATGCAATAGGTATCAACACTGTAAGTCACAGAAACTTGGCTGTAAAACAACACACTATCTAAGCAACTGTTCGACAACACGTACTCTGTTTATCGGCACGATCGATCAACCTTGAATAGTAATAAGAACTCTGGCGGCGGAGTTCTTTCGGCCGTACGCTTCTGCTTCAAATCACGTCAATTGAAGCCTTCGGTCGAGCATTTTTCTCTGTGTCGTATATTTCCCTCCAGACCGCATCAACGACAGTCGATTTAATTGATAAACATGCACTTTCCCGTGACTGGGTTGCTTCTCAAATGGAAGCTAGAGACAGAATTATTATCGTAGGCGATTTCAATCTATGACGATACGAACAATTTCCACTTTCCTGACATTTCTTATTCTTCATTTCGACCAGCTTCACTGTCCTTGATTGATTCATATTTTACAGCCGGACTAAGGCAGATGAATGGAATTATGAATGACCGTAATCGTTTGCTCGATCTGCGTTTCTACAGCGAAGAATTAGGGCAACATTGTTCTGTTATCCGAGTCCCAAAACCACTCATCAAGCATTGCAGTACCGCTCCTTTGATCATGCGGAAGCCGACTGTTATGACTTTTACAGTACCGACTTCGAAGCTATGAACAGTTTTTTGGCTAACCTGGATTGGAATTCGTTACTCGCTAATCACGACGCTAATTTTGCTGCTTAAACTGTGTGTGTTATCATGCTTTATGCGATAGATCAGTTTACACCCAAAAAATTTAATTGTAAGCCCGTCCAGCCCCCATGGTCTAACGCTGAACTAAAACATTTAAAACGACTGAAAAGGGCTGCCCATAGCAAATACTGCAAATATCGCACGGACCGTACAAAAGTTGACTACCTACATGCTAACGCAAACTACAAGCGCTTCAATAACAGTTTGTTCATTGCCCATAATTCGCAGATCTGTCTTAGAGCGAATCCCAAGAAGTGTTGGCGTTTTTTAAACGAACAGCGAAAAGAATCAAGATATGGTCGCAGTCATAAGTAACGTTCCTCACTTAGCTGTTTCCAATTTCCCGTTCAACGTTACTAGCGATGTGGTGATTTCTGCTAGAAAACATGAAATCGATAACTGGTTGCGGCCCAGATGGCATTCCTTGCATAGTCCTGAAACGTTGTCTAAATACTCTTGCATAACCCTTAGCTAAAAAAAAGCTATAAAACTCACATTGTTGCTTGGGTATTCACGACAATTTGCTTACTTGGCTTCGCTCCTACCTCACTGGCAGAACTATGCCTGTCAAAGTTACCTCCGGGGTCCCCCGAGGCAGTCATTTGGCACCGTTCCTATTTCTGTTGTATATGAATGACGTGAACATGATCCTCAAATGTTTGAGATTATCATATGCTGACGACTTAAAATGTAGTGTACAGTACAAAGCTCTAATGACGCCTACCTCCTGCAACAGGACTTGGGAACCATTAATTTAGAACCGCTGGAAGGAAGGCGCAATGTGGCTAAGGCGTGTTTCGTTGGTGATCTCCTTTAAGGGAATATTGATTGTCCTGCACTGCTTAGCCGCCTTGATATCCACACTAGGAGACGTAACCTTCGTTTACACGCTTTCCTCGTCAATCGGCACTCAAGAACCAACTATGGATACACGAACCTGTGCTAAGTATCTTCTTCTTCAGCATAGAACCGGGGTGGTGGCCCGTGCGGTTTCAAGCACTCGTCTCCATTCAACTCGGTCTTGGGCCACTCGTCGCCAATTTCCTAGTCGTCTCAGAGTCGCAAATCGCTTTCGACCTGGTCACTGGTTCGACACGGCAAGGTATGTCCTCCGTGAGCAGCGTCATGGCTTCAAGTCAATAAAGAACTATCGGACTGCGCTCAGTATGTACCGGGTTTTTAATAACTGCTATAATGTGTTTGATTTTAATGTGTCTCGTGAAAACAATAAGCGTTCTTTTAAAAGATATTTGTGTTAGTTTAGTTGTCATTAGGAAAAATACTGTCTGAAAAAAGGCTTTCACGAAGTTTTTCATGGTGGAGGAGAACTCCAAAGAAAAACCGTTAAGACCATGTTCTGAATCCTAGATTCTTAGATTTGCGCTAGTTAGGCCTCTGCAAAATATTTTTAAAGATTTTGTCACCTTCCCCCCTTTGAAATCAAACTTTTGAGAATGAAGAGACAAAAAAATTTTTTGTATAAAATTAATTTTCTGTGAGCCTAAAAATCTCGAAAAATGACAGAAGTGAAAGTACATTTTTTTTTAAATTTTGTCTCTTGATAGATTTCGTAACAGAAACTAGTGTAACAGAAACTAAATAGAAAATTAACAATAAATAGCAAAATTAAAATCTAATCAAAATGTTCTAGACACGCCTTCTTAAACCCTATTCTTGATTTGATTGTTTGAAGCTTTACCGGTAGTTAGTTGCAAAAAGCAATTAAAAAAGTTTTGCTCTGCAATACCTGGTTTAAAAGATTTAAATCCGGAAAATTTTGTTTGGAATAATGTATCGCTTTTTTTAAATAGTGTTTTCGTTTATAAATCCTTTAACTGCTCGTTTATTCTGGGACTCTTCGGGTCAATGCTATCCACTCCTTTCGTTTCTTCGAAGTAACCAATATAAACAAATAATTCAAATTAGAAACATGATAGAAGCCCCCCAGTCTGGAGGTCTCGAAGTATGATGCTAACCTAATAAGCCTCTGTCGTCGTATGTTCGAATCTCAGCTGGGAGAGGCTGTTAGAGTCAGCAGCATCGTAGCAACTGGCTCTGCAATGATCCTGTACTCTAACAGCTGGCTGCGAAGTCTGTCATATAAAAACAGAAGGTCAAGTTATTCGATAACGGAATGTAGCACCTAGGAAAAAAAACATGATAGAAGCAATTTTTTGTCCGTCATTTTAATGCAATAAAAAGCTTATATCAACACTTTCAGACACATCGCCGTAAACTCTTTGGTGTTTAATAAGCAGAAGTATAAAAAACTAACGTTCGTTTTGATCAAAATAAACACACTTAATAGAAAACGTATTTATTTTATTAAATAAACAATGGGCTTAAATGAAACGACGCGACAAAATACATTTGTTTTTTCTTTTAAAGTATACTTAGCATACTGAAGTACTTCTGAATTATGCGAACTGTTTCTGAAGTTTTGTTTGCACGCTAGAATATCCAACTGATTGAGGCACGAGACAGACGGAGGCTGCCGTTCATAGTATTTCCTAAGTTTCCTCAGTCCACCGGGAATGATTGCAATAGCACCGTACCAGCTGTCGCTGCTGTTAGATCCTCATCTTGGTGTTTGTTCCTGTTTTGATGTCGAACAACTTCCGTACGAAGTAAACTTGAATCGAAGTGGTCAGAATTATGACCACAATCTGCAGGATGGACCATTGCAGCACATACGAGTTGTTATCGATTATCAATGCGTAGTCCCGTGCCTCAGTATTTCGCGAGTAGGCCTGATACTGGAACATGGCGTTTAAATTTCGTTCCACCGTGGAAATTGTGTTCTGTGGCGAGAAAAGGTGATAACGTAAATTAGTAAGATTGTAGATAACTAGAACATACAGTGAAGGTAAAAAATATTTATACCCTATAATAAATTATAGGTTTTAATCATACTAATATACATACCGTAAAGTTGTTCATATTGACATTCAAGTCTTCAATCTCTTTAGTATACTTCTCCCACTCATCGTACCGAATGACGGTGAGATACAGATTGACTAGCTTGCTGGCAAATTTGGCAAACTGATTGTCAATGCAAACGGCATAATATCCTCCCATGGAAGAACCGTCGGTAAAATCACTGGATGCTTGCCATTGGTACGGATGCACTATTTCCCCCCGAGGATTGCGAACCGCAAATCCGGCCATTCCATCACCTCCTCTGATGACCTACAACGTCGATTGTAATTAGAGGTACCCTATTTTATGTCTATAGTTTAATTGGACATACCTGAAAACTGACATAGAAAGTGCTACCCGGTTGCACGTACTGAAAGTAACAATCTTCCTTGCCAGCGTCGATGTGTACCTTGTAATCCATTGCGACGGCTGGCAGTTTTTCGTACCATGGCCGTGTTTCCTGGCTGTTTTCCTGTGTGCCGACTAGGTGGCTCCCAAGAAAACTAAACACCAAACCCGCTACCGTATGCCACGTAAATGCTTTGATAGCAAGCATGTTTTGCAGAAATGTCTTTACACACTAGTATTCTGCCTTTGCATCCAATTCAGACAACTGAACTATATTAGGTCTCTGCTCGAATACACTGTGTTGAACCTGTTCAACTAGTGCTCCTTTCACTGATTTGTTTATCCGTACTGTGTGCGTAATATCTGCTTATGGTAGAGATCAAATTTTGGATTCCACTTATGAATGTTGAATGAAGTTGACTTGGCAAGAGAACGGGCGATAGTAAGCAAGTGTGTGTTGGTGAAGTATGCAGTAGGATAGCAAAGCTGTTTATTTTTTAGACCCAATGAGATACTAACACAGGTGAGGCAATTGGCTTTGGTTGTGTGTGTGACTACGTTTCTCTCACAAAACCAGTTAAGCTCGAACGAGCATAAACATTGTTTCCATAAACGTTTTCCAAAATAGTTTTGGATAATAATAATAATTATGAAATTATCGTATAAAATAGGTTTCACAATTCCATGGACTGTCCATGATGGACATTGTGACCGTGCATTGGCACTTATGAACGCAGAGAATGTTTGGAACTGCTATTTTTCCAGTAAACCCCAAGGAAAATTTTTCGATTCTCTTGGACATCGCGTATTTTCAAAATTTATAACAAAACTTTAAAATTTAAAACTTTGAAAATGTAAGCAAATTTTTTCAGCATTCCAGGAAAAATATTTGGAAAAAGTTATGAAATTTTTCACGGTAGAGGGAAATTGGTGGAAACAAAACAAGCCAAAAATATTACGTTCTAAATCAAAGAAATTTTTTAAAAGCTTGTTGACTTGTTTAGAGTTAGGTACGAAGCCGGTTACCATATTTCAAAGCTGCTACAGTACGCGCAGAAAAGAGCAATTGCGCAAAGCACGCGGCATTGGACGAGTTCTCTACTTTTGCATATAGCAGGAAATTAACATCGTTGAAGTAGATGAGATAAACCATAGAGCCGAGATGGCTGCCTTGTATTCCAGATAATGAGGAGTGAAAGATCTCAAGACAAAACCTTTACATCACAAGCACTTTACGGGACAAGCTTTAGATGGAGATCGGACAGATGTGAATTAAACCATCGTAGCCATGGGATTTCGATTCCAAGCTTATCCAGTTTAGTGATTGCGATTTGAAGACACAATTTATCGAATACAGCCGATAATCCGCACGGCCACGGTACGATCATTTCGTTTTTAAAGTTGATTGCAGCTCTATAGCGCCATAAATGCAAAAAATAAAACTATGCTCTCTTCAAAAATCGTGTAGATAAAAGTTAACTCTATATATGTACACACTTAAAAAAAAGTGCCGAAGTCAGCAAAATTTTGCCGAGATTTGGACAGCCGAGCGTTCGGTAAAATTTTTTATGATGCCAAACGTTAGTAAAGATCCGTAAACGTCGATTTGCAAAACTGAAATTTTCACCGAACGCTCGGCTGTCCAAATCTCGGCAAATTTTGCTGAGTTTTTTAAGTGTGTAGGGCATATTGGCCAAAGTCCCAAAAAAAGGAGAACTGGCCTGGCATCTCCAATCTCCGTTCGTTCCCTGGCGTTTCTCGGTATCACTCTTGAAGTATTTTGTAAGGTATTCCTTAACCGGATCCAGGAGGATCGACGTTACTCTCCGGCGGCAGCTAGCTGGATTCCGGGCTGACCGATCACGTGTAGACCATATCACAGCGCTCCGCATTGTATTGGAGCAGATCAAAGAATTTCAAGGCTTTCTTCTGCTGGTGTTCGTTGACTTCAAAAAGGTGTTCGACCACCTTAACCACGAAAACATCTGGAGCGCTTGTAAGCGTAGAAAAGTTTCAGATAAGCTAGTCTCATCGAGGCTCAGTACGAGGCGTTCCCGTGCAAGGTGTTGCACAATGGTGCTTGTCCGACCCTAATGAGGGTTACTGGTGGTGTGAGACAAGATTGCATTTTATCATCACTTTTGTTTCTCATCGTTATGGAACGATTGACAGTAGACCAAATTGAGGATTGCTTTGGAATAACGATGGAGCAGCGATAAATGACCTCGATCTAGCCGACAAAATTGTCTTGCTCGCTTAACGCCAAAACGATGTGCAGAGCAAGTTAGATGACCTTTTCGAGAGCTCTAGGCACTCAGTAGGTCTCACAGCCAATGTAGCAAAGACTAAGTCACTTTTTTTGTCTCGATTTTGCTCTTTTGATTGCTGCACCTCAGCCAAGCAGCATTTGAAAAAGTGCTGTATGGGGCATTTGTAAAACTAGTCGTAATAATTTGTAGAATTAGTTGTAATATTACGTTAAATTAAGCTTAATCAAAAATAATTCATGTCCGTAATATGAATGAAGTTTCATCATTATAACAAGATTTAGTTAAGGAGAAATGAGCCGGCATTGATTCTATGAATTTCGGGAGCAGTTTTCAACTGAAACAAAAATTCTGTCCCTGAAAATGTATTCATTGTGCTCAGGTTGACAAGAAAAATGCAGTGAATACATTTTTCAAAGCAAAACTCTGGTTTCGTGCGTCTGAAATTCGAAAAGTTAATGACGACTCCTTTCCCCTTAACTTTTATTATTATGTTTAATTAATTTACTCAACTCACACGCTCTTTCTAGCATTATTAATAAATAAAGTTATAATAGAAAATATATTCAGTCGGTGATGCAAATTCGAACCTTATCTGTAGTTAGAACATAATTATTAATTTATTAATTATTATATTATTATTTAATTTTCTCAACTCCAGTAGTCAAAATTACTGTAAAAATTATCAAGTCAAACTGTATCATCAAAGCAAAGTAATTCGTATATTTATATATATTTTAGCAAAACAATTTTGACTGTACATGAATTTCAAATACCTTGGATTTGGACGAGTTTTATGTTTATGCTCTCACTCTCTCCTTCTGTGTAAAATCCATTCAAAGCGAAGTGCTCTACTGGTATTTGTGAGTACGGTTTACGGCCCAAAATACAAACAATTTACAGTTACTGTAAATTGTAGAGAAGACAAAGGGCCACTTTTACCGATTTGGTTCAGCAAATTACCATTAGTTTACTATAAACCAGTAACGTTTCTGAACCACAATGTGAAATGAACTTTTGGTTACCGCTGTTCAGCGACTGTAGAGACAAAAAGTAGTTCTGTAATCCAATTTTTGTTCAGCAAATTGGCTTAGGCAAATTTTCTGAACCAAAACGGGAGAATTAACCACTTGTCGCCTCTATCGCCTACGCTCTGGTTACTCTCTGGCTCTGGTTAAAGAGGTATTAGTGTTTGACTTTATCCCTGCAGCATCACTTACACTTTTATACAAAAATATCATTAGCGAAGCTCCCTCTTCCATGTTCCATCCATGGATATTGAATCGACACAATTCGTTCGTCGTCATTATTCCCTGCGTAGCTCTTCTGCTGCTTGAACTGTATTGAAGTATAGTGTTTTAATGTAGTACTTAGACCATTTTTCTAAACAGCAATAAATAAATGCATTTCCTGGCTAATTGGAGTGATTAATGGTTTACGGATCGAGATAGAAACTTTCTCTGCAGGACAGAAAAAACCAGTGAAGTAATTAGCTTTGCGTAAGGTACTCGAAGAAAAAGAGGACGGTGCGTAATTTCTTTGTGTAATCGGACAAAGCAAAGACAGTGTTATTCCGATTGGTTGAAAATTTATCGATCCGTTGATCAGTACAGATTTAAAGCTAAATTGGATCCGGTAAATGTTGGTTTAACGAAAAAAAATAGTTTCGAAGAGTTACGCGAGACGAAAGGTTAAATAAATTTTTTTGCCTACTAAGGGAGTGGGAGAAGATTTCCCGAAAAAAAGACCTACAAAATGGGAATGAAAAAATAAAACGTAAACAAAAACATCCAAGAAAATTTTGCTGAAGAGACACAAAGTCCCCTGTGTAGCATAAGCGAATAAGGGAATAAAAATACAGCATAAAAATAAGGTGGTATTAGTGACGATTCCTCTACGTATGACATAATAGTGCCATCTAGTAGGCAGTTTGTGTTACTAGAATTTGACTGATTTAGCAGGTTAGTTCTTGGGACTCTCGCCAGGTGTTTCTTGACGTTTCGACACACAACTACTATCTTATTGATTGAAGATTGCATTGGAATCAATTAAAAGAGTGGTGTTTGTGACTGGACCGAGAAAAGTCCAGGAAGGAACCGTAGCAACAGAAAAAAACTAATAATACTGTTATGTGCGTAGTCGTGCGTGACTTTATGTAGTGGAACGCTCACGAACACCTTTTCATACAAAGTATCACGGATCAGCTGTGGAGTAGTAGAGTGTATTTTTCTAGCAGTCGATCGCTGTTACTTCTGCTGCCACCATCATCGTAGTATTTTGAACAGATTGGTTTGATACACAGTAGCGAAGAGGAATAGGAGGAGCAACAACGCAAGTGAGAGCAGCGACCATAAAGGTACAGTATTAGTAGCAAGAAAAATATTGCATATGGCTGCAATGAATATTATTTTGTTGTTTTGATTCCTGCCTTTCGTAAAGTGCAGGAAGTGACGGATTGGCCACTAGCACTTTCTGCTACGCTATCCGAATTCTGTTTCCAACACATCCACGGGAGGGACTAGGAACTGGGATTACTTCTAATTCGCTGCTGCGGTAAGTGTATTAATTGTTTAATTTTTGCAGAAAATAGTTCAGGTATGATTAAATAGAAAAAATTCACGATACTGGCGTAGATTTTGTGTTTGAATGTAGCCTAAGCAGTAAGCAGCGAATTTGAAAACTGACTAACCAGCCATTTTCTAATTAGTTGCTGGGTAGAGTTTTTCATGCTACTGCACTTTTTCCTTGGCTCTGCTTGAAGGTTTCGTCTCAGTCGTGTGACGTCGCACAAAGAACATTTTCTACAGAGCATAAAATCAATTCCAATTGCGATGTGATTCGTGGAGTGAGTTGGAGTTTGGATAGACTACTCAACTAACTGGTGACTGTGACTGCATGCATTTGTGTGTATGCTTTTCTTTGTGGTCACTGCTTGCTTATCATCCGCAGCAGTCAAAGCAGTCTGGTTTTTTATTGTCTTAGTTTTCGAGTTTTCGTGCGAATTTTATAAAGTTTCACAGTTGTAAAACATAATACCAAAATTATATAATTTTATAAAACCAAATATTTCAATCTTCTTTTGTTAAGTTCGCAGCTATGTTATGTACAGTTGAACCAATAATTTTATAAGCGTATCAAATTTTTCAAATGAGCTGTCATATGCAGGTATACCTTATTTTATCAAAGCCTTTGCTAAAATAATTAATTAACTAAATAAAACTTTAAAAATTGGATAATCGAAGCTTACCTTGATGCAATGTTGTTAAATTTTCATTGTTATTTATGAAAATGTCACGATTCCACAGAAATATTTGTTTTATATTGAGATAACTCTATTTATATATATTCTTATATTATCATTTACTTTGGTAACATTTTCCCAAAAATATAGTTTAAGAAATCTGTGCATTAGGTTTTTGTAAAATTTTAAATTTTTTTTTATCCTTTCGAAATACAGAATAAGGATGTTTATTTTATTTCAAGTTTAGGAATTAAATCTGCAACTTTTTTTTAATGCGAGATGAATTGCCCATTTCTTAACTGTACATCCATTTAGGTGGATAAAATATTTTGGAAAGTACCTACTTAGTAAAACAATTTTTTATGTTCCAGCAGGAGTTCATTATGCGGAAATAACACTACTGCATACAAAATTTTCTTTCCTTTAAAACGGGCAGACAGCAATTATTTACAAAAATCTATGCATGTTTTCTTTGAACCGAGTGCAAAAGCCATCCACCATCCCCAAACAACTGCAAATTGTTTGAATCAACGTTACTTTAGAGAGGTTTTCGTATGTATCAAATTTGTTTATGAGTCATGCTGGGCTGGGACAATTCAACTTATCGGAAGAGGGTGAATCTGTTACAAAAATACAGGCCGAATAGGGCTGGTATCAGGGCCCTACAACGTTACCTTCAATTGCATAGCGTCACTCATAAATGAAGCAGTGAAGCTTCGGTTTCTACAGAAGCAGCACCGCTTCAGTTTCAAACTAGCTTCAGTCAGTGTCAGCAAAACGGGTTTCACTTCGTCATGATGATCAGTTTCAACTTTTCATTAGTATATTTCTATCAAATATTCAGAAGAAGACCAGCAACTATGAATGCAAATTAATTGAATTTGAGTAACAATTCCTACAATGCAACGCATATTAAAGGTAATCTTGTCAATGTCGACAAATCGTGCCTAACTTTCTGCTATCGTCAATTGAAACTGCCACCAACTTCAACTGAAGCTTGCTTGAAACGTTCAGTTCAACAAACGAAGCAAGTCACTTCATGTATGAAGCGAAGGTAAGAGAAAGCCAGTTTCATTTATTTGTTTCGACGATGCCGGGCCCTGGCTGGTATAACTAGACTTAAAATCAAAGTTGAAATTGGACTAGAAAGTAGATATAGACTTGATCCTTAAATCAGGCTTGAATTCGATTCGTCGTTCCGGTTAGTAAACAAGTTAGATTAAACTTCTCATTCGGTTTGACTACAATAGATGGAGGAAGAAGCACAATTTGTGTCTAAAAATAACTTAACCCCAGTGTTGGTGGAGTTTAAAGTATGCCGCAAGTTTAATAAGCGGGTTGTAGAGTCTTCCTTTCATCCATGGTTCAAAGGATCATCAGTACCGTTGATCTACAGGGCCTGGGAAGAAGGGGCAGTGGGTTCGAATCCGTTTGTAAGGCTCCGATTACAGCTTGGTTCGATCTAGAAGCGGTACACAACTTCCTAAGTGTTGCTTCAGTGACCCTCCCTTACCTAATTTTCCGCTCTTGCCCCTTCACTTTCGTTACTTGCTTCTACCGCTTCCTACGTTAATTGTAAAAAACTACCGTGATAAAAATTTAAATTTGGAGTAATTCGGCCTCACGTTTAAACGGAGTTGAAGTTGGTCCCGTAATAAAACGATTTACTTAAAATTAGACATGAAATCGAGCTTAAAATAAAATTGGATATTTTAGTTGAAACTGCTATTCAATTAGACTTGGAACTGGTTTTGAAATAGGATAGGAAATCGGACCTGAAATTGAACTTAAACTTGATTCTAAAATTGCAGTTGAAATTAGATTTAAGTTTGAACTAATTTGGACTTTGAAGCCTTCCTTCAAATTGAACTGGATAAGTTCCGTTTATTGTACCTAAAATCATAATTAAATTAGACTTGACATTCGATAGGAATTAACAATCGCATTTAGGATGACTTGTACTTCAATTTGATTGGAATGTAAACCTAAATTCAGGCTAAATTGGACTTCAAATTAAACTTGAAGTTGAATTTGACACTAAAATTGAAATAGGGTCCTAGGGAAGGGCCTTATGTCAAATATTGTATGACAAGAAGTTGAATCTACGCAATCCAAACGTTGATCGCTTATAAAACGGCACCAAATATCTGGATGTCCCCTGGAACCATTTCTGGGCTACTTGGAAACGTGGGTTACTGATAGTATATGTTAGTCCCTGCTCGAGTATGCTTTGGCATAGAACTGGTTGAAGGTACAACACCTTTGAAGAACTTGTAGCGGCAACGGTAGAAGGCGCTGAGGAATCGCGTACACGAAAATTACACAGAAAGTGCCTGAATTGTTTTCTGCAGCAGAGCTCTACACTATGCAAGTGAAGAGTGAAGGGTGAATAGTTCTGGAATCGGCAAGGCTAAATAATATGGTCATGTGAGTTCGACCCAGATGATGTGAATTGTACATTCTTAGATAATATTACGAAGTACCTACCGATGACCAACAGCTGGGAGTTCAGCACTAGCCTCGTTGCACAGTTTTTTTTTTAAGAACTGCATTACTGGGAAGTCGTAATCTGGGATTTTAAGTCTAACGCCGTCGGGATGGACGATTTGTCAATTAACTTCGTGTAGAATATCCTGCCGTTATTTGTGCAGAATACTTCATATTTATTTAATGTGTTTATTGAACATTCCACATTCCCTGACTCCTAGAAACACGCAAAAGTTATACTGCAAGGGAAAAAGGTGCACTTGAACTACATCTTAAATCTGCGAGCTATAAGGGTTGTCGAAGGTTTGATAAGCCTCAAACAGCAAATGATATACTACATAGAAGGTAACGCTTTGCTGACGGATTTTCAGGCTGGTTTCCGTAGAGTACAGAGCATCAAAATGACCGTTCAACGAGTATATAATGATTTAGCAACCTTTGTTGATAAGAAAGAAACTGCTAACCAAGCTGAATACTCAGTTCAATTTTTTTTGCTGCCGTAAGCCCAATGGGATCGTATCTATGTAGAAGAGCACAGACTACAGACCGTGCTTTGTAGGGATTGCCGTTCCCGTATTGTGGAGGCACTGTCCGGTGTTCCTCAAGGCTCGGTACTCAGCCCTTCATTATTCTGCTGTCATATCAATGATCTACCGAAGGTATTGAAGTACTGTTCGAGTTAGATTAGCGTCGATGAACTGCAACTCTACATCTGAGTTAGGATGACGAACGCTGATCGGTGTCGATTATCCAGTGAAAATAAAATTCCCTGACTTTTCCAGGTTATCCCAGGTGTATTTCGAAAAGTGCTTAAAGTGTTCATCATACAAACGTTTTTCCTTTTCAATTCAAATTCATTTTTTTATGCAAAATTTGTATGTGCACATCGAAATTAAAGAATTGAGCTAAATAAAAATTGCAAAATGTCCTTTCGGAAAAATAAAAATAGTCTGCTGGTTTATCCATTCACCAAAAGGTAGTTGGCGCAAGAGCCGTTTTGTCTGTTTGATCACATGTAAAAAATGGGTAT
Organism: Sabethes cyaneus; assembly: GCF_943734655.1. Lineage (NCBI taxonomy): Eukaryota > Metazoa > Arthropoda > Insecta > Diptera > Culicidae > Sabethes > Sabethes cyaneus. The sequence continues at coordinate 220,739,009 of NC_071354.1, read as the reverse complement.
AAATCCGCTTCAAACATTTAACTATGCAAAACAATAAGTGTAAAGGTTGGTCTTTAGATTTAGAACATAATTTGAAGAAATTTTTAGACACAAAGCCCGATTTGTCTGAGCAGTTATTTCGATTTGTTATCAAAATTTTAGGAAATAATTATTCCTCTGGTATTTAAATATTTTTGATGCCAAATGATCGCTCAACGATGAATTGAGAAACGCAGCATCGTTGTATTTTTTGATATTCAGGAAAACTTCGGGTTTGCGACTCTATCAACTCTGCTCGCAGTCGAATTTCAAAGATATGACTCATTTGTTAGACTTAATTAGAATTTTGAGGCTGAGATGGTCTTTCACTGGAATACGCATTAAGCGTAGGTTTTCACTAGTAATCGACAGAAGAATAAAAAGTCCGGGTTCTGACTCGTTCAATACCGGTTGAATATCGCAGCAAAACTTGAAAAGCTGTTCTTGGTTCAGTTTGATTAGTCCTCGTTCCAGTTACAGACTGTTTTTGGTCCGGAAGGCGAAATTATCTAGAGACAAAATTTGCTTGTTTTAAATACCGGTTTTTTCTCTAAATATCAATGAATATTTGTTCTCGAAGCATCGAAGAGTGTTTCAACAATTTTGCTGAATTGGCCGCAGTGGAGTTTCCAACAAAGTATGCGCTTTGCGTGTCAACATCCACCAGCGTGGTATAGACTTTTTATGTCACTTTCCCCGTACAAAATAAGTAAATTTCTGTACCCAACTTTTGGTCTAAATATCCGATTAATATCGAAGAAGTCAAAAGATATTGATAATGATCGATTAGATTGTGAGCCCCTAACTTTTCCGATGTTTTCTTCTCATGCCAAAAATCCCTGACTTCAAATGATATTCCCTGACTTTTCTAGATTGAAACGAATTTCACTGGCATTTCCAGGTTTTCCCTGATTTTCCAGGTAATCGAGACATTGTGATCTAGAACTTGAAGAACTTCAACGTTACAACGGAATAATTTTTCTGTAAATCTGTTCAACGCAAGTCGACGTCGTCGAGTCGGAAGCATAGTTTCACCAGCGTTTGGACTTATTCCGGATGGTCAGAGTGTCGAATGGTGATGAAGTGTCAAAAACTGGGGATTTACTTTCCTAAGTGATCTGCTGTGGGATGGCTTGATAGCACATCTACACTAGCCTCCTAACGCTGTATACTGTTGCGCCCCTTTGTATCAACTGCCGTCAAGCTAAAACCGTTTGGATCCTGCCGCATTTCCTTTTTAGTGATGGTCTCTACATCCTCCCCAACGCAAGTTCTTTCGATCGCAAGCTCTTTGATCGCGTGACTCATCTGTAACAGAACTCCATTGAATGTCCGTTACAAATCTTTTACGCTCATAGATACGACCTTTTCTTGCAGAATCTGTTAACAACACAATTTCTTCATTCACCAGGCATTGTTAAAACTCGTGGACGTTGAGTGCAGAATCTTGTACGTTCTGTAGAACCTTGTGTTATTCCGACAGTATCGTCTCTACGATGGAAGAAATGCAAGAAAGTCGTCTGATTCAACCGGATTACCTACGAATGACTGAATCAAGATTGGCCGAAATACAAATTGTCGAAATAATAAATGGCATAATAGATCTAATTTAATAGCCAAAACTCCAAATTCACTTGCTTCGGTCTGCTCAAAAGTTGTGTGTATGCGGTCCTTACTCGCTGCCGCTCGTTCGAATCCAACTAAGGGATAACCCCTACTAGTCATTATTAAATCTAGGAAAATGCATGCATTTAAATAATGGTTGTTCCTGGGAAAGGGAGGGCTGCCGACAGGAGGTCGTGTTTCGGCCAAATACAATTTGGACCTTCTATGATAGTTGAAATTCGACTCGAGTCGTTGAAAATCACCAATTGGGCAAAATTGGTGGTGAACTCCAAAGAAAAACTATGTTTAAATCATGGATATTTAAGAAAATTCTTGTTCGCCAATTCCTTATGTTTTAGTGATAAAAATTTCCTATCGCAAAACTTTATTTTGTTTTCGTTCCTGAGTGCTGTTTAGAGAAATCGATTCTTTTAGGACGGCGCATGACCGGTTATTAGTTTTTAGGCCATACCTTCATTATTTATTTATTCTCTTTATCATTTAGATGACTGTGAACTGACTGTTCTGATAGACCACTTAAATTTGAAGTGGTGAAACAATCAAATTGAATCTTAACTGCATTAAGCTAAATCGAACCTATTTGTGCCATCCGTTAGGCAAAATGAGTCATGCTAAACTTGCTGGCCTTATACAATAACTAAAGAAATAAGCTACCATGTTGCAATATTAATCTATTCTCGTTCTCTTTTCTTCCCCGTGGCTGCGCAGCTTGAATGTTAAAACAAACTCAAAATTGCTTACGTTCGGGAGAAGCACGGCTCTTCTGCAAGGTCGTCCTCGTCCTCAGAAGAAGACCTCAATGAACGACGAGCTACGCTACCGAGCACGAGCAGCACGAGTGACCAACAGCATAGCCAACAGAGCCACCCGAATCGCTCCCAAAACGATCGGCTACACCATCAGCAACAAAACCGCCACCATCATCACCATCATCATCAACAGCAGCACCAGCGTGTCCGTCACTCAACGTCTTCTTCATCGTCGTCCTCGTCGTCGTCATCTTCGCCATCGTCGTCTGCGTCACTAGACAGACTTCATCGTCCTGTCGGGGGCAGCAAAGCCGGATCGGCCGTGGAGCAGAAAGTGGACAAGCTGAGTCGACGGCAACGCCACCAGCAACAGCAGCAGCAGCAGAAAGAGGATCAAGACAAGCAGCACCAGCAGCGCAGAAAATCCCAAAGACGCAAAAGACAGTCACCGGAGGCGGAAGCTGATAAGCGTCGGTCAGCAGAAGGTGATAAGGGAGAGGGACTCGAGGATAAAGAAGGTTGTCCCTTGACCAGTCCTCACGGCAAGCGACGAAGGATGTTGAACGATAGCAATAATCTTAACGGGACTTTGTCTTCAACCTCCCTGATGGCTTCGACCTCGTGCGATGTGAATGGTCATAATAGTACCGTCACCAACAGCAACAACGATCAGCAGCAGCAACAGGGTGAGACTAGCAGTAATGGCACTACTGAGGCCACCAATGGAGAATGCTCGGGAACACCTCGTGCCATCATCAAACTAGACAAGACCAACCAGGAAATCGTACGTTTGATTGGCCAACATTTGAAAAATATTGGATTGGACAGAAGCGCCGAAACGCTGATGAAAGAATCCGGTAGCAGCCTCGAGCATCCCTCTGCCAGCAAATTCCGTCAACATGTAATCTCCGGTGACTGGACCAAAGCCGATCACGATCTCGCTGAGTTGCAGTCCATGGTTGATCCCAAAACCGAACGCACCAGTATAAACGAAATGAAATTTCTTCTACTAGAACAAAAATATTTGGAGTTTCTGGAGGAAGGCCGTCCCATAGATGCCCTGCACGTGTTGCGTAACGAGTTAACGCCGCTGCAACACAACACCCCTCGAGTCCATCAATTGTCGTCGTACATGATGTGCACCAACAATCAGCAACTGTACCAGCGGTCCAACTGGGAAGGTAAAGGTGTCAAGTCACGTACCCGACTGATGGATCGCTTGCAGTCGTATCTGCCGGCTACGGTTATGCTGCCTCCCAGACGATTACGCTCGCTGCTCGCACAATCGGTGGAGATGCAAACGGAACGCTGCCAATGTCACGATATGGCCTGGAGTACGAATATCGAAAACGTCTCACTTTTGGTTGACCACAATTGTTCATCGGAAGGTTTTCCTATGCAAGCTTTGCACGTACTAAACGACCATTCTGATGAGGTCTGGTTTTGTAAGTTTTCACCGAATGGTTTACGGTTAGCTACGGGCTCCAAAGACAACACCGTCATTGTCTGGGAAGTCGATCCCGTCAAGTTGGTTCTGAAGAACAAACGAACGTTCGATGGTCATACCTACGGGGTGTCGTTTATCGCCTGGAGTCCGGACTCGAAACATTTCATCGTCTGCGGACCGGAGGATTGTCCAGATCTATGGATTTGGGATGTCGAGCATGAAAAATTGGTGACGAAAGTGTCGCATTCTACGGACGACAGTCTGACATGTGCCGCATTCAACAAGGACGGTACACGGTTCGTTACCGGAGGAACGCGTGGTCAGTTTTATCTTGTTGACCTGGACGGAACGGTCCACGACAATTGGGAGGGCGTCCGTGTCAATGGTCTTGCCTTCCGAGCAGATAACAAAACTATTCTCGCTGCCGATACACACTACCGAATACGGGGTTATACCTTTGACAATCCGCGTAGTGACTACAACATAGTTCAGGAGCAGTGTCCAATCATGACGTTTTCGGTCAATTCGGCCGACCGATTGGCACTGCTGAACATTTCTTCTCAAGGACTTCACCTGTGGGATTTGCAAGACAAATGCCTCGTTCGACGCTTCCAGGGTGTGACGCAAGGAAACTATACCATCTATTCTTGTTTCGGCGGCGTGAATGAGAGCTTCGTCGCCAGCGGCAGCGAGGACAACAAAGTCTACATTTGGCACATCCGCAAGGAAGAGCCGTTGGCTACGCTGGTGGGGCACACGCGAACAGTGAACTGCGTCAGCTGGAATCCCGTCTATCCGTCCCTGTTGGCGTCCGCTTCCGATGATGGTACGGTGCGGATTTGGGGACCGAAGCAACCGCAGCTGGCCTGGGCTGCCAGCAGTAACAACGGGGACAGTGCATCGATTGCATCCACCAGCTCCACTGCTTCATCGACATCCTCCTCGTCGTCATCTTCGTCCGGCGGCGCGAACAATGATCTTATATCCAACTCATCCTGGAATATCACATAATATTAGGTGAGTCACGTCACTGCTGTGACACATATTAAATGGCACAAACAATGAATCGTTACTTTCGATTACTGGTCCGATAGAGTGGCTATCTCTTATCAGTGCACGTTCCTTGTAAACAGGGGCTTAGAAAGTGTGCTCATCTAATCACATACCTCCTTACTGTTATTTCTTCTGCTTGCAGATGTTACAGCACCTACCCGCCCTTACCTTAAAGCGATCATGTTAAGCATTATATTCGGTTCAACAATATTAACACTAAATTTAGTAAAGTAACCCAACGCTACTATGAAGGCAGATAATATTGTAATTAAAAACAACCAACAAATGAAGTAGATGCGGAATTCACACGCAGCATAAGCTACTATATATTAAATATAATAATTTAAAGAAGGTAATTATTAAAATCGAATCAAATAAACAACTGTGCGTGCGCGCAGCAGCGGGAGGAACAGAGCCGCCGTAAATTTGACGGCTTATCGAGAATCGGTTTAAATATCCTAACCGAGTTCAAAACGTTATATTATCATGGCTTGGTAACATGCAATCAGTATAGAAGTCATCGCCAAGCCAAGGACTCAAAAATAGATGATGATTATGATGATGAATCGGTGACGCTTCATTCGAGTTAAACAAAAAACAAGCATTACGATGCTCATCCGCGCTCAATTATGCGGTTCCATTTCTCATTACCAGAGCCGTAACACACCGTCGTAGTTGCATACAACCGTAGTTCAATAATATGACAGTCATGGCATTAGGTAAACTAATAAGGAAACACTTCAGAACAAGCGTACCATACTCTCCGATCTGGGGAGTAAATTCAAGATAAATGATAAATTGGTCAAACAAAAGAAAATGATAAGAAAGGAACTTTAATCAAATGCCGAGAATGTACCGAATGAGAAAAGTGAGGAAAACATAATTTAATATTTTACATTATTTGGTCTTTTTAACTGTGAAACAAAAAAAGTCTAAAACTAAACATTTAATTGAGGTGAACCAGACGACCTGGTGTACACCACGATACGAACGCATTCGAGCAGTACGTACCTACTTACGGTTTCATATAATTTCTTGAGAGAATTTTTTTTAAAGCGCTGTGCAGGAATTAGAAATACGAAACACAACAACACGCTATCCTGGTGTGGCTTTGTCCTTTCACGCCACTCTGATAGTAGGTATCTAATTTAGTAGTCGATTATGGGCGTGCGTGAGCGCCAAAAGTGTGTAGATTACTTGGTTTTAACTTTAAACGTCCTCCATTTTGGTTCCATGAAAAAGTCTATTTATGCACATTGTCGTTCTTTGTAGTTTTAATCAGGCAATACAAGAGTAAATCAAGAGTAGAGCAGAGAGCTGAATTTGTTTTTCTTATTATTAGTTACGGATTTGATAGGTTTAATGTATACACAATGAATAGTTTTAATTTATTGATCTTAAATTTCTATTCACAAATTGAAAGTAGCAATAAAAATAATAAGAGAGAGAAAAACACAAACAAACAGAGAAACCCAAAATAGGTTTGATTTTATAGATTTTGATGTGTAGGCGATTGTTTTCCCATCTCAGTTTGATTTTAATGCGTTTACGTTGATTAAGAAGCGAAGGAGGTAGTTCGTATCTACTATCATTGAAAATTGCACCGCATGATGAAAACCGATGAATAATAATTTGGCAAAAATCTAAAGTTGTGGAGTATGTATTTTACTGAATAAAGTTTTAAGCTGACCGATTTGGGTTTAAACAATAGCGATTAAACACCAAACATGCAAGTTTTGTTTGTAAATGAAAGAAAATACCGGATGTCAATGTGGAATTTTATACCATGATTGAAACTTCAGTTAATTGGATTCAAAGTGTAGATTTCCTCCTCGCATGACACATTTTCAGAATTAAAATTATTAGAGTAGTAGGTCATGAATTAGTATGAACTACTTTTAGCAAGCTATGATTTGATAAGTGCAATAAAATTGTTATTTTGTTCTGTTGTCAAACGTTACACAACCAAGTTGTGTTTACTGGAGTATTTACCATAAATTATGGGCCCGTTTTCGCTGCGGATTCGAAATCACTACAAATTTCGGAAGCTCGCGGTTTTTCAACTTGCCGTCAAGACATACTTCGAACTCGAAGACCTCTGAAAGGCTGTCAAATTCAAGAAGGTAAGGTATGCTACAAAAGCAACATTGGCGAGACGAGGGTGGGACAATCTCTTTTGATGAATTGAATAAGCGAGGAGGACTTTTGCGGAAGCTAGTGAAGACAAACCTTGAAAGCTGTTCGTTGATGTAATATGTCAATGAGGTAATTTCGGATTTTCGTGAACAAAATTGTGCAAAACGGATATACCTATCGTTTCCGATGCTCCACATCCCAGAATGCTGAACGAGACCAGAGTGCGATTTAGTGGCAACATGAAAGATCCCATGGATCCATGAAGTATCCCTGGGTATCTGGGGTAGACGGATGGGTCGTCTGATCCCGGCGGGACCGAAGAAGCTTGCAGATAGATTGGTTGTGTTGGAATAACAACGACCTTGCTACCTATACACAACTTGTTTATGAAGGACCCCCTGCGAGCAGTATTAGCTGAATGAGTGAAGTAGCAGCATTTGTTATAAGTAAAAGTGATCTCGTAGAGATAACATCGTTTTCAATCAACTTGTTCATTTTGTTAAGTTCAACCTTTAATTTCACTGCAACCTCCAATCCAAGAGGTTATGGGCACAGTTTTTTGCTTGAAAAGGCTTGAGTTTTATCTTACAGACAATAATTAATTGACAATAATTACAATCTTACAGACAATAATTAAAACAATTAATCGTTCGTGTCGCATCAGCAGAAACGAGTGCTTGTGAAAAACAAAATGACGGAAACAAAAACCACGATTGAAAAACTGAGCGATAGAAACTAACTAAGGAAAAGCTGCTGAAAGTTGTCGTGGATCCGTAACCCGAAAATGCTGATGCAATAACCTGAGTCTCAAATGATGAGAAAGCTCAAACGTTGATCGGGTTGGATTTGAAGGACACGCAGCTCATTCATGTTATTCATGGGACGCGCTGAACGATTACCACGAGCGCGCACCTCTGTCCAATATAATCCACGTAGTGAAACTGTTGATTACTTATATCGGGGCATGAATGATATGGCTGCGACTTCGATTAACAGCATTAGGTGGGGAAGTGATGGACAACTGGTTCGTGGCATTCATGTTGTGAGTCTTCCAAAATCCTACGATGGGTTGATCGTAGCGCTGGAAAGTCGACCAGACGCAGATTTAACTGTAGACTTCATGAAGAGTAAGCTGCTCGATGAGGGTCGATGTCGTGTCGAAAGTGAATTTCATAGTGATGAAAAGACACTGATAATGACTGTGGTTAAACCAAACAGTGTAGGCAACCGTAGTGCGAAGAAAAATACGGCAAAAAGGACGGTCATTTTCTGAGGGATTGCCGGAAATTTGCCCAGGATAAGCGTGAACAGAAGAAGCCCGATAATGAGAAGGCGAATGTTGCCATCGACTCTAGTTCCGCATTTAAAGTGTGCTTGGCTGCAGGTAGCGTTAAACGGTTTGATTTTTTCTGTTTAGATTCAGGTGCCTCTGCTCATATGACGAGTGAAGCGTCATTGTTGCATGGTGTCGTTGAATATGAATATGAATATATGGTACTACCACCTGCCTTAGCAGAACATCCGTTCATAGCAATGAGCCTATCATGTCAAAAAGAGTTGAACATATTCAACGATTGGTCATGCTTCCCAACTCTTGTATGAAGGGCCAAAAGGGAATTGGTCGATAAGCAACATCACTTACACGTACCAGGGATTTAGAGAATCTCCTTCCAAGGGCTAAGTCACCTGAGTCAATCGTTGAATAAACCGTCTTAATGCAGAATGACTCCAGCAGGTGGGGAGAAGAGCCCGCTCATTATCCACGATGTGTTGTTAATCGGGCCAAGATTAACCCTAGAAAGTTGACTGTTTCACTCTCCCTAGGCCCACCGCTTCAAACAAGTGCTCTGATGGTCCCTCCCTCTTCCCGATTCTAGTTTATTTATGAAATGTGGCATATATGGGTAAAAATAGAACAATCTCACCAGCAGTCCTTCGAATAGAATAGAGTTGCGTCCTTTTAGTTTCCATAAATGCTTCTAATAATTAATTTAATTTTTCTTCTGGTATCCAATATCCATGTGCAGTATTAACACTCGTATTGGCCAAAGTTTTCACTATAAAGCAGTAAATGCTTCATAAGCTAAAACGAAAAAAATAATTAAAATAACTTATATTATATGCTTACCAGATCGTGTGGCTCCACCGTCTGCCCAAAACCTCGATTATGAGATCAGGCAGCCGGGAACCACACAGTATCGCACCTCCTAGCTTGGCTACTCAATAGAGCATTACCGGGTATGGCCACGTGGAGGCGCTAGGTAGGGGCTTGGGATAGCTAGAGCTATATTGGACGCTCCTCATTTGCCTTCCCCATTTCATACCCTTGTTGCATGGTGTCGTTGAAACGCCCAAAGCGACTGTTTTTTGTTTGGCAAATGTGAAATCTATCGAATCATCGGGAACCGACTCGAGTAACATAATCTCGTCCAATTAAGCTGATGCAAAAATAAACGTTATGTTTGATAATGTTTTGCACGTTCCGTCGCTTGCTGCTAACTTGCTGTCGGTGAGTAGAATCACGGATTTGGGATTTCGCGTCTTATTTGAGCAAAATAAATGTCACATTCTGAAAGGAGAAGAATCGTTAGTGGTTGGACAGCGAAAAGTAGGCTTATACCACTTAAATCACGCGTCGGAGAAAGCACTTTTGGCAAATCCAAGACATGATGGTATGTGCAATCATCTGTGGGATCGGCGTTTTGGCCAGCGGGATATGCAAGAAGTTGACAAAATAGTTCGTGCTAACCTGGGGTTGAAAGTAAATCCATGTGACGTGTGGTCGGTATGTGGTTCATCCAGTAAAGCAAAGATGAGTCGAGATTCCTTTCCAAAGGTGTCTAACAGCAAATCTGAACAAAAATTGGATGCAGAGGCTCGAATTTGAGAATATTGCGGTGAACCAGTTTGGGAACTTTCCCAAGAAATTTCGTTCTGACGGCGATGGTGAGTTTTTGAGTAACTCTTTACAGAAGTATTTTGTGGAAAATGGTATAGTGCACCAGCAAACAGCCATTCGCCCCAACAAAACGGTGTTGAGCGGAAAAATCTCTATTTTGTGGAAATGCTGTGGTATATGCTTTCGGAATCAAGGTTGGAGAAGTACTGGGGCGAGGCGACTTGCACAGCAAATTATTAGCAGAATTGTTTGCCGTCATCTTCCGTTACAGATTACAGACACACCGTTTAAGATCTGACATGGTAAAAAGCCATCGTCATCTAAGGATTTTTGGGTCCAAAGCGTACGTACAAGTATCCAAAGAGAAACGCCGAAAACTGAATTACAAGGATGATAAATTAGTGTTTGTTGGGCACACTGGCTGGTAAACGGCTGAATATTTCGTACCGTCGGTGCCTTGTGCACGTGTAGACATAAAATAGACCCTACAGTGGTTCATAGCCGGTTATTCAGCTACTCCTGTTCCTACCTCCTCGTGGTACCAGCCGGGATACGAGCAACTTTGGTGGAGATCGGGTAACCAACCCCGGTGGAAGCCAAGGTCGTTTGCCGACAGGAAAGGAGGGCTCTTTCGAGCTTCGTTGGCCCTCCGGCGAAACAGGGGGTTTGTGTAGCAGGCTTTGCAAGCCGTCAGCACGAAAAATACTAAAGCACGGAACGAAGAACAAGGAAATTCTTACTGGAACAATCGTAATCCACGCGACGAAAAAAGACTATGGATTGGAAACTCGGGACGTGGAACTACCGATCTCTCAACTTCCAAGGGAGCACTCGAGTGCGAGTGCTCTCCGACGTATTGAAGAGCCGCAAGTTCGACGTCGTAGCGCTGCAGGAAGTGTGCTGGAAGAGCTCAACGGTACGTACGTTCAGAGATGGACATACCATCTACCAGAGCTGCGGCAATACACACGAGCTGGGTACAGCTTTCATAGTGATGGGCAAGATGCGGAAACGGGTGATTGGGTGGTGGCCAATCGAATGCGCAGGTTGAAAATCAAGAGCCGATTCTTCAATATAAGCATCATAAACGTGGACAGCTCTCACCTCAGAAGTACCGATGACGACAAGGATGAATTCTACGCGCTACGTTGGAGAGTGAATACGATCGCTGCCCAAAACATGATATCAAGATCGTCACCGGGGATTTCAATGCTCAGGTCGGTCAGGAGAAGGAATACAAACCAGTGATTGGAAGGTTCAGTGCACACTGATGGACCAATGAAATGGGCCTAAGACTTGTCGACTTTTCCGCCTCCAAGAACATGGCCGTACGTAGTACCTTTTTCCAGCACAGAATCCACCATAAGTACACCTGGAGATCACCAAATCAGACTGAATCACAGATCGACCACGTTTTGATCGACAGTCGGCACTTCTCAGATATTATCGACGTCAGATCCTATCGAAGCGCTAACGTAGACTTGGACCACTACCTAGTGATGGTTAAGATGCGCCCAAAACACTCCGTTGTGAACAACAGTCGGTACGGACGCCAGCCTCCGTTAGATCTCGCGAGGCTGAAGCAGCCAGACGTTGCCGCAAACTACGCGCATTCACTCGAAGCTGCGCTACCGGAAGAGGACGAACTGGACGAAACCCCTCTCGAGGACTGTTGGAACACTATCAAAACAGCCACCAAAAGTGTAGCGGAGAGCTCCATCGGGCATGTGGCCCAGAATCAGCGGAACGATTGGTTTGACGATGAATGTAGGAGGGTGATGGATGAGGAGAACGCTGCGCCGGGCGGCCAAGATGCGCAGTGCCACACGTCAGAACGTGGAAAGACACAAACAGAAGATGCAGCGGAACCAAATCTTTCAGGAGAAAAAGCGCTACCTGGAAGAGCAGGAATATGTAGAGCTGGAGCGGCTGAATCGTTCTCAGGAAACGCGAAAGTTCTACCAGAAACTGAAGGGATCCCGCAAAGGCTTTGTGCCGCGAGCCGAAATGTGTCGGGATAAGACTGGCAGTATTCTGACGGCCGATCGTGAGGTGACCGCGATAGGTGGAAGCAGCACTTCGACGAACACCTGAATGGCGCCCAGGCGGAGAACCATGGCAGCGGGGAAAGCGATTTCGACGGTGCAACAAACGGGGAAGAGGTGCCAGCCCCAACGATAGGCGAAGTTAAGGAGGCCATCATGCAGCTAAAGAACAGCAAGTCGGCTGGAAAAGATGGCATCGGAGCGGAGCTTATTAAAATGGGACCAGAAAAGCTGGCCGTTTGTATACACCGACTAATTGTTAAGATTTGGGATACGGAACAGCTACCGGAGAAGTGGAAAGGTGGGGTTATCTGCCAGATCTATAAAAAGGGCGACAAGTTGGACTGTGAGAACTATCGAGCGATCATCGTTCTCAATGCCGCCTATAAAGTGCTGTCCCAAATCATTTTCCGCCGACTATCACCAATTGCGAACAGATTTGTGGGAACTTATCAAGCCGACTTCGTCGAAGGTCAGTCTACAACGGATCAAATATTTACACTGCGGTAGATCCTCGAAGAGGACCGTCAATACAGAGTTCCCACGCATCATTTGTTCGTTGACTTCAAAGCCGCATATGATACCATCAACCGGAAAAAGCTATGGAAAATCATGGACGAGAACAGCTTCCCCAGGAAGCTCATTGAACTGATTAAATCTACGATAGAAGGTACACAGTGCTGTGTTCGGATTTCGGGTGGATTGTCAAGTTCATTCGAATCACACAGAGGGCTTCGTCAAGGTGATGGTCTTTCATGCCTGCTGTTCAACATAGCGCTACAAGGTGTTATGAACCGAGCGGATATCAACACGCGGGGCACGATATTCAACAAATCAAGTCAAGTCGTCTGCTTTGCCTATGACATGGATATCATCGGCAGAACATCTGTGGCGGTGACTGAACAGTACACCAGACTAAAGCGCAAAGCAGAAAAGATTGGGTTAAAGGTAAATACGTCTAAAACAAAGTACATGCTGACCAGCGGAACCGAGGCCGAACGACACCACTTGGGCAGTAGTATATTGATCGACGGCGATGAGTTTGAGGTAGTCGATGAATTTGTCTACCTTGGCTCACTGGTAACGGCGGACAATGATACCAGCCGTGAGATTCGGAGGCGTATTATCAGCGGAAGTCGTGCTTACTATGGGCTCCAAAAAAGATAATCCAATGGATTAAATTTTCTCCAAATCCTACGGGCTTACGGCAGTTGGTCGCACCCTTAGCGGTAACTTTCGGTAGGTTCATACTGTATAACTTCCCGGATAGAGCAGCGACTTGGACATTTCGTTCTTTCTGATTGCCAGCCACAGGAGGACCTTCTTCAGGAACTTGGTGGGCGAGACATATTTGACGTCATCGACGGCTCTGTCGAGGCGTAACGTTTCTTGAAATCGCCTGCTTCATTATGGGAATGATTCGGATTCCGCTGAGGCAGACGAAGAGCCTGAAGGTGCAATCCAGGAACAGATTACTTACTATTTTACGATAGTGCTGCTGAAGGAAACGATACGTTTCGTGGGTTTCCTGTAGATGAAATAGCACGGCGAGACGGTCGACAAAAGGAATAACACCACGCAGATTCATCGAGGAATCATATGCTGTTGGAGTTCTGAGTACTGATGTTGATGTTGATGTTGTTGAACCGAATACTATTCAGCAAGCAACAGCCTGTAAAAATAGACAAAATTGGAAAGCAGGACTGTTGGACGAGCTGGAATCGTGGAACGTGGGAGCTCGTTGACTTACCGCATTACTGCCAAATTCTGTGGAAGGTTCATATTTCCTCTTATCAAAAACGGGTAACGTTTAGAATAAAAAGTTCAAGTTTTTTGTCTTTCACATAAAACTACTAAAATTTGAAAATTACAGAAATGTGGTTAGTTCTGCCTTCATAAAATCGTAAATATCTCAGCGAGATTTGAACATACGTCCTTACTTTCTTCGGCAAAGTTGTTCGTCATAAAGTTTCCCATCTATACAGTATATACTGTTTATTTACACGAAATTTCAAAATTTTGCCGAATTCATTAAATTTTTGTAACCAAATATGACTCCAGACATGCCACCATAACTTTTTTATGAATGTACCTGACCTCAATGATTGTGAAAAAATAGTTAAGTACAAACAAAGAGTGAGGAAATGACAAGCCTGGTTTGCCGTCATCAAAGTCATTGGCCACCCTTGGTGAGAATCTTCTCTCGTTTCGATGCTCGCTTGTCGGATCACCCCCTCAACAATGATGTTGAATAGTGTGCAGGATAAGCCGTCACCTTGTCTCAACCCTTGCCTCTTCCCGAAGGTACTCGAAAGTGCCCCCTAGATGCGCATGAAACACATCACTCGATCCTACGATAGCTCTAATCATTCGCGTCAGTTTGTCCGAAGATCGTGTTCGTGCAATGTTTGCCATAGTTGATCTCGATCAACTGTATCGTATGCTGCTTTGAGGTCAACAAAGATGTCTGCATGGACATGTTGTACTACCGTCATGTTTGCAAGATCTGTCGGACGATAAAAATTTGGGCCGTAGCCGTAGTGGCGCGAGCTCCCATGAAGCCGGCCTGATAATTTTTTACCGAACCTCGTACTACCGGTGACAGCCCCGGCGTAACAGGATCTGGGAATGTGTTTGCTTTCGGTGTTATCTTACTCAAAAGTTGACAACGTTTTACACTACAAATAATTTGCTAAATTTTGAACTTAGCTTGCTGAGCAAGAAGAGAATTGCAACGAAATGAGGAGGCCGAAAGCAACAGGAAGTATTGATAAAGAATGAAGTTTTGAGCAATTATTTCATTTTTGAAACAAAAGTTTGCGTTGCCGGAGTATTTAAGTCTACGACGAGAATTTGATTTTGTTTGTGTTTTTTCAAAAACTGCAGAATTTAAATATTTGAGTTTTGAGCTGGAATTGCTCTATATGATAACTTTGGTATATTCTAGACTCTTGGCATTGCCCAGAACGGTCATCACGTTTTTATTGAATCGCAACAATGGTTGACTAAATTTCAAATTTTATTCGTCTCGTAATGTCCTTCACTTACGAGTCCTCGAATAAATTACACTGCTCATTTTTAAGAGTTACTTTTAGTAAGAAAAAATACAGCGACATGTAAATGATTTGCTTTCATAATTTTATTTGTTTAATACACATAGTTTCTAGAAATATAGAGGCAGATAAAATCGGATAAAATAAAAACGGAAAATGTACAGTAACTTCTGGTGAAAACGCCACCAATTCAACGACGGTTCCAGGGTACACTGATTGCAGAAATGTCTAAGATACGACGAAAACTAGCTATTGTCTATTATAGACATTCCTTGTCGGTTCATCGATACCTCCCAAAAGGACCTGTGGTCTTGTATCGTTTTTGTGTACTATTTTGTTTCATAAACCCAAAACACCACTTTAATATTTTTATATTGATTCATGAGGTTGCTACCGTTGCCAAAACGTCTTTCATTCGCGGGTTTGTAAATTTTTATATCACAACGCATGTACAATTTTGCATATTTCATCAATGCCTTACCGATGCTGCATCTAGGCTAAAACCAGCCATGCCATAAAGACCAATGCCACGTACAAGAAGATTTGCGACAGAAAGTGGTCCTCATCGAACTCGCGTGTATTTTCGTGTGGGGGATTACCGCGAAAATCTCCAAAGTTGAGAGTAGATGTGAAAAACCCAAATGGGAAAGCACCAATGCCGAATGACATATGAAAGCCACCGTCTCCGGTGAAGCCTTGGAAACCTTGCGGCTGCTCCGGTTCAGTTCGCTGTCCAGCCGGACGCGGCGGAACTGTTTTTCTGCAAAATACAATACGCTTTTTAAAATTTGAATCAAAATTACCGACAAAAAACGACCTACCTTGGATCTTCCTTGCTTCCGCCTCGTCCGTACAGTGGAATGACTTTCTCCTTGCTGATGGACGATTTGCAAACCGGACACGTGTTCCGGTAGCCGTTCATCCACTGGTGTATACAGGGCCAGCAGAAGAGATGGCCACACATGCTGACCACCGCATCCTTGGCCGTATCCAGGCAGATATTGCATTCAAACATGGAATCGTCCTTTTTTTCCTCTTCATTGTTGCTGCTGCTGCTGCTGTTGGTCGGTTGCTCTGTCGAACCTTTCGATGAATCCGAGTTGCTCTCCGAGGTGGTGCTCGTTGTTGTTGACCCTGCTGTTTCTGGTTCTGCAAAAGTAGCGTTGCCGGCAGCTGAGGTGGATGCTGAGTTAAGATCTTCCAAGCTGGGTGCTGTGGGTGTCGGGTGGGTCGGGCGCTCGACGGTTGATGCCATTATGACGTTATAATTTTGCTGAAAGTGAAGAGATTATTTGACGTTTAGTCTACGTGTCGTTGTGCTTGAATGAAGACACTTTATGTGCCTTCAACAATATGGTAAGAATGACAGATTTTTCTGAAGAAAGATTCTAAGCAACATAATCAATCAACGCACTTCACCCGTTGATTGGAAGATTTGTGCAAACAAAATATTTCTGAATACTGTAAATACCTAAATTAAAAAAAAACGTCGCTTCAAGCTAGCAAAAACTGAGACGCAATTCAACGATGTATCAGACGATGTATGAACTAAGAACTAGATAACGATGTGTACCGTTTTATTTATTCTTTTGAGATTGGTTTCATATTTTTGTGAGTTTTGCGCGTGGTTTGTCAGCATGACTTTGCCAACCATCAGCTATGAGGTGCTGTCAACATTCTATCTTTACTTAGTTTGATTTTTTTCTTGTCAGCAGGCTAGATCATTGTGTCCATTGTTTAGAACTTTTGTGGTTTTGATTCACTACATCTAATTATACCACTTCTTTGATCTAGACTGTTTCACGTTTGGAAATTTTAAACCTGCTGATTTCCCATCAAAGATCCATTTACTGTATCTATCGCTTCTGACATGTGTAGTTGTTATCTTCAACCATTTTCTTCTTCATTAGCATCTCTCTATCCGCAGTATTCAAATGCGCTTGTCTTTTATGCCAAGCATTGAAACTTATTTGAGATCCAACCAACAGATTCCATGGTTGTAATCTTTTCATTATTTTCTCTTGCTTCTTTAACCGAAAGCAGGTTCGTTTTAAATCAGAATGACTAAGCCGTTTTACCGTTTTAGGTTTAGGTTTAACGTTGAATCCAGTTATTAAATTTTCTCCAGCGACAATTTTGACGTAGGACTACGTCTTACGGCAAGGTTTGGGACTGGGTGTCATTCCAAAAAATCGAAAAATGCGAGCGTCAAATAAAGGGCCTGCATAGTGTCGTCGTCCTGCCAGTAAAAACAAGTTAGATTAAAACTTCTCGGTTGGTGGTTTCTACAGTAGACGGAGGAAGAGGCACAATTTGTGTCTAAAAATAACTCAACCAGATACGTCGCTACCTTAATAAAGGGGTTGTGCAGTCTCCTTTTGTCCAGCGCCTCGGTGGTTCAAAGGTGCATAGGTACTAGCGAACGACATGCCCTGGCGGGTGTTGTGGGTTCTAATCCGGTTATAATCTTAGATTATAGCTTGGTTCGACCCATGCACCTTCCAGCATTGGACAAAAGATAGGAGTCACAAGACTCACCAGCATTAACAATTGTCATAATAATTGGTTTATACTGCTCTTCTACTTCTCACACTTCTTCCCTTGCAAAGTTGAGTATGCTGCTTACCGGCTTATCCACCTCCTACCAACCCTCATCGCGTATGTCTTTGTTATCTTTCATTTGTGACTGTATTTTCCTCGGTCTTTCCTTTGCTTTGATTTTCTCATCCTCTGACAGTCCTACATCCAAGTGAAGCATTTCGAAAACAGGGTGCTGCGCTCAGTAACGCTCATTGGACTACAAAAAAAGCAAAGCCTTGCACATAAGCGTCTTTCTAAGACTTGACCCCTCTTTATCGACAGACTTCGTAGCCGGCTGTTACAGTACAGGACAGTTACAGGGCTAGTGCAATACAGTGGTATTCCGATTATATCTACACCTGGTTTAATCTACACCCGATTTTAGGTACCCCCGATTTTGTCAACCATTTTGACCCGGTTTTATCTACCTTTTTTTAAATTGTTATTTTAACCGTGCGGCATGAAAATTTGGAAGATTTCATGGATTTATGCATAACAGAGAATATTTCTTTGTATTTTATAGTTTACTATATGGCATTTGTGGTGTGTAATTATACACACAATGGGTATAGTAATGCTGAAGTCAAATACGCAAAGTAACTTTCATTTATTTTGTAACGCATAATTTAGCATTTCACAATGATCCTTTGTGAGATTTTTCTATACCGTAACGCTAACGGGCACACCTCGTCTCCGCTAGGAACTATGATTATCACCTTTCTTTTCTTATAGATTCTCATCTTTTGAACCATTTAATCGATTTTAATGATTTTATTACTAAAAAATTGTATTTTAATGAGGTTTTCAGAAAAAAAACAATAAACTGACGTTTAAAGTTTTTCATGATTGCAAAAATCACCTTAAAATCACCTAAAACATTTAAAATGTTCGTTATCTATTTTTTTTAATAATGCATTCAATGGCAAGCTACTTGTTTACATAGCAAAGCAAAGCCTAGGTGCTACATTCCGTTATCGAAACTTGACCTTCTGTTTTTATACGACAGACTTCGCAGCCAGCTGTTAGAGTGCAGGACAATTGCAGGGCCAGTTGCTACGATCCTATTGACTCTAACAACTTCTCCCAGTCGAGATTCGAACATACGACGACTGGCTTATTAGGCCAGCGTCATACCTCGGAGCCAACTGGGAGGTTACTTGTTTACATACGATATAAAAAAACAGATGTGATATTTTTAGTTTTTGAGATAGTCTTTTTTTTAAGAAATAAAGTTACGAAAATGTAATGGACTCGCATGGCATTTTATTTTAGAGACGCATTCCTTTGTCAAAAAAACCCTTTTATCACAGAGAACAGATTAACAGGCTCGAAGAAAGTAATCGACTTTTTGTGTCTAAAATCTGCCGGTGGCGCCCTCCAGAAACAGTTTGCCAAACGCATAAAAAATATGCATGCACCTTTACCAATATTATTTTGTGCTGGAGTTGCATAGTAGCGATGGCAGCGACATCAAGTTTTAGTTTACCACTTACTGCTCGAGAGGTGCTCCATCGAAGGATTACTTGTTGATTACATAAAAACCTTTTACATACGTCTCGTCGATTAGCTGGTAGTCTGTTCTCTGTGTTTTTATTACTAGTAAAAACAAAAACCATGCGTTTCCATTGTATTCTCGACACTTTATGAAAACTTAGAGTTTCTTTGGTCTACACACCATGTAAACACAAAAAGTGAATGTTTTCAATATTTTTGAGATAATAAAAAAAAACTAGGCTTCAGTATATTTTTTCTGAAAAGCTCATTAAAATACTTTCCATTTGGTATTAACATCATTCAAATCGGTTCAATAGATCAAGAGTGATGAATTTTTAAAGAAAGAAAGGTGGAAAAAATGGTAACTTTTGGGACCACACTGACTCAGAAAAGAGAACCCCCTAATTTCGATATGTCTTTTTTCATAATATACTGAGTTGACGTGCATTATGGCTAATGGTAGATATGACTAAAATGAGCCCTAAGCGCAAAATTACGCTGAAATAATTCACAATTGAAGAAAATGGTCAATATTAACAATATTTTTCGTTCATTTAAATTATTTTGGAGCAATCTATTTTTCCCCAAATTTGTCTACTTTCCAAATATATCTACCAAAAATTTTCGGATGGGTAGATAAAATCGGTAAACCACTGTATTACTACTGACTCTATCTAGTAGCACCGCCTAGCCGAGATTCGAGCATACGACGATTGACTTGTTAGACCAATATCGTACCCCGAAGCTAACTGCAGTCATTGAACTGCAGCCTGCCCAGTATTGAAACTCAGTCACACGTAGCTACTGAGACTATAGATTCAGAGGCGACTTGGCACTCAAAAACCGCTAAATTTTGAATCAAAGCAGAGAGTACCATCACACATAAAGTAACTCTCCGTTTTGATTCAAATTTTGGCGGATTTTGAGTGCCTTGTCGCCTCTGTAAACTATAGTCTCTGTACTGTAGTCTCTGTACAGCGATGCCGCTATTGCCAGATATTTGACACGCAACGGCAATAGTGACATCTCTGGTAACACTTGCATCTGTGAAAAACGCTGATATTGATATTGAGTCAATTTTGGAAACGAATTTTCAAAATGTTCGCAATATCACTCGAATGTACATTACAAAATACTTTTACAAACAATTTGCTTACAAGTGACTTGAAATTCGTTCTAAAATTTAGAAAAACTTTGCGCTTGAAAAAGCAAGGATACACGCATAACAGTCACAGCATGCCTTGGTCTACTTACTTTGCCGTTTTCAACGTTTGGATTGAAATAAAATGTATCAATCAATTGAATTGTATTTAAACTTTTCTTTGAACTATTTTGACTAAAATCTCTAGATAGCCTTTTCTGCTTTTATTTGTAATTTTGAGTTTTTATTGGGGCCAGGGACGGAAAATCTGTGGGTTATCGCCACACGCACAGATCATGACAAACAGTGAATCTTTAGCATTGATCACAAGATTTTGTTCTCTAAACAGTCTCAGCAGTCAATCTAGTGTTACATCTTACCTAGCTGCGAGAAAAAACTCACCATGTTGTTTGCATTGTGATTCATACGATGCTCACAACGGTTTGTATCTGCTATACTTCTCAACGCAATCATGCAATAAACATGATCTGACATGAGGTTTATCATAATTTATACAGATCGCGATTTGTTGCTTACAAGTAGTGATGCCAATGAATCTGAATCTGATTGCTCTTATGATCATGATCGCTAGAAGCGATTTTTTTCATCCCTGATTGGGGTCGTATGATGGGGGTTGGTTCAGCTCAGAAACTGGTTGCTTTCCTAGGTGTATCCGGAACGCACCCAGAACATGTCCGGGTGTGACCAATGTGGCTCTGGACACTTTACATGCCCACAAATGAACTGGTTTTGTAATTCCGAGTACTTAGAAATGGCACAGTTTGTATTTTAGTTTAATTCAAATATTGATGGGTATGTTCAGATGTGGTCAATGAGGCCTTGAACACTTTCTATATTACTACCAATGATCTAGTTTCTCAATTCTACGTAGAGTACTTAGAGGTGTCGTATCATAAGTTTGTTATGATTCAAGATGTCTATGGTAAAGTCCTATATATTCCTACTTGTTCCGGCCATATCCTCGGAACCGTACATCCGATCCATGTTCTGTTCAATAACGTTCTTCTAGGGCAAAAAACCTTCCGTATGTTACTTGTTGTAGTTGAATTGGTTTCTTTCCAAAATCTGTTATTTGGAAA
The DNA here is from genome assembly GCF_943734655.1 of Sabethes cyaneus. Classification (NCBI taxonomy): domain Eukaryota; kingdom Metazoa; phylum Arthropoda; class Insecta; order Diptera; family Culicidae; genus Sabethes; species Sabethes cyaneus. The sequence continues at coordinate 220,717,668 of NC_071354.1, read as the reverse complement.
CAGATGTTTATTGTTATATTTTCACTATTGTTATGCGTTTATTTAGACTGGCATGGTTTGGGGTTTTTCTTTCTTCAACATTTTGGGAACAAACATGTTTTTCAGGTTCTGTAGGCGACGTTTCTTCGACAATTTCTCATAGAATACTGACCATGTTGATCACGGGAGATATTGGAATAAAATTCACGTAGTAGGATATTCCCAACAACAATTTTGATTCCCCAATAGTTAATAATGTTTGTTTCATTTTTATAAACAAGGAACATCACTGTTTTTTCCAACAGTCCGGAAATGTTCTTTGTGACAGACTGATTAAATTCTTAGTGGAACACACCGCGGTTGTACATATTTTTAAGATGTTGGCGGAAATACTGACTGGAACAGCTTACTTACTACTTTACTTTAGTGGCAACGGTCCGTTACCGATCCTGCGCCGAACGAATTATGGTCCTCCAGTACCGTCGGTCCTGGGCTGCCATTCTCCAATCCCCACGAACACCAGCTGAACGAACCAGCATCGTCTTCGACAGCACACACCCACCAGGTGCGGGGTCTGCCTCGGAGTCTACGGCCTATTCCTGGTTCTCTGCTGAAAATAGTTTTGGCTACTATTTCATCGGGCATTCTGGCCACGTGTCCAGCCCACCGCAGCCTGCCACATTGCACTATCTTCACTATATCAGCATATTTGTATACTTGGTACAGCCAAGTTTTATGCTTAAAAACCCTAAGCACTCATGATTCGTGTCCGTTAAGGGCCACCGGGAGGATTAGTGTTCTGTAGAGCGCCAATTTTGTGCTAATTTGCAAACTTCAGCTGGCTACGTAATCCGTAGAAAGTCCGATTCGCGGCTGCAACTCGTCGTTTCACTTCGCGGCTTACATCGTTGTTACATGTCACGAGTGTACCAAGGTATATAAATTCCTCCACTACTTCATATCGTTCCCCATTTAACCCCACCCCGGCACCAACACCACTTGGGCTCCCACGTTGCCTACCAGCAGTCATGCACTTCGTTTTGGCGGTATTAATGGTAAGTCCCAATCTCACAGCTTCCCTTTTAAAGGCCTGAAGGCCTCTTCCACTGCTCTACGGTTGATTCCGGTGATATCGACGTCATCCGCAAAACCAAGAAGCATGTGAGATTTCGTGATGATAGTTCCATTCCTTTCCACGTTTGCCCTTCGTAATGCACCTTCCAAGGCAATGTTGACCAGCAGGTTAGAGAGTGCATCCCCTTGCTTCAGTCCATCCAACGTCACGAAAGCAGCTGAGGTCTCACCCGCTATTCTAACGCATGATTTGGATCCGTCCAGCGTCGCACGAATCAGCGTAACTAGTTTCGTCGGAAAACCATGTTCTAGCATTATCTGCCACAGCTCATTTCGTTTAACAGAATCGTACGCCGCTTTAAAGTCCACAAACAGATGGTGTGTCTGCAAGTTGTACTCCCGGAACTTGTCTAGCAACTGGCGCAGGGTAAACATCTGATCCGTCGTGGAGCGACCCTCACGAAAACCAGCTTGGTACTCGCCGACGAAGGACTCCGCTAACGGTCTCAGTCTGCAGAACAGGATACGGGAAAGCACCTTGTAGGCAGAATTGAGCAATGTAATTCCTCGATAGTTTTTACACTCCATTCCATGTCCCTTTTTGAAAATTGGGCAAATGAGGCCATCCAACCACTCCTCCGGCATTTGTTCTTCCTCCCAGATCCTGACAATGATCCGGTGGATTGCTTCGTACAGCCGCTCGCTCCCCGCTTTTAGAAGTTCAGCCAGGATACCGTCCTTCCCAGCAGCCTTACCGTTTTTCAGCTCACTGATTGCCTTCTTAACCTCCTCCTGTGTTGGTAGCTCCACAGCTTGACCATCGCTTACAATTTCTATCCTGTCCCTGCTGAACGCCGCATTTACCTCTCCATTCAATAGTGTCTGAAAATGCTCCTTCCACCTCTCCACCTTTGTCGGTAAGCAGGTTGCCAGCACTATCATTGCACATCACAGGCATGGCAAAATTACTGCATCTCACCGTTTTAAAGAAACTCCGTGTTTCGTTGCTGGCGTATCGCTGCTCTGCGCCGGCGAGCACGTGCTCCTCGTACTCGCGTTTCTTTAGACGAACAGCTAGTTGGTGTTAAATCAGCACTTCGAGCACTGTCCACGTTTCACGCCCGTAGAGAACAGCCAATTTTCTGAGCGCCCTTTGTACGGGGGCTGGGATGCTTCAACCGAAACCCATAGTAGGCACGACTAATGCCTCCGAATCTCATAGTTGATGTCATTGTCTACCGTCACAGTTGAATCACCAAGGTAGACCATTTGTCAACTACCTTGAAATCGTTGCCGGCGATAGCTACACCAATGACCGACGTATAGTCGCTCTCTGTTCCACCTGCTAACAGTTTGTTTTGAACGTATTAATAATTTACAAGCTCTTCAACTATTTTTGTTTAAGGGCACCATATGTTTCCACCAGTTCGAAACCCATTGGGAAGCATTGCCCTTGCTAATTATTAAATTTAAGTGTGATTTTCAGTTTAATTTAGCATCTAGGATTACTCCCAGATAGCTAACACGTTACTTTCTGCTTTCCTTGCTTCAATGTGATAACCTAACTATGGCATCAGCAAACAATGACAGCTAGCAATGACAAAAGGCAAAAATGGAAAAAAACCTATTTTGTGGGCTATGTGAGGCAGCCACGATCTATGCAACGATACAGTTATCAAAGGCCCGTACAATATTAAGAACCACACAAAAAGCTGAGTTCCTTTCAATAAGAAATTTTTCAAATGTCAATAGTTTTAGAATTACCATTTACTAGCCAATTCAAAGTTTATTGGTAATTTACTGGTGTCATGCAAAAGAACTTCATGCTGTTGTTATGTGTAATCTCTATCACATTCACGATAATAAATTAAAAATAGATTGGGAACTTCACAACGGAGCAAATCGAAACGAATCGAAAGTCATCGTTTGTCACATGTTTCTTATAACCAATCGTAATAAAATAAAATTTATTCAACTTAGTGAAGGATTCCTTTCTAATTTCACCATTTGTAAGCACAATATGCATGATAATAATCTCTATACATATTTACCTACGATGGATTGCCTTGCGTTTGTAGGTGGTTCTGTTCATAAACAGAAAGTCAAGATAATTAAACTATTTTAAATCGTTCACTTACGTTTCCTTTTTTGTGTGAGTTTGTTTTTTTAAACCTACAAATAATAATGCCAGTATCTGTTTTGCTTAAACGACCTTCAATTGTTTGTTTTGTTGTTTCTTCTTCTTCAGCACTTGGTGCTACTACGCTATACCGATAATAAATTCAAATGAACCACGTCATACATTTAGTGTGCCTTATTCCGAGCTTATCAAGTTTTCCCGTGTAGCAAGTAAAAAACCTCCACAATCACAGCCCACATTGTACCTACTACACTAACTAAGAGTGTGACGTGAACCGATCGCCTGACTTTACTATCGATTGTGGCTGGTTGCTTGGGTTGGTTGGCTGCTGTTCGTTTGTTAGAATTAATTAGCTTAAAAATTTAGCGAACGCTTCCAACGCGAGTAGAATGTCGTAGACAGAAGCAGACAGAATCTACCTACTTCGCTGAGCGACGAGTTTTGTCAACGCCCAAAGGCCACTCGATGCACGAACGAAGTCAAAACCTGTGCTGAAGGTCAACACCCTCCCGGGTTTCCTCTTTCCACTGCGTTTTCGATTAAGTCTATATTAAACAGATTTCGACTCCGAAAGCCATCCAACTTATTAAAACCTTGCATAATGTTGTATCTTGACTATGCGCAAGGTCCTAGCATAATTAACATTAAAATAATGGCAGAATTGAAAAATAGAACGATTAACTTACTGTAAAATTACTTGCAAACTTCGTCTAAAATCTGGATTGACTGCATGAAAACCAATATGCTGGCGTCGCACTTTTCACGATTTTTCCTTTTTTTTTTAAATTATGAACACTCGAAAATAGAAATCACTTGGTTTATCATTTGAGGAAAGCGAAAGTACGTGACAAATTATTTACTTTCCCGTTTGAATCAATATCAATGCACAGTGAGTGCTCCGAAGAAAACTGCGTGAAAATCTTATAAACAACAGACGTCACAATATTCGCCAAGATTGCGGTTTCTTAAAACACTCTTCTTCACTTGTTTTGCGTAAATTTTGCAACTTCGAATGGCAGATTTTTCCTTTGCACTGACTATTCAACGTTCCGCTCTGTCTATACGTGTACCAATATGCAAATCTATGTAGTCAAAGCAACTAGCACTATAAAAGTTTCGTCATAAAAAAATAATCTATGTTGCTCGTTGCTGTCAAAAATTATTTGACGTATGCGCTGTTCGAAGACAGTTAGCACCGTTAATACACAGTAGAGGCCGCATACAGGCACACTGCCGTCGAGGGTCGACCCAAGTAACAACGGCAGCTGAATTGCAAGAGCAATTGCTGTTTACGGGTTGATTTTAGGCGATCAAAGCTGCATAAAGTAAGCACTTAAATGGTGTTTGTACAAGCGTCCCATGTTAGATTTAGTCATTTTCGACATTTTGTTGTCTAACGTTATAATTCGATGTATATTTCTAAAATGTGAATCGAAAACATGATGTTTATACAGCCAGAATTCGTTAATTGGGCCACGATTGCACTCCAGCTGATTCGCTAATTGGGCCGACTGACAGTTGTTAGAAATTTCTAAACTCGAAAATTCCATACAATTTTGACATTCAAGTTGTCATATAGCCCAATTAGCGAACACCCAATTAACGAACCGCCCAATTAACGAACCACCAATTAACGAAACTTTGCTGTACTAGAAAAACTCGAAAAAATTTGAAGATAATTTGTCCCACTGGAAAAATGGACGCATATTTGTCTCATATCATGTCTCATATAAAACTCGATATAAAATGTTTTCAAGTTATATTGTCAATTGCAAGGAAAATTGTACCATCCAAAGTGCGATATCGCTCATAAAAGTGCTATTTTAGCTTAAATCGTTTCGGTCTCTTCGGCGCACTTATTGCTTGGAAGATAACGAAAAAGTGCGCCGAAGATACCGAAACGATTTAAGCTAAAATAGCACTTTTATGAGCGACAAATGTTTAGTGCAAAATTAAATGAACTTTTTTGATGAACAACTTTGGTAATACTTTTATTTCTGTGCATATATGGGCGCACTGTTATTTGCTATGTGTCAAAAATGAACTTCCTGAAAAATTAAAATTGAAACGTGATTCTTACAAAATGGTCGTGTCGGTCTTTTGTTAAGAAAAGAAACCCCCTTTTTTTTAAGTTACAGTCCACTGAATTGGCTTCCCCGTGAATAGTTCAGAACATCTTGGTCGCGTTCGAACCGGATTAGTGAAATACGCGGAATCGTGAAGTGACCCATATGAATAGATTTAAAAATGGTTCACCGTTCTGGACATAAGAAGAAGCTAAATTTGGATGCTGCTGAAGGTGATTCTCCCTCGCCGAGAGTACCACAGTCGTCGGTCAGTGAGCAGAAGGCCGAGCAGGAGGCAGCAAAAATGAAAAATGCTATAGTTGCCAATATTGATGCTTTGAGTGTGTGTTGTGAGTCAGCAAAAAATAAAGTGAATCGCATACGGAACGCCATTGAATATGCGCGTCTTGATTATCAGCGTTTTCGTGTGCATGCATTGCAATTGTACATGAAAACAGTTGACGCAGCCTATCAAGAGTACAACGATTTCCAAAACAAGATTTATCTTGCTGATCCGACCAGGCGAAATGAATTTGAATCAAAGTTTGTGGAGTTTGAAGAACTTTACGAGTTTACTAGCATTGCCATTCGTGAGATGATTGAATCACATGAAAAGTCTCAGAATGCTCTTAAGTTTCCCGATAGCAACCACTGTCAACCAAGCAGCAGTAGTGTTTCGCAGTCGGTAAGAATAACGCCAACGATAGTGCTACAGCAGGCTGCGCTGCCCAGCTTTGACGGACGGTACGACCAGTGGTTCAAATTTAAACAAATGTTTCGCGACATTGCAGATAAGTGTACGGGTGATTCTGCTGCCACAAAACTGCATTTTTTGGATAAGGCTCTGGTAGGGCGGGCACAAGGTTCATTTGATCAGCAAATTATTCGTGACAACGATTACGAAGGAGCCTGGGTTAGTCTGGCACAGCAATATGAAAATCTGCCAGCCTTGATTAGCGATACAGTTTTGAAGCTGCTAAACCTGAAGGCAATGACAAACGAATCGTTTCATCAATTGAAATCGCTTACAGATGACGTGGAAAAGTGTGTTAGTTCGCTAGAGTTTCATGATTTGAAAATGGACAAGCTCTCTCAAGCGATTATAACTACTCTCGTTTCAACAAAGTTAGACCCAGATACACGCAGAATTTGGGAGTCGAATGTAAAGCGCGGACAGTTACCGATATACAAAGAAATGATCTCTGTCCTTAGAAATCAACAGCACGTTTTGGAACGATGTGAAAACTACAAAAGCATCCAGAAAGGCAGAGGTGGAATTCCGATGGCACGACCTGTTCAATTAGCTGCAGCGAAGACCCATACGGCAGCGATTCAGAAAATTGACAACTGCCCAGTTTGTGAAGATAATCATCTGGTGGAAAAATGTGACACTTTTAAGAGGTTGGCCGTAAAGGAGCGCTACGATAAGGCGAGGCAAATTGGACTATGCTTTGCGTGTTTAAAAAGAGGGCATAGAACAATGAACTGCAAAAACAGTGTGAAATGTACAAAATGTTCTAGACGCCATCACTTATTGTTACATCCAGAAGAGCCAGCTTCTCAGGAAGAGAAAAAGTGTACTGTAAAAGAAACTGAAAAAAATAGTGATGAACAATTGAAAAATGATACGACGGTAACAAACTGTTTGATTCCTTGTGATGCTGCAAAACCAACCAAGCAAGTGTTGTTGGCTACTGCAGTAGTGAGTGTTTTTGATGTAAATGGTGAGGAACACAAATGCCGTGTACTTTTAGACTCAGGAGCAATGGCGAATTTCGTATCGAAACGACTGGTTGATATGTTGCGATTGAAAAAGAATTATGTGAATATTCCTGTAACTGGTGTAAACGGAATGAAAACAGTAGTGAAGTTTAGTGTGCACTGCAAAGCCAAATCGAACATTTCTGATCAAGAATTCTGCTTGGATTATTTAGTCGTACCACGTGTGACTGGTGCGTTGCCTGCGTCGAGGGTGGATGTACAAGGCTGGCCAATACCAGTAGGCCTACACTTAGCAGACCCAAGGTTTTACGAGCCATCTCGCGTCGACATGCTTGTCGGTGCTGAAGCCTTTTACGATATTCTACTGGCAGGTAAGGTAAAAATGACAGAAAACCTTCCAACGTTACAAGAGAGCCTACTAGGATGGCTCGTTTCGGGACCTGTTGCCTCTTCAGCCGTTACACCAGCGGTTCGGTCGTACCATGTAACGAGTGTTCGTGACGCAGACAAAGAATTGGTCAGCATCCTAAAAAAGTTTTGGACGGTTGACAATCAGATTTGTGATTCAAAGATAGACGACGATCTCGAACAGCATTTTGTAGAGACATTCACTCGCAATGATGAGGGACGGTATGTAGTAAGATTGCCATTCCGTGCGAATGCTGGAACATTAGGTGATTCGCGACGACAAGCTGAGAAGCGTTTTTATCAGTTAGAAGGAAGATTAGATAAAAATCCAGAACTAAAAAATCTTTACTCAGCGTTCATTAGGGAGTACATTGAGTTAGGCCACTGCAAGTTGTTACCGAATACGGCAGGCAGCAACGAAATTTCTTACTATATGCCACACCATTGTGTTATTAGACCAGACAGCTCAACAACAAAGTTGAGAGTTGTTTTTGATGCGTCATCGAAAAGCTCATCGGGAACGTCGCTTAATGATTTGTTAATGATTGGTCCACCGGCACAGGATACCCTGTTCGACATTGTCTTGCGATTTCGATTTTATCGCTATGCATTTACGGCTGATGTGCCGAAAATGTATCGGATGATATTAATGGATGAAAGAGATACCAAATTTCAAAAAATCCTGTGGCGCGAAAAGAAAACTGACCCGTTGCAAGAAATTGAATTGACAACTGTGACGTACGGGACAGCGGCTGCCCCTTTTCTGGCGACGCGTGCTCTAAACCAGTTGGCGGAAGACGAGAAGGATGATTTCCCTGTAGCCAGCCTGGCTATAAAAAGAAGTGTGTACGTCGACGATGTGCTTACGGGAGCTTCCACATTAGATGAAGCAAAACAGTTGCAAGCGGATTTGATTCAGTTGCTTCGACGAGGCGGTTTTGGATTGCACAAATGGTGTGCAAATGATGCTGCTCTGTTGAACGATATCCCTGCGGAGCTTCAAGAAAAACAGTTGAACTTCAAAACCAATGAAGTAAATGAAACAATAAAGACTCTTGGCCTTCTCTGGGATCCGGTAGATGATAGTTTTGCGTTTCGAGTAAACCCAGTGGAAAGTAAATATGATAATGTTACAAAACGACAGGTGATGTCAGAGATAGCGAAACTTTTCGATCCGTTGGGTCTTCTTGGACCGATAATCGTTATCGCAAAGGTTATTATGCAAGATCTGTGGCGTGAGGGCTTAGCTTGGGATGAACATTTATCGAATGAGCAGTTGATTGCGTGGAAACGATTGAGGGATGAGTTGCCAAAAATTGCCAGTATGCGAATTCCAAGGTTAGTGAATATACATGCAGCATCTCGATATGAAATACACGGTTTCTCCGATGCATCGATGAAAGCTTACGGGAGTTGCATATATTTAAGGAATTTAAAGCAGGATGGGTCAGCGGAACTTTATCTACTCTGTGGAAAATCGAGGGTAACTCCAATAAAAGAAACAAAACGAGAACCAGGATCCGTCTCAAATCCAGCTGAAATGACCATGCCGCGACTGGAACTGTGTGCGGCTAAATTGTTGGCGGAGCAAGTAAGTGCTGTACTTAACGCATTAGAGCTTGAAGTTAGTCGTGTCGTGCTGTGGTCGGATTCACAAATCGTGCTCGCATGGATCAACAATATGAAACCAGATGTGGCGGTATTTGTTAGGAATCGAGTTTCCCGAATACGTGAGCTTACAAATAAATACGAGTGGAATTATATTCCTACGAAATTGAATCCTTCCGACTTGATATCTCGTGGCATGTATCCGACGGAGCTAGCAAACAACATGCTGTGGTGGAAGGGCCCCGCTTTCCTGCGGTCGCAGGAAACCGACTTGGCAGTTTTCTGTGGTGCTGGGATTAGCAGTTGTGGATCGAATAATCCCACAATAGAAATAAATGGTAGTGATGCTGTTGATGATAACTGTATTATGGTATTGATCTTGAGCACTAGTAATTTTCGTCGGTTGGAAAGAATTGCTGGTTACATAAATAGATTTCTAATGAACTGCAGATCCTTGAGCGGACAACGTCGCAGTGGTAGACTGAACGGATATGACTTTCGAGATGCTTTTAAGATGCTTGTCAGAGTGGTTCAAAATGTTGAATTTCACGATGAGATCAAATGTATTAAAAATGGGAAACTCGTCAAGGGAAAATTGCTGAATCTCAATCCTATTTATGGAGAGGATCGATTGTTGAGAGTTGGTGGACGTTTACGGTATTCCAACCTATCATATGACCAGAAGCATCCGATGATAATTCCAGAAAAACATCATTTCACTGAGATGTTAATAGAAACTCTTCATCGTGAACAATTACATTTGGGACAGAATGGATTGTTGGCAGTTATTCGTCGCAGAGTTTGGCCGATTAAGGGAAAGCAAGCTATCCGTAGAGTGTTGAGGAAATGCATAAAATGCTTTAGAACAAAGCCGACAGAAACAAGTCAGTTCATGGGTGATCTTCCTAAAGCAAGAGTGACTGTGACTGATCCGTTTCTTAAAACCGGGATAGATTACGCAGGGCCAGTGTTATTGAAGCAGGGACGGATGAAGGCACCAGTAAAAGGTTACATTGCACTGTTCGTTTGCATGTGCACAAAGGCGATACACATCGAGCTTGTGACGTCTATGACAAGTGATACGTTTCTTGCAGCTTTGCAACGGTTTGTGGGAAGACGAGGTCATGTAGCTGAACTGTTTTCGGATAATGGTAAAAACTTTATTGGTGCGAGTCGGCAATTAACACAATTACAAGAGCTGCTTAAGTCGCAAGTGTTCGAGAAAAAACTCGACGATTTCTGCCAGGCTCGAGGCATATCTTGGAGTTTCAACCCTCCCAAGGCTCCTCACCAAGGTGGCCTGTGGGAGGCAGGTGTCAAAAGTGCAAAATACCATCTATACCGCGTGTTGAATGAATCCTATCTAACTTACGAAGAAATGAACACGTTATTGATACAAATTGAGGCTGTATTGAACTCACGCCCGTTGTGTGAACAGTCGAATGATCCTTACGATTATCGAGCACTTAGTCCTGGACATTTCTTGATAGGACGCGAAATGACTGCTATTGCTGAACCTTTGTATGACGACATCAGGGAAAACGCACTCTCCAGGTATCAATTGATTCAAAAACGAAAACAGTCATTCTGGAAGAGGTGGTCGAATGATTACTTGACCGAGCTTCAGAGGCGTAATAAGTGGAACAAGGTGCCTACAGCTGTACGAAGTGGTATGATGGTTCTTCTAAAGGAGGATAACACTCCCCCTCAGAGTTGGCATCTTGGGCGAATCGTCGGTGTGAATCCAGGCCAAGACGGAATAGTTCGCGTTGTTGAGGTGCGCACTAATTCTGGTGTATACAGCAGACCAACGACAAAGGTAGCCGTGCTCCCGATTACGGACAATGAAGAACAGGATATAAGGTGAAGTGTTGGGCTGAGCCCAAGGGGGGAGGATGTTTAGTGCAAAATTAAATGAACTTTTTTGATGAACAACTTTGGTAATACTTTTATTTCTGTGCATATATGGGCGCACTGTTATTTGCTATGTGTCAAAAATGAACTTCCTGAAAAATTAAAATTGAAACGTGATTCTTACAAAATGGTCGTGTCGGTCTTTTGTTAAGAAAAGAAACCCCCTTTTTTTAAGTTACAGTCCACTGAATTGGCTTCCCCGTGAATAGTTCAGAACAACAAATAATAATATAAAAACTAAATAATTTTAGAAAAACCAGTTGTTCAACTTTGAGTGCGATTTTCTCATTCTCGTGTTTTGCAACATGGGACAGATATGCTTCCAGCGGCAGTTCAGGTGTAAAGATATTCCCACTGTCTGTTCTGCAGATGCAGATGGGGCGGATTATATATCGCACTTCCCACCAAACTGGACTCTGTTGTTTGAAAGTGCGATTGCACCAAACTGCGATCAAACTGCGACCAACTGAAATCACTGTACAAAGAAAGAGAAAGAGCAACAATGACAATGTTGCTGTTTCGTTCCGTCATATACATTGATATTAGGGAAAATAGTTTTAGCTAGATTTAGCTGCCAGGCACAATACTAGAATATTTTCTGTAACGCCAATGTATATGACAAAACAGAACAGCAACATTGCCGTTGTCCCTCTTTCTCTCTCTTGCTGCAGTAATCTCACAATGGTGCACTTTTACACTGTGCTGTCCGGTGTTTAAATACCATAGTGTTTCTCAACCTCATATCCAGTAACTTTTATCCCTACCTTTTCGTGGTACTAAACGCGATACGAATAATCTTAGAGGAAATCGAGCAACCATGCCGTGCTGATAGACAACATGGAAGGAGGCTCTCATGTGAATGCTCTTTGCTGTGATGAAAAATAGCCTTGAGCATCCTTTTCCATGTGATAAGCGGTTCTTGAGGGCTTGCCGATGCTTCAACCTAGAGAGCGGTTATCCCAGTAAACCATTTGGTTTGTATATCTCAATTGCAACTGAGAAATACGACATCATATCTGAACGAAAAAGTTATATTTCACATCAGATAAGAGCATATATGTTCCAAAGTGGAGGCAATATACGTGCGAAAATGTTGACGATTAATTTTAATTCTGTCTTGCATTTTATACAGCGATTTTTGTAACACGCAACTTAATACTCCTGAATATATGATTGAGATATAACTACCCAAGTAACCAAGAGTTCCGATAAAAGGGGATTTTTTGGCTTCATCAGCCAACGAAATGATCATGAATAGAACTCTTTTCAGCCTAATTTTTAAGAATTTAATCGTACTTTCAAGTTCGTATTTGATTATTAAACTTCGAAAGGAATACAAAAAAAACTTCTAACCGAACTAGAAAGTTCACAAAAAGTTCACTTAAGTCGCTATATAGAAAACTCTTCAGCTCAAAGAGAAACTCCTATAATCTTAAAAGTGAAAAAGATTGGGGGAATTTTCCCGCTTCTTCCTGTTTTGTAGATTCATGACATTTCCCATTTTAAGTTAGGCATTTAATTTTGGTTAATAGTGATAACCATTATCAATTATTTTACTTGATGGAAGATTATTACAAGAATAGTCGGCTGTTTTTTTATAAATATTAAGTTATTGTAACTTACCACATACCAGCAACCAAACATCGGGGGGAATTAAACTCGACTACTCCCTTTCGGTGACTCAGACGCATACCACTGCTCCGTTGCTGGAATATGCGATGTGCATCGATGTTCTAATTTCCCAATTACCACAGCCCCGAAACGAACTTACACTCAAGAACAACTCATCGGCAAAATTCATGTCCCTAGCGGCATCAAAGATGGCGCAATGCATCAGGATAGACTTTGTAACGCCGAACACTCGGGTTCAAATCCAGCAGCGGTAGGTGTTAGCATTTTTTTATATGGTCTATCTTAATTGCATGAACCAACTTTACAGAAGTTAGGAGGCGGAGGTAGAAAATAGAAAAGTATAAGAATAGAACTTAAGTGCTATTCTATAAATTTTTGACAAGGTTTCTTTAGAAGCTGCTTAGCGCTCTATACAGCGAACTTAAGACGGCTTTGAAGTTCGGTTAATTACAGGTAAAGCTGCTTAGCAACCTATAGATCCATATACATAAATCTTGTTAACCTTCCTTAGACACAATTATCCAAGCTCTTAGTTACTTTCAAGTAGCATATTGAACTTTGATGCTGCATGTTAAACTTTCAAGTTGCTACAGATATTAACGGTACTTTATTGAGAATGAAGTTCGGTTTACAAATGTAGTGTCTGGTTGTTCAGCAAGAAAGTTCTGCGGAACTAAATTTGAACCAAATATGAAATTCCAAGTGCGTTCCTTAAGTAAAATTCGAACTTTTGGTTGCTTGGGTAAATACTGCAGACATCTATACTTTATAATACACAGTCATGAGTTGTATATGAGGACACGCACGACTGTAAAACAACTTATTGTTCACTTTGTTTTGACACACTCAAATCATTATGCAATTCCAAGGTAATATTGATATGAAAACGATTTAATGTGAACTTTCTATTACGGTCTTGTGTTATCTGGGATATTCACGATTAGGAGCGGTTCACGACAACGTTTGATCCGGAGCGGGCTGAAATAAGAAATGTGTTATCTCGACACTTAAGCACAGAGAACAGATTAACAGGCTCGAAAGAAGTAATCGATTTTTTGTGTGTAAAATCTGTCGGTAGCGCCCTCCAGAAATAGTTTGCCAAACGTATCAAAAAATATCCATGTACCTTTATCAATATTTCTTTGTGCTGGAGTTACATAGCAGCGATGGCAGCGACATCAAGATTTAGTTTTCCACTTAGTACTCGAGGGGTGCTCTATTGAAGGATTACTCGTAGATTACATAAAAACCTTTTACACACTTTATGTCAATTACCTGGTAGTCTGTTCTCTGTGACTTAAGTAAGATGGGAAACTACCTAAATTTCCGTTATTACGTGAAAATCGCCAAAATTCGACATCAACAAAGTTGACGAAACAAGGAAATTGAACGGATGCTTACCAGAGTAGTGGGGCAGCCAACGAGCTGAAAACGGGATTTGTAGTGATGGACACAATGCAGGATCGCGTGAGAGATTGGAAGGCGATCAGCGAGAGAAATTGTCTAATGAAACCGTAGGCCCAGTAATGAGCAGGAAGCGTATGACAGCTGTTCGCTACGGAACATTAAAATCGTTATCGGGGATACGAACGTACGGATCAGTAGGGAAGACATTTAACTGTTTCAACAATCTGATTCATGAATTTTGACTATCAAAGCAAATATTTTTTAACAAAAACGCAATAATGATAGCTTAGCTAATATTACACGTAACGACAAGTAATGTGTGAATAGACCCTATCTTTCAATCCAGTGAAGATGGTGCTGGATGATGTTGTTGCTGGTGCGGGAGAAAGTTATTGGCAGCTGGTGCTGCTGGTCTTTCGCGTAGTCAAGTTTTTTCCTCCCAGTCCCAGATGAAGGGTTGTCTTCTCTGGCAAAATTGTTCGGTCTTTCTGGACGCATTTTGACGCAGTATTGCAGAAACAATCAACCGGGGAGAGAAAAAATCCGATTAACAGTTAGGTATTCGATTTTCTACTCCCTTTAGTACAAAGCGAGTAAGTATTAATCAGCGCATAACAGGTAAGATGCAAATTTTAATCGGTAGACTCGATCCATTCAGTGCTAGTGGTAGGCGAACATGGACATGTTTTACGGTCATGTATTCCAGTTATGTTAGCATAATACAGTAGAGTAGGTGCCTTAAGTAACCTTATGCTGTTTACACTCTTATCATTTCACCGATTAGACTTTATCATTTATTTCATTTTTCCTAAAATTTCACACCAATACTACCCCACTGCGGTAGTATTCATTCCAAAAAATAATCAGAAGTACCTACACAATACATTCCAGCTTAGTGTGAAGATAAGTAGCTTACCACACGGTCATCTCTACTCAATTAGGTAATTGGCTAATTATACGTTTCAGTTCGGTTTGTCCTGATAGTCTACCGGCGACCAAAGGCCGGATTGGTTATCGTGCTATAGGTATCTATAACATCAAGAAACTAGATTGACTTGTTTTTCAGTTTTTTTTTATCTGCTCTAAAACCAGATTCTCACTAATCCTCATATTTATGCTTCTACCGTTTCGCTGCTGGCAATTATAGGATCTGAGTGAGGTGTTGCGTGCATCTTAGCAAAGATGTCACTATCGAAACCGATTTACTCGCTGCTGGGGTCGTACTTTGAACAACTGTTCAACCACCCAGTCAGAACGAAGGCAATTACGAGGTAAGTTGAACTATTGAACTCTGTATGGGTTATTGATTCCTAAACAATACATACAACAATACATACAAAATACAGGTTTGTGCGCTGTTTGGGGATGGCATTAAACAACTTTTTTACGGATTCTACGAATTTACGTGCTCAAATTAACGTTGTTACTTGAATTGTACTCTAATTTTAAATGTTATTTGGGTGTCTAAATCTCCAGTTATAAGTGCATAAATCTCTAAATCTAACTTTTCACACAAACGCCGGCATTTTGCGCCGGGGTAATCTTATCTCGTTGCTGCCCGCAAGTAATTCTCCACTGATAATGTCTTTCACTGCATCCCAACAAACATGGACCTTGTTTTGTATCAAATAAGCCATTTTTATGTACTCAACGGCGCTGGTACGTTGCTATTATAGATTACCATATCTCTATTTCCAGCTGCGTCATTGCGACCTCGGCTAACTTTTGCTCGCAGAAGATCGCCGGAGCGAAGAAAGCCAACAGCAACACGTTGGTGGCCTATGGTTTGTTTGGTTTGATTTTTACCGGCCCTCTGTCGCACTACTTCTATAAATGGCTGGAGCGAGTTACGGAAGACCGGCGCTTCAAGCAGCTGCTGATGCTGTTAGGTGAACGAGCTATTTTTGCCCCGGCTATTACTGCCTTGTCGCTCTATTTCATTACCCGCTTCGAGGGTAAGAGCCATGAAGATGGATGCAATAACATGAACGATCTATACAAGCTGATTCTGTTGAACAACTGGAAATATCTAACGCTACCTGTGCTGATAAACTTTAAATTTGTGCCGCCGATGGTAAGTTTAATCATAGGTACTTGAAATGAGCTTTTATTAACGGATGATCCTACGAAACAGCTACGTGTTCTTGTCGCTAACATCATTGGCTTCTGCTGGATAGTCTTCCTATCGGCTAAGCGCCGAAAGGCTGAACTCCGCCGACGACAGGCCGAGGAACAGAGAAACACCTGAGTAGCGGTGAACGTCTCTTTCTGGCCTTTCGCGGTATTAACGGGGAAGCGCCTCAATGATGACGACGATGTTGACAATTACGTAGCACCGGAGAAGCCCACATCCTACGAGAAGCTGGCAGGGGGCATTGTGTAATGGATCGTATTCAGGAAATACAGCAAAAGTGGCCTGCGCGGCCAAATAAACAACAAGAAGAGGGAAACCGCGCAGCTTAGTTCGTATATGAAAGTAAAATAAAGAAGAAAAAAAAACAATAGCAACAAAAAGATAACATTTAGCAAATTTGCATAATGCCAGCAAACACTAACAAATAAATACCAGCCTTTTTAAATTCGCATATAAGACACGCGCGTTCGACAGCTATCGAAAACCAGAAAATATAATATTAGCAACATAGGATACATTTAAAATTATAGACTTGTTCAGCATTTAAGAAATTTGCTTCCGTAACATGGTGAATTAATGCAATAATATTTGTGAGAGGATATCCCGTTTCCCGTTCAGTTATTAGCGTTCCATTTTTAGGTAAGGGAGGTTTAAGACTTTTTTTCTGTTAAATCTTTTGTTTCTCGGATGTAAGTTATTATCATGGGTAAAAATATAGCATTTTTATATCACAGTACAAGTGATTTGGGGTTTGTTTTTGTTTGCTAGAGAAAGCTACAAGTGGATGTAAACATCACGAGGAATGTGGTTATTTTGATGTAAGGTAGTTAGAAAAGTACTCAAAATAGGGTCTCTTATGACCCTCAATTTCTATTCAGACTGCTTGACTGAAACTGCAGACATTGCCTGAAAGTCATAATTGTCGACCACGCTCATTGAGCTTGAGAATAACGAAAAGAAGTGATGATGTAGTACTCACTTTATAGGAGACCTCCGATTCAGTGACTCTCCTGTAAATACCACGGAGTTGGAAATGGGTATGTTATTAGTCAAGTACCTCAACAAGTGATGCGACTTAACCCTCTCTATCCCATGGTAGCACAGGTGCTCCATGACTTCTGGTACTAAAACTGGCCGATAAAATTTTTGAATGATTTTTAAATGACACACTAATATATTCATATTCATATAATTAATTTTCGGCAACAGGGCCAAAAAAGATTGGGAAAACTTATAAGCAGAAACACTTGTGCGCATTAGGATTGGCTAAGAGCACAACAAAATTGTTGTGTCAGCCATCTGAGAGTTTTATCCTAAATTTACCCCTGAATTTAGCAAAGCACGCATTCCAAAATCAAATGCAATACCTACATATTCGTGCAAAAATAGAACAAACTCACCTGTCAGTTGTTCTTTGAATCGAATATAGCTGCATCATTGGAGTCCAAGAGAACCTAATATTTATGTGCACTATTTAATTTTGATACGGTAAATATTGCCACTATTGAGTAGGAGGAGTTTTATTAGCTGAAATAAAAGAAAATACTAAAATATAGTCATAAACAGTCAAACACTATCCAAACTTACTTGGTATCGTAGTCATGTGGTTCAATCGGGAACCACAAGTGTCGCGCCTGCCAACTCGGCTGCTTTATATTATGGTCAGAGCATTTCCGGGTATGACTTCGTGCGAGGCGCTAGGCAAAGGAATGATAAGTCTAGATTAGTCTAGCACCAGGGCCCAACATCATCGAAATCAATAAACGAAACCGATTTTCTTCCTATTTTCGTTTTAAACATAACGTGACTTGCTTCAGCCTTTCAAGCAAACTTCAGTTGAAGCTGCTGATTGTTTCAAGTGGCAACGATTTGTTGATGTTGACAGGATTAATTATTACATGCGTTTAATTAGGTCAATTTCAATTTATTTCCATTTAACGTTGCTAACTTTCTACCCAACATTTGACGATTGAAATGTTAAAAGTGATTATAATAATGAATTGAAACCCGGCTCACTGATGTTGATTACAATCAGTTTTGAAGCGAATTCGTTCAATTTTATTTGTCGCTTCCTTAGCTATGGGGTAACTGCATAGCACGAGCCCCGCAATTGTCCTGTACTCGAACAGCTGCCTCGAAGTATGTCGAATTAAAAAAACAGGCCAAGTACCCAATACGGAACCTCACAGGTAGTACACCGGGAATATGCTTTGCCTTGCTTTGGGCTTCCGCAGATGACCGAATCAGTTAAAGGCTAATACGCGTCACACTCTCGTAGCAAAAATTGGGGTAAAATATTCTTCAGGTCGATAAAACTATGTTCCGTGAACAAATACCTAACCATTGATGAAGGTAACATAAAAATTTCGTTCTTTTGAAGAAAAAACTATTGTATCTAGTCCTGTAGAAGCCAGAATTATTAAATTTTACATCGAGAAAATTAGAGTAAAATACCTTTCACTTGATCAAAAGCGCCCAGTTAGCTTTGGGGTACGATGCTGGCCTAAAAGAACCGACAAATCTAAAGCAAAGTAAAGCCTAGGTCCTACATTCCGTTATCGAAACTTGACCTTCTGTTTTTTTAATACGACAGACTGCGCAGCTAGCTGTTAGAGTGCAGGACAATTGCAGGGCCTGTCGCTACGATCCTATTGACTCCTAGTCGAGATTAGAACAAACGATGACTGGCTTATTAGGCCATCGTCATACCTCGAAGCCAACTGGATGCAAACCGACAAATGTACATATTTGATATACAGGTCAGAGAAGTTATAGTTCTTCCAAAACAGAAAATTTACATTTGAACCAACCGATTTCGGGAAATATATTTTATATCGAAGAGGTGATGCACAATATGGTGAAGAGATAGAGCAGCTTCAGATTTGGTTAATCCAAAGAGCAGTCCCAACAAACATTTTATTTAAACAGTATGTCATTTAACCATTATATAGCCAATGTTCGGAAATTAAGCGCTTAATAAGCAATTCTAGATAGAATTAACAAAAGGGCGAATGTCGCAAGCGTAAACAAACCGAGTGAGGGTTGATTTTCCTATGCTGGTCCAGCAAAAAGTAACTCTCGCCCGATTTGTTTACATTTGCGACATTCGCCCTTTTGTTAATTCTATCTAGAATTATACAACAAAAATGTTGGGGAGATATTATCGTTTTTCAGCTGTGGATATTAGCATAGACTCCCAGGCATTTAAATCCGACGACTTTCTCACGTTTTTATTTTTCATCATTTATGCACTGACTATCTGGTGTTGTTTGAAGACTGATGGAATGCATCGCCACAATGCACAGTGGTCCAAACTGCGAAATACGTGATCGTTTGATATAGCACCGAAACGTGAAGTTTTTCGCGTATAGTGTCTTTAGGAACATTTCTTGGTATAACAAGCCCCTTCTTGTGAGAGAAATCTTTGGGTGATTAACCCCTCTAAGGTCTACATCATTTTTAGCACCGCAAAATTCACTAAAATGGCCATAACTTTTTTATCTTTTAATATTTTTTCACCAAATTTGGGAATTTTGCCGAAAATATTTTCTATTTTCATAATATCTATAGATAATGGCCATATGTCATATGGTCCCGGAGTTCCTTGGGGGACCGAGATATGGCTTTTTTAGATAAAGTTGCCAAATATCTAAAATTTGTTTGAAATCTGTTGATTTTTGTAAACATATCATCGACTGTGGACATATCAGTTACTTTGCCGCAGTTATGAGCCATGCTGCGCGCCATCCGGATCCGGGGGGACCCTATGAATCCGGAACCGGTTCCCGTAACGGGACATTTCAGCATCAGTAAAGCATGTCGTGTCGCATATCAAAAAACATCAGCATTCGACAAAATAGCGATTGGTGATCATCTCATGTCTCTCAGAGGCCGTATGACCGGTTCCGGGTCCGGGGAGGGTTTCTTTTCTGATTCAAGCACGGAACGGATTTCGGAGGAACTTGTCCGGGACCTGGAATCGGCCATATGGCCTCTGAAAGACATGAGATGTTCGCCAATCGCTATTTTATCGAATTCTGATGTTTTTGGATATACAACACGACATGCTTTACTGATACTGAAATGTCCCGTTACGGGAACCGGTTCCGGATTCATAGTGTCCCCCCGGATCCGGATGGCGCGCAGCATGGCTCATAACTGCGGCAAAGTAACTGATATGTCCACAGTCGATGATATGTTTACAAAAATCAACAGATTTCAAACAAATTTTAGATATTTGGCAACTTTATCTAAAAAAGCCATATCTCGGTCCCCCAAGGAACTCCGGAATAACTCCGGGACCATATGACATATGGCCATTATCTATAGATATTATGAAAATAGAAAATATTTTCGGCAAAATTCCCAAATTTGGTGAAAAAATATTGAAAAATTAAAAAGTTATGGCCATTTTAGTGAATTTTGCGGTGCTAAAAATGATGTAGACCTTAGAGGGGTTAATTCTCTTAAAAGTGAGATACGAAATTTATTTTCTCGTATATTCGAAATAAAGGTTTGGGACTTTTGGCAAAGTTGTAGTAAATATCAATACAAATAACTTTGTCAAAGACACCATACTTGTATCTCTTCATGGAAAATTGTCTATGAAGCGTTATTCGTGGACAAACCCTTCAAAACAATTTTTAAACCCTGGCTTATTTTGGTCAACTTTTATGTGTTCATTGTGTTCTAGAAAGTTGTTTATCTTGCTAAAATCAACATTTTTGTAGAACATTATACACGATTATCTGTAGTTTCGGAGATTTTGAGCATTTTTGATGAACAATAGTACTATTTTGAGCCTAAATATTAGCCAAGGTGGGTACTTAAAAGTACAACAAAAAACTTTTAAAAGCAAGTGTCAATTGTCTGTATCCGTTTGTATCCTCAAAAGTTTAAGAGTTGTTTTAAAAATTCATCTCAGTCATGTTTATAGAACAATTAAAATGTACTTCGGATGCAATAAACGCCATTTTGTTTACGTTGACAATCTCTTTCTAACAATTTGAGTTACCAGTAACTTTTTTGCCTATTTTCGAGTCGAAAATGAATGTAGACTCAAAATCATTTGACGCAATTAATAAGAGAAAAGCTTCCAAATAACTAACTTAAGTCTACTTTGTTCAATACCTTCGATTGGTGTCTTTTCAAAAGATTACACTCATAATGGGCTGATACCAAATGACAGAAACACAAATGGTCGAATCTCGAATGGCTGAAATCCAAATGGCCGAATTTCAACAACAGTCACAGAAGGCCGAATTTTCTCGGAATGACTAAATAACTATTTAATTAGAAAACACAAATTAACAAGCAGTTAACAATTAACTTTACTCAAACCAATAATAAAATAAGCAACTCATCTTTTTGTTGTACTTTTAAGTAGGAGTTGTTTGATCTGCCACCATTTGCCACCTTGGGAAATATTTAAGCTCAAAGTAGTACTATTTTTCATCAAAAATACTCAAAATCTCCGAAACTACAGAGAATCGCGTATAATAATGTTCTACAAAAACGTTGATTTTAGCAAGATAAACAACTTTCTAGAACACAATGAACACACAAAAGTTGACCAGAATAAGCCAGGGTTTAAAAACTGTTTTGAAGGGTTTGTCCGCGAATAACGCTTCATAGATAATTTTCATGAAGAGATACAAGTATGGTGTCTTTGACAAAGTTGTTTGTATTGATATTTACTACAACTTTGCCAAAAGTTCCAAACCTGTATTTCGAATATACGAGAAAATAAATTTCGTATCTCACTTTTAAGGGAATTAATCACACAAAGATTTCTCTCACAAGAAGGGGCTTGTTATACCAAGAAATGTTCCTAAAGACACTATATGCGAAAAACTTCAGTTATGGCGCAATATCACACGATCACGTATTTCACTGTTTGGACCACTGTACAATGGAGTAGTTTACACGTTTATTCTCTGTTGTTTTCCTGTGTCCCTTTATCTTGAGTTTGATTTTACGGCGAGTTTCTTCAACATATATTTAACGGGCAATCTACCTTCTCGTGGCACCAACCGGAATACAGGCAACCTTAGCGAAGATCCGGTAATCACGGTAACCAATTTCGGTGAAAACCAAGATCGTATACCGACAGGGACCGAGGCACTCGTGCGGATACTGAATGCAACAACGAGGAAGATTCCGCAGTAAAGCACACGGTAGTACTCCTGGTTAGGACACCGGCTCACGACAGCGTCTAATCCGGAGTGACCGAGAAATGTGTTGTACTAGGTACTACACCTAAGATGACAGCCCCATCTTGAGACACGGTAGCGTGGCCCTAGTATCTATCGAAATCTTAAACATTACGAACAATCAAGGAAATCCCACTCGAAACATTTGGCATTGACAAAGGCGACGAAACAAGGACATGGAATGGATGCTTGATATCTGGAACTGCAGATCGCTGAATTTGGTCGACGCCGCAAACTACGCGCATTCACTCGAAGCTGCGCTACCGGAATAGGACGAGCTGGACGAAGCCCCTCTCGAGGACTGTGGGAACACTATCAAAACAGCCATCAGCAGTGTAGCGGAGAGCTCCATCGGGCATATGGCCCGGAATCAGCGGAACGATTGGTTTGACGATGAATGTAGGAGGGTGATGGATGAGGAGAACGCTGCGCGGGCGGCCAAGATGCGCAGTGCTACACGTCAGAACGTGGAAGGACACAAACAGAAGAAGATGCAGCGAAACCAAATCTTTCGGGAGAAAAAGCGCTACCTGGACGAGCAGGAATATGCAGCGCTGGAGCGGCTGCATCGTTCTCAGGAAACGCGAAAGTTCTACCAGAAACTGAACGGATCCCGCAAAGGCTTTGTGCCGCGAGCCGAAATGTGTCGGGATAAGACTGTCAGTATTCTGACGGACGATCGTGGGGTGACCGATAGGTGGAAGCAGCACTTCGACGAACACCTGAATGGCGCCCAGGTGGAGAACCATGGCGGCGGGGAAAGCGATTTCGACGGTGCAACAAACGGGGAAGAGGTGCCAGCCCCAACGATAAGCGAAGTTAAGGAGGCCATCATGCAGCTAAAGAAAAACATGTCAGCCGGAAAAGATGGCATCGGAGCGGAGCTTATTAAAATGGGACCAGAAAAGCTGGCCGTTTGTCTACATCGACTAATTGTTGGAATTTGGGATACGGAACAGCTACCGGAGGAGTGGAAAGATGGGGTTATCTGCCCGATCTATAAAAATGGCGACAAGTTGGACTGTGAGAACTATCGAGCGATCACCGTTCTCAATGCCGCCTATAAAGTGCTGTCCCAAATCATTTTCCGCCGTCTATCACCAATTGCGAATAGATTTGTGGGAACTTATCAAGCCGGCTTCGTCGAAGGTCGGTCTACGACGGATCAAATATTTACACTGCGGCAAATCCTTCAAAAGGGCCGTGAATACAGAGTTCCCACGCATCATTTATTCGTTGACTTCAAAGCCGCATATGATACCATCGACCGGAAAGATATATGGAAAATCATGGATGAGAACAGCTTCTCCAGGAAGCTCATCAAACTGATTAAATGTTCGATGGATGGTACACAATGCTGTGTTCGGATTTCGGGTGGATTGTCAAGTTCATTCGAATCACACAGAGGGCTTCGTCAAGGTGATGGTCTTTCATGCCTGCTGTTCAACATAGTGCTACAAGGTGTTATGAACCGAGCGAATATCAACACGCGGGGCACGATATTCAATAAATCTAGTCAATTCGTCTGCTTCGCCGATGACATGGATATTATCGGCAGAACATCTGTGGCGGTGGCTGAACAGTACACCAGACTAAAGCGCGAAGCAGAAAAGATTGGGTCTAAAACAAAGTACATTCTGACCAGCGGAACCGAGGCCGAACGATACCGCCTGGGTAGTAGTATATTGATCGACGGCGATGAGTTTGAGGTAGTCGATGAATTTGTCTACCTTGGCTCACTGATAACGGCGGACAATGATACCAGCCGTGAGATTCGGAGGCGTATTATCAGCGGAAGTCGTGGTTACTATGGGCTCCACAAGCAATTGCGGTCGAGCAGACTAAGTCCCCGTACAAAGTGCACCCTGTACAAAACGCTTATTAGACCGGTTGTTCTCTACGGGCATGAAACATGGACAATGCTCGAGGAGGACCTGCGAGTGCTCGGAGTTTTCGAATGACGAGTGCTAAGAACGATCCTCGGCGGTGTACAGGAGAACGGAGTATAGAGGCGGAGGATGAACCATGACCTCGCACAGCTCTATGGCGAACCCAGTATCCAGAAGGTGGCTAAAGCTGGACGGATGCGATGGGCAGGGCATGTGGCAAGAATGCCGGACAACTACCCTGCAAAGATGGTGTTCGCCTCAAATCCGGTAGGAACAAGACGACCAGGAGCGCAGCGAGCAAGATGGTTAGACCAGGTGGAGCGAGATCTGGCGGAGAGTACTCGGTGTCCGAGGAATTGGAGAGCGGTAGCCCTCAACCGAGTTACATGGACAACCTTTGTGCAACAGGCTTTGTCTTAGGACGGCAAGCCACCTAAGTAAGTAAAGTAAGATTATTTGACCATTATATAGCCAATGTTTGGAAATTAAGCGCTTAATAAGCAATTATACAGCAAAAATGTTAGGGCGATATTATCGGAGCGTCGTCGTTATCCATTAGCGGTTTTTCAGCTATAGATATTTGCATAGACTCCCAGGCATTTAAATCCGACGACTTACGTTTTTATTTTTCATCATTTATGCACTGTCTATCTGGTGTTGAAGACTGATGGCATGCATCGCCACAATGGAGTAGTTTACACGTTCATTCTCTGTTGCGTTCCTGGTGTCCCTTTATCTTGAGTTTGATTTTACGGCGAGTTTGGTCAACATATATTTAACGGGCAATCTACCTTCTCGTGGCACCAGCCGGAATAAAGCAACCTTAGCGAGTATCCGGTAACCACGGTAACCAATTCCGGTGAAAACCAAGATCGTATACCAACAGGGAAGGAGGCACTCGTGCGGATACTGAATGCAACAACGAGGAAGATTCCGCAATAAAGCACACGGTAGTATTCCAGGTCAGCAGCGGCTCACGACAGCGTCTAATCCGGAGAGGCCGAGAAATGTGTTGTCTAGGCAAATCTAAAACATTACAAACAGTCAAGGAAATCCCACTCGGAAAATTCGGCATTGACAAAGGCAACGAAACAAGGACATGGAATGGATGCTTCATATCTGGAACTGCAGGTCGCTGAATTTGGTGGATGGCGATCAGTTAGAACCCCGAAAGTTCGGTATCGTAGCATTGCAGGAGATCTGTCGCAAAGGTAAGAAGGCGTGGAGAATCCGTGGCGACAAGGCTCAATTTTACTAAAGCGGTGGAGCGACCAACAAGCTAAGAACGGGCTTTGTAATGATGGTCGGGATGCAGGATCGCGATGTGTACGTTGAGGATATAAGACCGTTTCATCAACTACACCATCATAAACGTGCATTGTTCACACGAAGGTGGACTCAACGACGAGAAGAAACCTATGGGCAGCTGGGAGGGATATGAACACCCAGATCGGCAGGGAAAGCGACCAGACACACCGACACGAACGATAATCAAATTTGCAGCTGCCCGAGGTTTGGTGATTAAAAGCACTTTTTTTCCTTGCAAAGATATCCTGTAGGACACCTGTAGATTCCCTGACCAACATTGAACCCAGGCTTCATTTTCAGTTTTTTGCTCAGTAGATGCACATTTGACTGCAGCGCCTTAACGAAACAGAATTCGAAAAAGTAGTGTAAAAGGCAATTGTAGAGTTAATTATTAGCTACATTATTGTTGAAGAAAGTATAGTTCTATCTTTTGTATTTACGGCGCTATGGGGCTGCTACCCCGTTGGTAGCAAAAAGAGCGCTCATTTGGCTATTAACGGGGTAGCAATCGCATTGCGCCGTAAGTACAAAAGATAAAGCTATACTTTCTTCAACAATAATGTAGATAATAATTAGCTCTACAATTGCCCTTTACACTACTTTTTCGAATTCTGTTTAGTTGAGGCGCTGCAGTCAAATGAGCATCTACTTAGCAAAAACCCGAAAATGAAGCCTGATTGAACCAAATTGACATAGTCTCATTGATGGCTGTTTTTTCTCGAACATCATCAACATACGCTTCTTACGATGTGCGGATATCGACTCGGATGATTACCCTACCCTCGAACAGAAGAAGACGGAACGGAAGTTAACCTAGGAGTGCTTTCAAACGAAAGCATTCGTCCCCGCTCCCGATCTCGAAGAGATCCGGCGAGAGATTGGTTAGCAGAAAAATAGTTGCCGATAAAAACTGACTCCCGGCCGATCTCTGCAAAGGAGAAACTACCAGTGGAATAGATGGAAGATGTGGTTTGTCCTATTTATAAAAATGGTGATAGGCTCGATTGCTGTGATTAGCGCGGCATTAAGTTGATCAACGCCAGGTCAGGGATGGCACGATCACTTTGACTCAATTCACGTTTATTTGACAGTACCGTCTCAGCTAAGCAAAATTTGACATTGGAAAATAGGTACCAGATTGTGGATGTGCCCCAAGAGCGCTCCTTGCACACCACCCAGTGTGAAGTGAGAGTGCGCCCTAAATACTTAAGATAGAACAATACTTAGTTCAACAATCTTATGGATAATAATTGACTCTATAAATGCCCCATACATAACATTTTCGAATTTTGCTTGGCTGAGGTGTTACAGTTAAGGGGGCATAGTACTTTTTACACCATATTTTTTGCCTTATTTCAAATATTTTTTTCTCGATAACGCGAAAAGCGAATCGATTCGGGTTTATTGCTTGCTAAACATTGCACTTTATACTAATATTTGCAGTTTTGTTTGCATATGTGAACCTCTTCCCCTCTCGCCTACGGCTCCTTGAACATGATCATTCGAAAAAAACATGATTTGCGGTACCATGGATTGGCGCTGGGGGGCTTATCCGAATTGAAAAATTCCAAAACGACATGAAAGAATATTAAATTATCTCGTGTTTGACCCATCCTTTTTTTAAAATTCGAACGCATAACAAAATGGCGGACATTCAAACATAAAAGTAAGGTTTTTAGCCGAAAAAATTGGCTTTAAACATTTCTAAAAAATACAAAAATTGTAATATCGAAAAAAGGATGGGTCAAACACTAGATAATTTTGTTAACTTTCAAACAAAAAAAGAATCATGAGAAATGCTTCAGCCGTTCTTGAGATATTTATGGTACCGACTTTCAAAACCTGGTTTCGAGAAAAACGACGTTGAAGTTTTTATTCGCTGTGTAATCGCTCCAGACATGCGCGGTACAAATAGCTGTAACTTTGTCAATTTTTGGAATTCATCGAAATTACTTGAAACACATATGGTCAAAATGTTAATCTTTCGAAATAATCTATAAAAAAAATTTCGATTTTTTTAAATCGAAAAAGTACTATGCCCCCTTAAAAAAGCAAAACAGGTGCAAACAGTGCAGGACAGCCCTGATTTGGAGTGATTCCCATCGTGCACCTGGCGAAAGTTGGGAGATTATGGTGGGCCCAGCCATCAAGAACGACACCGACATCAGAAATAGATAGGCCCAACGTTCTAGGTGGCTCGACCAGGCTGAAGCAGGCTTACGTGTGACGAGACGATCAACGAACTGGCGACGACTATCTCATGACCCAGGATAATAGAGAGAAATTCTTGATACGACTCTCGGTTGGTAGAAGAGAAGCCAGCCCAAAAAATTATTGCACCGTCGAGGGATCCTAATACTGCAGGGAAACTCACATAACTACAAAATGTTTCGTATAAGTGTTTCTGTTCGTGGATCCGCTTAACCCTTTCTGACCCTTTTAGGAACAGTATTAGTGCGCAATTCATTTAGTAATCAAATTTGTATTTATTCTACCGTGATGCTTTCGTTCATAAGACATTCTGGTAGCATTCGTCCTGTTTTATATAATAATAAAAGAAATTCGAAGAAAATTGTAGAAGAATGAAATTCTAAAAGACCTTCACAGCAGAAATAATTGTAAACTTGTAAACTGATAGAAAATAGGTTTGGCATTTCAAGAGGATTATGAGTAGCTTTAAAACCGCCCAGTTAGCTTCGAGGTACGATACAAAGCCAGTCGTCGAATGCTCAAATCTCGACTAGGCGGTGCTGTAGAATCTTCGCACTAGCCCCTTATTTGCACTAGCTAGGTTGCCCAATAGCCTTTCGGTGCGCTGGTGGCCGACCAAATAAAACAATAATAAAATAACTTCGTTAGTACACGAATGCTGTTAGACCTTAATAGAGGGTTTCGGAATATAAGCAAAATCGTTTGTTGTTAGTATATTTTGTTAATCACATTGTATTTACCATTGGATGCTAGTATTTCTTAATGGAAAGGAAAGTTTTGTTACCGAGTGATATGATTTAAACTAGGAGAAAGAATGTTACTTTTCAATAAATAAATAAATAAATAAATAAATAAATTAGACATTACTTGACTAGGAGTATTAAAATCGATATTAGTTCATTGCACCTAAATAAATGACTAGAGGAAAATTAATTATCAATACCATTTTAAGCTTCAACAAAAAATAAAAATAACTCTGATAAATGATGGATTGATTAAAAAAATACTTGTTTTCAGTTTGCGTAAGTACGGAGAAATTTGTTAATTCAAGCTTCAAGATATTATTTGAGAAAGAGAGAGAGTGGACACTTTAGAGATCAATTAGATTAGACTCAGTTTGAAACTTAATGAGTATTCCTGTTACTAATATCTGCTGTTAATGCTGTTAATACCTTCATCCGGGAGCGGGATGCTTGCTTACGATTGATTGTTTTTGATTTTTATTTGTGTATTTTAAAATACCTCGACGACAGTCGCAAGGATCGAACATTTTTTCATTTGTTTTAGGTTCAGCAATTGTATGGGTTTGGTTCCATTCACAACGTGGAAATAACTTAACAGAGATCGGTGAAATGCAACTAAGCGCTTTTGCTGCGACTTCGTGATCGTGAGCGGCTGCAGCTGTTGTAACTGCTTCCGCTCGATTGCGACGACGGAGTCGGACGACGATATGGAATTGGACGTTTCCGGGCACTGTGTCAGTTTCCGTGTAAGCAGAATAGTCAAATAGAAGTAAAATGCATTTTGAGTTAAAGTAGTTTTAGGGCACTTCATATGGACACTACATTAAGAATACCAAACTTACCGTAGAAGCAATGCAAACAACTCATAATAAGCAACTGATTTCGGTATATTTCAGGACAACAAACAAAAAACTGTGCTACATTTCCAAGCCTTCATTCAGTGATACAAAATATAGTTTGAACTTAGAAATAAACTGAAGATAATTCTACAATCAACACAACCAGCACTCCGTCAAAACGTGAATGGAACTGAAAAAACTTATGACAACGTTTCGCATGTTGTGAAAACGTAGTAAAGTGCTTAGACAAGCGCATCAATTAATGAAGAAATCTAGCGCGATAAATCGATTGACCTATCTTCGCCTTCGCCTCCGTGCGGAACGATCGGAACTACTCGATCGGCTACTATAGCTAGAGCTACTGCTGGATCTACCGCGCGATTTACGCGTTCTCGAGCTAAACCAAAGAAGAAATGAAACGATAATCAAAATAAATAAAAATATTCATGTAGAAAAAAAATCAGTTCGAAACCTAGGGAAACTTGTAGTAACAAACGTGCAATTTACACCTACCTGGTGATTCGGCGCCTGTCGAGGAAACTGGGTGAACCGGCTCGCCGGGGTATTGATGGCGAGCGAGAACGACGCGGGGGCGGAGTTCTGGACCGCGAGCGGGACGTGCTGCTGTGCGAGCGAGAGTGGCTGCTGTCGCGGCTGGACCGCGAGCGTGACCGAGACGAGCGACTGCGCGATCGGGAACTGCGAGAACTGGAACTGGAGCTACTGTAGCTGCGGGATCTGCGGAGGTGTTCAAAAAAGCACTTTTATTTTGTTCCCTAAATATTTGCGTTTGTTTTAAACATACCTATGGGATCTGGATCTTGATCTGGACCTTGATTTGGACGTACTGCGAGACTTTCTTGTGTTTGCTGCCGCCGCATCAAGAGCGCCGGATATTTTCTCCTTCAAAATGCTGTCGACCGCACTTAAGATCGTACTTTTGGCCAGACTAACGGCAACGCTGTTGCTCTTGTTGTCCTCCATTCGGCATGCACTGACAGTAGTTAAAATATCGTGAATATCTTTCTTGATCTGACTGGTATTGAGACAGCTGCTGCTGCTTGCTTCGACGGTACCGCTGCTACTGCTGGTACCGCTGTGGCTGCTGTTACTGTGAATCGGAGAGTCCTTCTTTTTGGACGGTTCCTGTGTATGCGCAACTGGTGGTTCGGTACTGAACTCGATTCCCCTACCACTGCCACCACTAACCGTGTGGACAGCCGCCAGATTGGCGGCGGTTCTGGCTTGCTGAATCTGAATACTGCGTTCGCGACTTTCGCCCAGCCGTGGCAAGCCAACCTCCGACGGATCACCCTTGCTGGACATTTCCGAGACGGATTTTTTCTTTTCCAAACATTGCTTAGCTTTGGCGGCTAGATCGTTCTTTAGGGCTTTCAGTAAGCACAGGTCTTTGTCTTCCCGATTGTCCCCGTAGGACGGTAGGAACGCATCCAAATGGTCGGACCTATCTTTCTTGCCGGATTTATTGGGCTGATCAGGTGAGTCGGAGTCCGAGTCTGACGAAGATGAAGCAGGCGATTGCAGCTTTACAACTGGTTGGACCACCTGCGGTGGTTTCTTTTTCGACTTTTTGGCTGATTTAGGTTTATCGCTTGCGGGTGAATGTTTCGGAGACTTGCTTTTAGTTCGTCTCGGCGCCTCTGGAGAGGGCGTGCGTGCCCGGTTGCCATAATCCGGTTCACTGTGCTTTGGAGGGGTCGGTTCTCGGATCGGTTTGGGAGGCGATCGTCTAAAATCGCTCGATTTCGACGGAATTGGGGGAGGTGTGCCATCCTTACGTCTCTTTATCGCCGGTGGTGAGCGAGATCGAGCTTTTGTTTTTTTGCTGGTGGTTGGTTGTGCATTTATCAAGGGCGGTGTTCCATGCTCACGTTTCCTCGATGGAGACCTTGACGGTGAAACGGTTTCTTGCCGGATCACCACCGGTGGTGGCGATGGGGTGCAATTCCGGGGTTGTTTTTGTTGCGAGTGGCTCGGTGGAGGACTGCATTGTTTTGCTACTTGCACTGGAGAATGGGATGAGCGGGAAGACGACGAGTTATGCTTTCCCTTAGAAGGAGACCGAGAAGTTTTAGTCTCTTTTTGCTTCGATAGCTTATCAAGTATGTCCCGGTATCTGTCGGGGTCTCGCTGTGCTGGTGAATAACTGAGATCCGACGACGTGGAGGATCCTGAAGAACGCTCCGATGACGACCGACTACGGGCATTCTTAGATTGCTTCGGTTCCGGCATCTTGGGCTGCTTCTTATCACTCGGTGTGAGCGATCGGTTAGCTTGCGACTGTGGTTTTTGCGGACTTGGTGAATGACCTCGTTTCTTACTCGGTGGAGTCCTCGAGGCTGATCTATGGTTAGGTGTTCTAGAGCGATTAGGCTTATGTTTTTCAGCGGGTGCTGGATTTCCCCGCATTTTATTGCTTGTTGGTGATTTAGAAAGGGTTCTTTTCTTGTTTTTGGCGATATCCGGGGAAGATTTTCTAGTTTTGTCTGATGGCTTTGCATGTTTAGATTTCTGCTCGATCGGGGACTCTGATCGTTTCTTTCGTTTGTTATCTGGCGACTTTGAACGATGCTTTCGTTTCTCAATTGGAGACTGGGATTTTTCTCTGCGATTTTTCGACGAACGTTCCCTGTGACTGTTGGAGGTTGATTTGGATCGCGCTCTTCTGTTGCCTGTTGGCGATCTTGGACGCTCTTTGCGTCGTGGAGTACGACTGCGTGCTTTCTTATCGGATTCGTATTCCTTGCGTGGTTTTGCTGGGGATACACTCGGCTTTCTAGCAGGAGTAATACTTCGTTGTCTCTTCCGGTCTTCCGGTGAAGAATCACGTTTCTTATTTTCTTTACGATCTTTTGATTTGTTTCGGTTCCTTTCTTTGGAAGCAGACCTGTTTCGTTGACGACTCGTGGAAGGCGACGGTTCACGGCGCTTTTCATTTGATTTTGTTTCCAATCTTTTCCTACTGGTTGATCTGGAGCGGTTTCTACGTTTTTCTTTTGATTTAGTTTCACCTCTTGGCGAGCTTCTTGATCTGCTACGTTCGCGCACCCGATCTCTTGTCTTCATTTCTTCTCGTCTTTTGGTAGGTGTTCTTGAACGTGATCGAGACTTATTTCTGCCCTTATTTCTATCACTTTCTGACTTCTTCGGTGGCGATTTCTCCTTTCTTTTGTCTTTCGATCTATCTGCATCTCTAGTATATCTTTCGTATGACTTTCCACGTCTTTCACGTGCCCTAGATGTTGATGAAGATCGATCTCTTTCCTTTGAAGCAGATCTTGACCGTGATCTAGCTCTATCGATAGATCTATGTGGGCGACGATTTCGGGAGCGACTTCTTCGTTCGCCACGATCGCTAACTTTTGCGGAACGATCTACTCTGCTACCACGTTCACCACCATGGTCGTTTCGTTCACGTTGCTTCTGTGGTGGATAGTGAGAATCTCTTTCCTCATGCTGTCGACGATCACTTCGAGCTCGGCTAAGACTCGAACCTTCTTGACGATCTCTTTCTCTTGCATTACCGCTTTTGTCATTACTACGTTCCGGATGCTTGTATGAAGAACTAAAGTTTAGAAAGACCCAGTTAACTTGAAAGTTTGTTTGACAAAATCAAATAGACATACCTATCATGCGATTGAGACTGTGACCTAGCTCGCTTCTTTTTAGAAGATTTCTTTTTCTGTTGGTGGAAGCATAAATACAAAAATTGACATCTTAGAATGGAAAAAGTAAACCTGTATCATACATTCTAACTAAATCACTAAGTACTAATTTACTTGTATGTAAAAATTGATACAAACTAAGGTTTCGCATTAAAACAAATTAATTGAATTCTTTAAACTTGATCTTGATTGATGAAATAATCTGTCAGTGAATCATGAAACGAAGAAAAATGGAACGAAATACAAATAAAAAAGTACAACTTACGTCCAATGTAAATCGAGATTTTTCTTATTTAGGTGGGAATTGTGCGGTGCGGCCTTCGAGGTTTTTCCTCAGAGCTAGTAGGTATACATAACGGATAAAACTGTGAGAATGGTCAGTGTAGGGTTGGTTTTTTTTAACAACAGACGGTGTCTCGAAACAGGATTCCTAGTTCCAGTTTTATTCAACACTTGGTTCAATAAGTAGTAATTTACTTAACAAATCTATTATCTGTGGCAATTTGGCTATCTCGAGATACATTGACAAAAACTGAGAAAATACGTAAATCATGTTATAGTTTGAAAGATGCCCTCTGGTTACGGACGCTGGCAGACGTGGTAGATGAAAAACAGCTCTCTTTCACGGACAATGCAAATTTTTGCAAATTGCTAAATGATAACGATTGAATATTTAAACATGTTATTTGCATTGGCAGATCACGTTTTTATTGGTGAATGGCCAACTGGTCAAAACCACATTAAAATAAAAAAAATAGATCATGTTTTTACCCAGAGAAAATATAACAATGAAGATAAAGTAGTAAACATGGCAACGGAATAAATATCAAAGTAAGCCTAGCGTCGCTGACATACAATAGTAAACAAAGTTCTTGGGATCCGCTTTGAGAACTTGATTGGATTCGATGCTTTGGAGAAGGATTTGGAGCTTTATCAACTTTCTTTTTTTATATTTTCAAACATTTTGAAGAACAAATTTAAGTCGGAAGGTCTCTTAACTGGTTTCATTAAAATCTAGGATATATTTGTCAAATTATTAGGTACTCAATCGCGTACAAGAAACTGAACAAGCAGCTAAACTCTTTAGTAACAGAACCAGAGGGACAGTTTCAAACAACGAAAAAAGAATCGAACCAAAGCAATGTATAGAACACAGTAATGCGCAATATGGTAATGAAAAAGTTTTGTCACTCATAAAATTTATATGCATAAATTTTCATTTATTTTTTTGGCGGTAAAACATTTTCAAACAAAGTACAAAAAATACCTTGGACTTTTAAAATCGGTTTCTATAGAGTTCCCGTTAAATATTTGGCGAGAGAAGAAGTTGATAATCAAAAAGAAATTAATAAACATAATCCTTATGTCGCATTGTAAAAAGGAGATGATAGCTTAGAAAATCTGGTTTCGCGTTGTTAGCTATACACACACAACAAGGATTTCGATTAGTATAACGGTATATTTGGTCGATATTTACACTTGGCAAACTTTCTTTGCAGTTTTCGCAAAGAAAAGGAAGAAAAGAGAGAAGAAAAGAAAATATAATGAATCTAATTCATTTGAATTGCTTTGTGATGTATTTTACACTAACAAGCATATTTTGGCGTGACGATTCGGCCGAGCAAGAAGTCAATTCGGGATAAGGCGGTTACTAGAGTTACTTTCGACGAATTGGCTTCTTCGGCGAAGGTAAATAATAAGTGCAGCTTGTTTGAAACTAACTTCGAATACACATTGGTTTGAACCGGCTTTCAGCTATCCTAGCAACGTACCTTGTCTTTACGGGAGGATTTCCGATGGCGCTTTTCCCCCTCACGGTCGGAGTGATCCGAGTCCTCGCCGGAACTGGCTGAGTCCGAGTCCGAATCCTCACTGTCGTCTCGATGGTGTCCCGATCGTTTTGAGTGTTTCTTCTTCGATCTACACATACATTTACAATTCGATTCGTAGCGTCGTCAGTTGGGTTACACCAAACCAAAATAATATGGAAAATAAAAAAAGAACATTTGAACAGACCATTATTACCTAGTTAATCTTTTCAATAGAGAAAAAAGAAATTTCTAAATGGAAAATAGATCTCTTGCGGAGAAGAAGAGATACCTTTCGCAACTTGGTTTGGTTGAAAAAATAAAAAGTCAAAATCGTAACGGAATTGCCGTAACTGTCGTTGATTCACAGTCAAAAAACATTGCTCTATGAAGCGATGAATTTTGAACGGAAAAATGGTTGAAGTTGATTCCAAAGAATATTAACCTTTGAACACAGTAGGTGAAAGAAAATTTGCTTCCGAAAAATTACGAAAAAAATTTGATTATGAGCAAAAAGTTTATTTACGGATCGGATTCACATTTTCTGATCAAAATGTTTAGGGTTTGTTAGTACTTAGTAGAGGAGGCGAGAAACTTCGGTTAATCGATATGAAAACTTAACACTATTTATAGTAAATCGTTGGTAGTAGTGATAAAATGATTAGTTCAATACTTATGTAGAGATAAGTCGCAGCGGTATAGAAATGATTGATTTTACCTTTCCTTTATGTTAAATTTATTTTCTTCGTTATATTGGTCTGTCTTTAGGAAAAAGGAGAGAGAAAAGAACAAAATAAGAAAGATTTCCTTCTCTTTTCGGATGACAAATTGAGAGGAAGGGAGCATATCTTGTGAGAGAGAAAAAGACTAAAAATTGCAACCAATTTTACGTGTCAAAAATCAATACTGACCAAAAATTAAAACTAAAAAATTAAAAGATTTTTCTTTAAATAACACTAGTACAAGTGAAAAAGAAAACAAGACTTTAGAAATTTGCGCTCTTATTTCTGATGAGCCACGACACAAAACGCACATGAGATTTAAATTATCGCTTTAGTCTATAACGTACGAAAACAATTTAAGATATGATGACATAAAACCCAAAGAAAAACGTAAAAGAAAACAGAAAAAGAAGTGGCAACAAACTAATGTTAGCTGACAGCATACTTACCAACTGCGAACGGATTTTGAGTGGTTTGATTTTTTGTTTGGTTTGGAAGTATTTGTATTTTTAGATAAGTGATTTGCGATTGAGGGCAAAAAAAGTTAAATAACAACGAGAATGTAGATAGACGTGAGTGTTAGTAATTGAGAATATTAAAATGCTGGTTTATCGGAAATTAATAGAGAGAATAAAAGCTAAATAAAACAACTATTTGGGGATGATTCGTTTTTTCGGATTGCATTTTGATACAATAATATGCATTTGTTTCCCATTAGGTACAGTTTATGCTCTCCTTTGTAAAATGTACCATCGTTTTCTTGAAAATAACTAAACTTTCCACAATTTTAATATACTTATTTAGGATAAGAATGTTAATTGCATTACCTAAGCTTGAGTTAATAAATAAAGCAGTTGAATTTTTTAAATAAACATAAAAACTCTTGCTTAGGTTTGCCACTTTGCAGATATGCTATTCAACTAAGAAAGTTTTTGCCATTATCGGGGTAAAAATATAGTCTAAACTAGTAGACAGTAGAATACTTGTCACCAGTTATGAGCGTATTATACCTACTCAATTTCAAATTTTAAATACGCAATGTGTTGAAACAAGCACTTGAGGGTGAGGGATTGGTTAGCCGAGTACGTGAGTAAAACTGTGGTTTTCGGATACCGAGCGAGAGTTATTCTTGTGTGATACCACAAGGTCGCCATTCACCGCTCAGCTCCATTTACCGCTCATTTCAAATAAAATATGTTTATACCTTTTTAAAATGGTTCATTATTGTAAAAACTATTGGCAAACAATAATTTTGTATGTTTAATGATTCGAATTAAACATAAATTTCCACTATATTTATAAAAGCTCATTTCCAAAATAAATATTCTTTATAGTGAGGAGCGAAAAACGACATTTTGTTCGCGTCTTTATTAAGACCGAGTGCAAATGACTAAATTAATTATTAGCTCAAGCGAATTTGTTGCTTTGGTTATTTAGAAACTATTCTACTAAAAATTATGCGAATTAAGTCAACAGTATTTATATTACCGTTCTATTCTGCTGTAAATGGCAAACCGAAAACAAGGGTTAAAACGCGGCTTTTATTTATTTGGTAACAATAAAAAGCGGTAAATGGCACCCATATGGGCGGTAAATGGATCATTATATTTCAAGTGAGCGGTAAAAGGGGTCATGAGATTGCATTTCTTTTTTTAAAACAGTTACTACCGTCATCTGGGGTGAGATTGTGCCAAAAAAGCATATGTTTTTGTTCTTTAGCTCAGTATGCACACAATTTAGGAACTAGGTTGATTTCAAACCTGTCAATATATACTAATTTGTTCAATTAACAACTACCGTAGAGATGGTTTAGTTACAATGAAACCTAATTTTACTGGAAGTTAAGGTAAATACCTAAACGGTGAACATTAGCATGTTTATAAACAATACACATAAATATCAGTATAAAGTAGTTCATATGGGGCCGTCCAGTGGACTATTAGGGGCCAAAAACAACGCATCATACAAAAAGTGTGAACGAAAATAACCCGGGGAGGTCTGAAATAACTAAAAATGAGTTCGTAGTCAATGGACAGCCTTTATATAGCCAGTAGCGTTTCTGGGGTTAACAAGGGAGAGATATATGGAGGGCGTGTATCCTTAGGGGGCATACCTATTTGATCAATTAACAAAAGTAACCATTACTTCGTTCGAGAACCCGTGGTCGCAGAGAACATGTGGGTCCCTCCCACCCCCCTCCCCTTTCTTTAAAACTGGCAGTTTATATACGGTATAATATATTGGTCTTATACTAGAGTGTTGCAATTTCATTGTAATTTGTAATATCCAATAATTTTTTGACTGTATATGTATTTTTGACTGGTTTTCTGTGCGATTCGTAACGTCTGCACTCGGAAAAGGCTGGCAAATGAGTGAACATGTGCAAGTATATATTTACATTTCATGCAGTTTCATTGTAATTTCTAAAAAAAATTTGTAATTCATAATATCAAATAATTTTTTGACTGGTTTTCTGTGCGATTCGTAACGCCTGCACTCGGAAAAAGGCTGGCAAATGAGTGAACCTGTGCAAATATATCACTTCTGTTTACTAACTCCTATCTCTACCTCCGGCAGTGGTGCCGGCTGGGGTATGGCAACCAAAGTTGCGCACTTTGTGGTGCGCAATCTTGATTGTCGTACGCAGACAGAGAAGGTGGAACGCAGTTCGGCACCGGTTTTTCGGAGGGCGTTGCTGCGGGGTGTGTGCACACCGAGGGAGATTTATTTTCTCTGCTGGATTACCATAGAGAGAGATCCTCAATCAGTCTGTTTACACATTCCGCAGTTGTGCCCTTTGGCGGTTGGTGCCGAATTGTACATTTAAGCAAAAATTGAGCCACGGGACCTGACCCTGCCGTGAGAGTCGGCAAATCAGGAGCCCCTAAGTCAAGGTGTAACTCCGTGCCGATGACTGGATGGCTGGAGGGGTGAAAACATGCCAGTCGCGAACGGAGTGCTTTGGGCATCTTGCCCATACTGTGCCATGCGGGGCTCTGGTACGGCCGATCTTTGTTGTCCCTTGCGTCTCGTGGGAACAACAGAGGAATCCTATCCCATTTCCCTTATGGATATTACGCCAAGTGCGTTATGGCCAACATAATTGGCCTCGCTTACAATTTTCTGTCTGATCTGTATTGGAGATTGTTTGTGCATATTAGCGCTAGTCAAATAGTTAGAGTTGCACAAATAAATCTTCAACACAAACGGGCAGCAAATTTGTAATTACGCGAAAAACTTTTTAATGGCTCTGTTACCATCGCATTGGTTCAGGAGCCATATTTTCGCAAGGGGTATTTTCATTCGACGGTTATTGGAAACCAGAACTTTGCTGCTTTCAGCAAAACTGGTATGACAAATCCTCGTTTGATGCCCAGGACATGCATATTGTTGCATAGGTCAATAAGTGCATGCCTTATCTCTGAGTTGACTACTCGAGATATTTGTGCAGTTACAGTGGAGCTCGTCGTGGATGATGTCCATAGGCGCTATGTCTACTGTTCTGCATACTTACCACATGACGAACCGTCTCCCAGCGACAATTTCAGAAATGTGGTGAGATACTGCCAATCTAATGGGCTTCCGCTCATTGTAGACAGTGATACCAATGCCCATCTCATCATTAGGGGCAGCTCGGGTATCAATCTGAGAGGCTCTGATTTGACGGAATACTTGAGTAGTACCAACCTTGAAATACTCAACATTGGCAATTGTCCAACTTTCATACGAGCTGGTAGAGAGGAAGTGTTAGATATAACACTCTGCTCTAACAGGATCAGTCTTGAGTTGGCACAATGGCATGTTTCAAATGAGACACCAATATCTGATCACTGCTTT
The DNA here is from genome assembly GCF_943734655.1 of Sabethes cyaneus. NCBI lineage: Eukaryota > Metazoa > Arthropoda > Insecta > Diptera > Culicidae > Sabethes > Sabethes cyaneus. The sequence continues at coordinate 220,678,329 of NC_071354.1, read as the reverse complement.
ATATATTTTGATCATTTGGGTGTCTCCTTGAACGCTGCAACTTTTCGCAATCCGAGATTTTCCGACTGGGAACTCTTTGAGGAAGAACTGGCGACGAAATTTCAAGGATTCGAACCGACGATTGAATCATCGATCAACTTGGATGTTGCTGTAGATGTCACAACATCTTTTATTGCGGAAACTTTTGAAGTAGCCTGCCCGCTAAAAACTATTAAAACGACTAGAGGAACACCATGGTGGAACTCTCATCTCGCGGAACTAAAGAAACGATGCAGGAGAGCCTGGAATAGACGTTGTAGGGATGGCGTGGAACCTTTCAAGCAGGCCCGGAAAGCCTATGCGAAGGCTCTAGGATCTTCAGCACGCACGAGCTGGCACAGGTTCTGTAGCAACGTTTCCAGTTTCGGCGAGGCAAGTCGACTTAATAAAATACTGTCAAAATCGAAAGATTATCAGGTTAATAACATTCGAAGTTCGAACGGTGAATACTGTTCGAATGACAATGAAATCCTGGAATGTCTCTTTTATAGTCACTTTCCAGGCTGTGTAGAACCTGAAGCTCGAAACGATCCGAAAAGCGTTTTAGGTGGCTTAGACTCATGGGTTTTCGCTCGGAGACTTGTCACGACTGAAGCAATTGAGTGGGCCGTGAATAGCTTCTCTCCATACAAATATCCTGAAACAGATGGAATATACCCTATTCTACTGCAGAAAGGATTCAAATACTTCAAACACATTCTGAAAACGATGTTTGTGTGTAGTATTGCTATTGTCAGTTTCTTTACGAAAAACGAAGTGCGGAATACAGAAAAACACTGGACGATATCACAATAATCAGAATACTGTGATAATCAGTGACAATCCTAAGTAACAATATGAATTTTATATTTTTATATTTATACGATAACGGCTCTGGCCGCAAAAACCAAAATAATAAGTCAATTTTTTGCCTGGTCAATGTCCCTACAGGAATATGGACACAGAACATGGACATTTGGACTTATGGACATTATGGTTAGTGGTTTAACAATGAGGAAGATTTAGTTTTAAACAGTGATATGCCGCTAATACCTTCATTACGCCATAACGCCCATCAAAATAATCCAGGAGCAAGTAGAATTTTGTTAAGATTAATACTGTAAAGGCATCTAAAATATATGGAGCTTAAACATTAGGCTCTGTACGCTTCAAGCGACATTTTTGAGAATAACGTTTCTAAAATATTTCATCATGCCGAAGTGAAATGATCACCAGGGGCAAGATGGACCCCCTCAACGTAGCTTGCAAAACTAAAAACTATAAGTTACTTCTTGTCATTGTCTTAAACGTATTTTTGGGTGAATACGAATAATTAATACTGATCTTGGGGCTACCAATGGAATGAGGCCGTTCAAAACCATATTCAGCCAGAAACAAAAACTTACTTTCAAATTGAAAAATACCCTTACGAAGTGGCCCACTTGGGGGTTTGGCATTCGAGTTAGCAACAGAATGTTCCTCATTTATTCGATAACAATACAGTGGTTTCCGGGAAGGACTGGTGCAGCGAATTTCGCACGCAGCACAAGCAACTTTAGATTCGAATTCGCTAACAAACTTTAATCAATCATTTCAACGCAAGTTTTCTTAATGATAGCTTGCATATTATGCCAGCAATTGATTAATGAATACAGGTGCATTCAACTTTATTTGCATCTCCGTAATAAACTCAAGAGAGAAGAATCAAAGAGTATCTCTAATTGTTACATTGGACCTTTTGATAAGTTAACAAGAACTTGAAAGGGTTGAAAGCACAAAGTTCTTTTACAAATATGCAAGTATCATCTGATAAAGTTATTTATCAAACAGAACAGTGAAAAAAAAAACAACTATTTACTTATCACACTTTTTGAATATGACTTAAAACATTTAAAATTAAAATTATATAGGAGAGCAAGAAAAATTTATATTAAATTTAAATAAAGGAGACAATAAGTTGCTTTCAAACTCAATTTGTGATAATTTGCTTTTGGCGACGGGCAAAAAGGCAGTTTCCTCATTCAACGGTAAAACTGCAAAAGAACGAAGTGCGGAGTACAGAAAAAACACCGGACCTTGCGATGGATCAAAAATCGGACCTTGTGATGGATCAAAAATCAAAATACAGGCGCCAATAATTTATATGGGAAAAAAGCGTCCTTCAGGTTTTCAAACAAGACTTTAACCGTGTTGATTTCCAGGAAAAAAAAACATCCCGTGCAAAATTACAACTCAGTTGGACTTGATTCACAAGCGTCGCAGCAAAGCTGTCAAAATTTGAGGTACGATTTTTGTTAAAAAAATATTTAGATAACACCACGTTGCATGCATTTCTAAGTCATTCAATATCAAACAGAGTTCTTTTGAAAACCCCGATGTCACGAGCGGCTTAAACTTTAATGGCTTGGGAAACTCAAATCTTGACCAATTACCCGGATGGAAGTAATGGCAGAATCGAATGCGCCCACGATTGCCATATCGAAACACCAGCGCTGGAAAGGTCACGAGCCATGAATAAAGCATTGCAGTCGTTGTGGAGTATTTGTAAGCGGATAAAGACAATGTTTCAAGCACATTACTATGACTTCAGGAAGAATGTTATTATATAGTACTATTGAGGGACATGACTATATGATTTTCGACAAGATTTTCGTGAGACAAAACCGATTTTTTATATCACTTAGTGGATGTTATAGCATGTTTCTTATCGTATCGGAAATATTTCGCTGCATATTTTCAGACTGGAGTGAATGGACAAAATGTATAACAAAGATTACACAGAATACTTCATGGTAAACATCGTAAATAATCTGTTCAATTTATATGTAGAAATTCAGAAACGATTAATATCTTCAGTCACTACTCAGATAACGATTGGTTAGTAAGTTAATTGAAGCTTATCGCACATAACACGTAGCACGACGTAAGCACATACAAGACAAAATGGAACGGTACTCAGTTTCAGATCTTTCAACATAGAAGCTAGATGATAAATATTAATTTTATCGACAGCCAGGAGTTTTGAAAAGTGCAAAAATGACTAGCTAAAGTACGAAGCTTTTATAAGTCCCAGGAAACCATGCATACGAATTAGATTAATTAGATCTGGTATACTATATTTTCTAAACATTTGAGAATTGGATGGGTTGTAAAACAACCCCGTGTGAAAAATTTACACAGCACGGTAAGAGTTATCGTTCCATCCGAACACGAGACAAATACAAGTAGCGGCAATTGTATTATAGGTACATGAACGTCTAATGTATCAAATTTGAATTACCTGTCTTTCCTGTTTTTCTTGGACTTCTTCTTCTTTTCCTTTTTACGCTCAGGACTTGATGACCTGGGAAAGCAATTAAAATTGTTATTAGATAAAGGTGTTCCATCCTGCCCGTTTGCAGCATCCGTTTGCGAATGCAAAGATAACGTATACTCACGTATCGCGATTCTTCTTCTTGCGTTTTTTCTTATCATCTCTCCGCCCACCGTCTAGCAATTCATCATCATCTACGTCCTCACGACGACGTCGACTGTCTACCTCACCATCCTCTCCTCCGCGTTCGTCATCATCCCGCGCCGCTCGCTTCCGATGGTGGCCTTTGCCATTGGCTTCAGCCGTCGCTGTCGACGCAGACGCCGATGGTTTCTCCGGCGAAGGAGTCCTGACGAGGGCATACCGCTTTCGGGATGCTTTCTCCGCTTCACGGGACCGCTCCTTCTCCGCCAGTTCCTTCTGCAGCGCTTCCGATTTGGCCTGGTCCTCCTTGGCCTTCCGGTCCTGGTCGAAGCTGGTACCTTCGACGAAATACTCGGAGATCCCGAACGCTTCCCTTAGTTTTGCGTTTTTCTCCTGCTGGGCCTGTGCGATGTGGTGAGTTTCGCGAACGCTGCAATCAAGAACAAAAGAGAAAATTCGTTAGCCACGTTTCACGTTTATAAATTATCATTTTATCATAAATTATATAATTTGACGGTATAAATACAATTAAATAGGCTGTCCTAAATGCTACCAAGATGGAAGAATGTATAGTGGAGTACCCAAATTCGTATAAAATTGAACTAAAAAGCGCCTCAAAAGCGACTCTAGTGCACGTTTGTCGGTTTCTGTATCCTTCCTTCGGAACATAAAACCCAACATGCAAAACGTCGTTCGGAGAAAGGAACTATTAGCATACCGAGCCACGAACCACTTCCGGTTGTGGCCTGTCGAAAAATGGAATACGAGGTGAGAGATGCAGAAAGGAAACATTACGGAAACATTTTCCGCTTTCGAACGCCGGTCTGTCTATCGACAGGCATGTTGTCGGCGCATTAGCAGTGTGGGATATGATAAGCGTTAGCGTGAAGGTTTTCATGCAAGCTTTGCATGAATTACGTGTGCCGGAGAATTTGTCTATATTTGAATAAGAGAGAACCCCCAAAACGGCCTAAAAAGATGTAGCATGCAACCTCCTTTTTTCAAACACAATAGCAAAAGCACTGTTATGTTTGTATTAAATTAAGTTTGAAGTAACTGTAGGTATGTATTTAAACAGTCAATTTAACAGTCACGCGAGCAACCATGATTTACTAAACGAATTCCGTAAAGTCCGATGAAATACCAACTCTCGTACGTAGGAATACAGAGGAAATAATGGTTATACATAATCACACGGTACGCCGTTTAAAAATTAACCATTTTAACTCAATTCTAGGTGTACCGGTTACAATGTTACCACTCCAGAAAATCAATACAAGACAAGATAGCATAAATCATGAAACGAGAGCAAGTTCCAGCAAAATACGTTATCCAAATTAGTTTCACCATTTTAATTCGAATCAAAGAGGAAGCTAGTACCGCACTATGTAATTCACTTTCATCTTGCGCTTCTTGTTTTCTTGAAAAAAATATCACTTCTAAATTAGTTGTAGAGCGCATCACGGTAGTTAGTCCTGGCGCTAATTGCTTTTTTTCACTTCAAACCTACCTGACCACACTGTGCATCTCTTTCGTGCAGAACGGTACCGTAGCACCTGCCGGCGGCACAGTCCGGAAGGAGGACTCTTGCGATGGAATAGGCCTTGGAGGAAGACACTGCGTCGTCAGGTGTCGTCCCTGCGACCGACGATGCTGAGGCGGCAGCTGATTATGGCGATGGTAGCTTTTATGGCACTGGTTTTGATAATGATGCTGCTGCGGGTCCTGTTGATGATGAAAGTAGTAGGTCGAAGGTTGAAAGTCAAATTCCGGTGGCGCGCAGCCTCTGCTGGATCCGGAAGGTGATTCCACAACTATTAGAGGAGATTCGCTTTCCGGAGGATTTATTGATATTGAACCGAACTGCGAGGAGTTTTGATATGCTGCCAGACTCTTCGACTGCTGGTACTGTTGTTGCAAAGGATTTTCATGTTGCTGAGGGTGTTGGTGTAGACGAGGGTGATTGTTGTTTAGGGAACATGCGCACTGACAGCAGCACTGTTTCGCGTTCGTTCCATGATGCAGTCCCAACGAAAGTTGTCGGTATCTCGGCGGAAAATATAATGCCGGATGAGACTGATGCAGGTGTTGCAAGCGACGAAGCTTTTTCAAGTACCGCTTCTTATTATTATTCACGGCGGCTTTACGCTTTGAAAAATAGTTGTTGTTTTTAGCACGTTTATTCACCTGTATCAATGATTTCATTTTTGGCTCCGTGATTGATTCGGAAGACGTTGAACTAGACTGTTGCTCCGGTATTAGCTCTGCAGGATTGGTTGAGGAATCCGGTGTGACTCCAATATTTTCTTCATTTTCGTGTGTGGCATCATTTGAGGAATCTTTTTTGCCATCGTCATTGTTGCGAACGTCATGTTCAAAAAAATTCTTATCCTTCTTGCTTTTGTTGGCTTTCTTCATAGCAGCTAACCTGCGCCGGAATTTATCCGCTGGTGAAAGCTTCTTCATTTTCACCCAAAACAAATTTCTTATCAAAATGGAAGACTGATTTTTATTCACTGCTGATCCTAGCACTATTGGAAGACGTTGGATCTTGTAAACTTTTAGTCCCTTCTTCTTACATTACTAATCAACTATACTAGAGCGCTGTTGGAGAAACAGCTGGAAGACTATGGATTATTGCACCTTTCTCAAAGGTTACATCACCTTCTATTCATTGTATCTCATCTAACCCTTATTTCACCTTTTTCTATTAGTTTACATTAACTATCTTCTAATCTTCTCATTTTGCACAAACACCTTCACAGCGGGAACTGCTTCTAATTGAAAACTGAACTGATATTCATCGAGTTCCATTTTGCTCCTTCAGCAGGATGCTGCGTGACTCTTCCAGAAAGCGTACGACGATGGAAATTATCGATCGATTCTAAATTAGGACTTTTGTTCGCAAAAGCACGTTACTCGAAATGCAGAAATCAAACAAACACCAAATGTAAAACACAGAATCACTGTTTCCTATTGAAATTACACTAAAGACTGCCGAAATACAGCGACAAACAAACAGCTTTAAACGAGATGCATTTGAACGGTTGTGTGGCCATCTTTGAAATGACACCGACCGTGGGTGAGGTGGTGTCGACTGGTCTACGAACGCAACAACAATACCACCCAACCCAACCCAGCCCAACCCCCACCCACAGCCACAGGGACTGCTGAAAGAGCAGCAGCTCGATGAACGAGACGGACAAGGATGAAGGATGAAAACTTTTGGCACAGCTGAAAATTCACCATTGACGTTGGTCGTTGTAGTGGTTGCTCGTTGTTGGCATTTGCTGTGTTGATTTGAGTGAAATGCTGCTAGTGTGGTAATTAAGATTGTGTAGAACAGATTACCATAAAATAGGTCGATTGCCGTGATTTATTAATATAAATATTCCATTTAACCAGCAGGACTGTTTTGCGAAATTATTGGGCTCAATGTACTATTGAATGCTATACAACCATAAAAAATATTGGGGAGTGGTAAAACCTTGTTAAAACGATTAAACCTAACTCGAAAAGCACCAATTCATTTACTGAAGTTTGTGGAGCGTCTTAGTAGAGTTCGAAAACAGACACCGAGGAAGCCTGCAAGTCATAGGCGAAATACGTATCTGTCAAGAATAAATATACATAGTAGAATTAAATTGGATCAGTTTTCTTTTTTCTTTTAATTTAATATCAATTCATTTGAAAAACATCAGGAGAGCTGAATATTATCGATTTCAGACCGTGAACATCAGGAGAGCTGTGAAGAAGTCACATACGGCCCATTTTGCCTGATTATCTCCTAGATCCACAGAAACACGTTCATTTGCTATTGCGTAAAAATGCGTAATTTTTCAACAACGGTGTCTTTAGGGAAGCTTATCTATAAAATATAGCGCATCTTCTTACACTATTAGGCTGACCATAAATTCACCTATTAGGGTCACCTGATTCACCAAATTCACCTAAAATGGTCAACTTTGCCGAATATAGTAACTATGTATCTCTCAGGAACGTGCTGCTCGAGCCAAAGATGCTGATACCTGATCTCTCACTAGTTGAGGGATATACTAATTTGTTTAAAAATAACCCTTAAAATCAAGCAGCTTGAGAAGTCCAAATTTTTGCAAGTCGATAATTTTTTTTTATATCATTTATACCGTTGCATGATTCAAGGCTACTTTGTATAGGGTAACCAACCTATTTTGGACCCCATCAGCAGCTGTACATAATTTGGACACTTCCATTTGATTTTGCTGTAAGTGTCCAAATTATGAACAGCTGTTGAGGGGGTCCAAAATACGTTGGTTACCGTACAAGTGAGTTGAAGTTCACTATTGGGGGACGTACAAAAAAAATCGGTCGTAAAAAAAGTGAACGTTAATTCAAATTTTGGACGTAAAACAAGAGGACGTTAATTCAAATTTTGGACGTAAAAAAAGTGGACGTTAATTCGAATTTTGGACGTAAAAAGAAATGATGTTATTTCGGATTTTCTAAAACCACCTAATGATTTTTGACGACGACGTTAATTCAAATTTTGGACGTAAAAAAAGTGGACGTCAATACAAATTTTGGATGTAAAACGAGAGGACGTTAATTCAAATAACGTTCGAAAAGGTGACGTAAAACAAAATCACGTAAAATGAATGGACGTAAAACGAGATTCTAGTGTAAACATTGGCATTACTACGTATCCTTCCAGCCTTGTCTTGTCCATTATTTTCGAAAGAAATTAATCTAAAGAGACAAGGTAAAGAATTGCAAGCAACTAACTGACGCAAAGCAGTAAATGAAACGATCAAACCTATTCTCGGATAAAAGGGCCGCTAATCTTCCTCGCTTTGAGAATTGCTGCGATACGTCACATGCACAAATATCCCCTCAGCCTGTTTCCGTGCAAGACAACAGCTCCGAACAAATTCTTGCAGTACCTATATGGATACAATCTAGCAGAAGGAAAGGATGACCGCTCACTTTTCTTTGACGTTTAACTTTCAGGATATAAATTTAGACTCAATGCTTGAAGATTAAATCGGTTGAAGAAAAGGGGTGGTTTTCCGGTCTGACGTACTTCCCAAGCACAGATATCAAATTGATATAGGTTTAAAAGTCGTAAAGATTTTTCGACCTGTTGGGATGGGGAGTTTATGTCACTTTTATGCAAAAAACACGTTCAAACTTTGATGACGTCTTTTCCAATCATTTCAGTTTTTCAATAGTGTACACTTACAAATTAATAGTGTTCTTCATTTGGGCCAACGCGTAGAAGATGTTCCGATCGATTGAAGCAAAAAATGAAAATCGATCGGGAAACCGCTAAGCTATTAGCGTTCAAAATCTGACCACTTTTCTGGAAAGGTTTTTTGGAACTAGCCAAACCGTGCCGTAAGACGTAGTCCCTTATCAAAAGATGGTTCAAAGAATAAAATTTTTGTCGACCTGACGGGTGTCCCTCATTCGAGGTAGTCATTCGTTTAGCATGTCCTGAAAACATGTACAGTAAGGAGGGGCAAAAGTGCGATGGGGGTAAAAGTGCGATTCACTGATTTATCAGTGCAGATTCCAAGTAAATCAACTACTTTGGCATATATTGGTGACAACTTTAATAGCTTGAATCTATCGTAAACATTTGTTGTTTACGAAGCATGGTTGCTTAGTTATGTGCAAATGTTGTTTTAGAGTAATTTTGATGTAATTTTTCGTTATACGGCGAATACGATATCAACAGAAGGATATTGCTTGTTGAAAAATTGTAGCAGCATTTCACATCTCGCACATATCTCTCTTGAAAATGCAGTGAAAAGAATTAACAAAATATATTTCGCTTTTCCATAGTTTGATCAAACCCTATCAAGCGCCTAGCGGGCAAAAGTGTGATTCATGGACGGGGCAAAAGTGCGAATCATGAACGGGGCAAAATGCATAGGTAATTATATACAGTTTTAGGCACTGTATTACAGATACTAGAAATGGAAGATCTGCCAAAAACTGTGTTCTCTACAGATGCTGGCCGAAAGGAAACAGTGTCTATTCACTGGTGAAACAAAAAACACGTTTGGTAAAGTTTCGATCTGACGGAGGCTGCAGTACGCTAGCGGAAAACAGGAAAGGTGCAAAGTGAGAATATTCCTTACCAAAACATATCGCAGATTGAAGATATTATCGTTTTGTTAGCTACTGCTGTGCTAATTTCATGGATTCGAACTTCGCACTTTTGTCCCGCGGTATTCGTACTTTTGCCCCGCTAGTGGGGTAAAAGTGCGATTCGGCACCTAATCCGAAATCAAAGAGGGATTTGTTTTGCATAACACTATTACTGCACATGATTTATAGTTGAATGTGAAGATATTGAGTTATTGCGTCAATATAAAATATATTTTATTACTGTGTTTCTTTTTATCTCATGAAAATTGATGACAACTTTAAACATCGCACTTAACCCTCCGTTACTCGCGCTGTTGTATTTTGTACAACGCCTGTGAACCAGGCGATAAAGTTAACATCTCGGTATATTTCGGGATTCCAGCAAAAAAGAAAATAACTGTTTTCAGCAAAGTTGATCCGTAGACTAAGATCTTTTAATCGGTGGAAAAAGTTTCATAAGTTTTTCACCAAGTGACATTAGTATTCGAGTGAATTCTGTTAGGTTTTATCATGCCTATAAATCGAAGCTGGCGCGAGTAACGAAAGGTTAAGCCTCGCCCTACTCTAATAGACGGAAACAGCTAGTGGTGTTCCGGCCAGCTACAAACTGTATGATGCTCTACAAGTGGTTTATTTACTATTCCCTAGAGTGCTTCCAATAATTTCAATCATTAGAGTTTTGGTACTAGTACGGTGAAGGTGTCAAAATTAAGTTAAGTAGTATTATGGAGTTTGAAGAAGTAACGTTACAAGTGAAGTCTTATTGGAAATAGTTTAATAATACTTGCCGACGTTTTTTATACCAACGCTTCAGCCAGTTCTTTTAACAAATTGCGGGTCGCGGCAGATGCATGTGCAAGGTATGTTTACAACATTTCAAGATTTGACAGAGTATCCCACTACTTAAACAGCTTAATAGTGTGTCCATTTACAAAATTCTATGAGTTTCGGTCATGTATCACTAGCTTCAAAATTGTACGTACTGGGAAGCTAGAACCACTACGCAACACTCGTACTATAAACTTCCGCATTCCTCAGCATAGCTTTGCCTATTATGGCCAATCCTTGCTTGTTAGAGGCATTTTCAATTGGAACTTTCTCCCACAGACTTTGAAATCCAGTTTATCTACGTCTATTTTTAGATAGAATCTTTTGTCAAGGCTCAGTCGCACGAACAATGCAATTGAAAATTGAAAATGAAATATACAGCAGAGTATTTAATTTTGAGTAGAAATAGAATTTTTGCATTGCCTAAGGTCCAACAGATTGTAACATTAAAAAAGACAACATGTCTTACGTTGCATTATTTGATAAATAAATAAATAACAGGCAACATCATCGAAGCCATCAAGCTATTTTTATGACTATTTTTTCATGATAGCTCACTCAAAAAAACCTGAAGTTTTAATTTACATGTAAGAACTGTCTAAAAAATTGTTCAAGAAATCTTTTCTGAACCCCTTGTTTCAACACATTGTCCATATTGTCCAAAATTTATAACTAATCTAAATTTTATAACTAATCCAGCTTATTGTAATCGAATGATTTCATCGGTCTTGTTTAAGCATGTTCTGCAAAATAAATGATGATGATGATGGTCCCGCCGCATACCCCCACAAAGGATTGAGCAAGACGTGATATCTATGAGATAATTATTATTATAACAATATGAACCAGTTATGCAAAAAAACGAACTGGTTTTATATACAGATATAAGAAGTCAAAGTCATTTATATCCGTATGTCGCGCGCGAGGCTCAAACTTTTGTAGACTACTTTTGTATTTTTTTAAAATTATAATATGAAAGAAAAAAATCCATCATCACCATCGTGGCGAACATAGTAGTTACTGTGGCATTACAAGAATAAAGAAATAAATAAATTAAGAAAAAATATGAATACAATTTCAATTACAATGAGATCATTCGTAAAAAAAAAACTTCGTCAGTTACAATCTTCTATTCAATAAAATAAATAAATAAATAATCCTAAAATGAAATAGTCTGTTCAATACGTCGTCAGTTATAATCTAAGTCAATAAATATTTTTAAAAAACTGATTTTACGTGTGAAATACATTTCCTCTTAAACTCTGCAAGCGTTGACGCACGTTTAATGTGTCTTGGCATCGAATTGAAAACATTTATTCCTTTATAAAATAACGAATTTTGTGAAGCACCTGACAAGAAATTTGGTGTTCTTACTTCATCCGCGTTTCTAGTATTATATCTATGATAGTCTCTTCCTCTTTCAATTCGATTACACAAATACTGAGGCAGCAAACCGTTGACTACTTTATAAATGAACACCATAGTCAGATAAACAATTCGCTGCTTCACTGACAACCATCGCAAAACGTCTAGCATTAAAACCGAGGAAGTAAATCTGTCACATCTTAAAATTAAACGCATAATTTTGTTCTGCACCGTAAATACCGCAAAGATTAAAAAGAAATTACAGTAGACAGAAAAAAAACTAGCCTAGACTAGAAAAATACTAAATACTGTCAGTAGCATCGTTGCACTAGCTCCATAATGGTCTTGTACTCTAACAGCCGACCGCAAATCTATCGATAAAGAAGGGTCAGGTCTTAAGAGACGTTTAAATCCAAGGCTTTGCTTTTTTATAAAAGGGAATAATAAACTTGTATATCACAAACTTTTTTATATTGTATGCATATTATTTTCTAAAAGTGTATGCTTGTATCTGGGACGAGGAAGTATGTCGATGGTAATGCCATATTTTCGTCCGGATCTTTAGTTTTGAAAAATCTTTTCCATCGGCAAATTCAGCAAACATTAACTCAAGTGTCAATATAAAATCTGTAAATTTTATAAAATATCTGTTAAGATTTGTACATGGCGGTCTTCCCCATTTTTGTTGGAATTGTACCTTTGTAGCCAAGCAAAGCCTGGGTGCTAATTCCGTTATCGAAATTTGACCTTCTGTTTTTATACGACCGACTTCGCAACCAGGTGTTAGAATACAGCACAGCGCGGGGTCAGTGCTACGATCCTATTGACTCTAACAGCCTCTCCCAGCCGGGATTCGAACATACGACGACTGGCTAATTAGACCAGCGTGTTACCTCGAGGCCAAATGGGAGGGGAAATTGTACCTTTGTATACATGGTTAAAAAAATGGTGCACAAAATGACGATAGTAATGATAATTAATTCATTCAATTTAAATATTTTTAATCCTGCTGATGTAAGGTATTCGTCAGTTGTAACATCATAGAAAAAGCGTAAACCGATTTTGACATAAGGCATTCAATTTCCATAGCACAATCTGCAATAAACTGTTCTGTATAAAAAACGCTCATAAAACCTATAATTTTCATACATGTTATTATTATTCAGATCTATAAGCAATTTTAATTTAAATTGCAATAAAAAAACTCGTCTACAAAGTAACAGTGCAACTAGATAAAACCGTGAGAAATTAAGTGCCATTTCGAGCGATAAATGTCGTAATAAAGGGCTACACACTCACAGAAGAAATAAAAAATTCTTCCATTCACAGTGAACCACTATTTGTCTTCACAGTGCAATCAGCGAGCAAGCAAGCAAGCAGGGAACACCCAGTCATCATCAAATGCATCTCGTCGCAGCCGGCATCTACTAACATAAACAGACAGCAGCGTCAAAGCTACTTGATACAAAACAAATCCACCCTTACAATTCCTGGATTGCCTGCCGTTCGTTCGTACTATGTTGTTATGCTCTCGATTCGTCAACCACGTTTTCCTGCGCTCTCTCGTTGCCGCTCATCTATAACCCAACATTAAAAACATTATTACCGCACATAAACGCGGCGAGAGCACAATGTAGCTGGATATATAGCATCGTTATAGTTATATTAAAATGACTCTCACGTTCACTTTGACGCATGTACCAGGTCAGTCTGAATGTGTGTCGGTTTTATTCTGTTTCTTCAGCCATTTTCAATTTGACTGCCAGTCCGATCGGTATAATTCCTTTCGAGAGCCAAACATTTGGTGTGCTACTTCTAGAGTAAAAAACAAAGTTTTCAAAAATATTCTACATTTTTTTGGTGAAATGAGTGACAAAGACTCACTCGAGCCAGAAGGCATTGAAATAGAACCTCTGGACGAGTACGAATGTCTGGAGCTAGAAAAAATAATCATCAACGAATGGGGAATGCAACGAAGTTCATTGAACAGAATGATTTGTAAGTATAATCTGATAAATTCTTTTTGAACATGCCTGTAAGCAGGAAAGTGCGCATGCTCATAGCAGATTCGAAATGCTGTGCTGGTTTCAACGTTTATTTGAATTGCAGATTGCGGCATCACGGTACGATGTCTGGAGGTGATACAAGATGCGGAGTTAAATGAACTATTCAATGACCCACGAATGCTGGGTCAGAAGATTGTCTTCAAGCACAAGGTGAAAGAGTTGCAGGCAAATGCAGCATTTCAGATTGTTAGTGCGCGAAAAAGGCGTCGTTTCTCTTCAGAAATTGGTAACATCAACAAGGTTGACGAACCCCGTGACGTATTGCAGTTTAATAAAAAAGTTAAAGTGGAGGAGGATTCCCTAGAGGACCCATCTTTCCTCGAACCAGTTCAATCGCTGGAATCATCCGATCAAGCTATTCCGATCCATGAGCTTCCAATCGAAAACGGAACCACTATCAAAGCGTCAACTGCTCATTCCGTGGCCGGTCATTTGCCGATACGAATTTCAGCCGATGGACTTCGGCAACTACTGCAGGCCAGTTGCCAGGGCCAATGGGTGCTTTCGTACTTCAACACGTACCACACGATGAATCGCAAGACGCAAGCTGCTCTCACGCACTGCATTGTGGAACAGTTCCTAGTGTATAACATCATGTTCTCCCACCGGCTAATGCGCCATTATGCTCACATCATTACACAATTGTTTCCCACCGAAAACGCGGAGGTCTACTACAAGCCGGCACAAACACTCGGCTGGAAGCGAACGTGCGCCTCGGGCAAACTGATGGACCGCTGGGCTAATCAACGGATGCGTCACAAGGATCGTTATCCCCAGCAGCGGCCACGGATCCTGGACGACATGTCCGACCAGCGAACGTTCGCCGAAATGTCACTGGTCATTGGGCGGGTGTGATGGATGGAATCGAGTGCACTGTAGGGTACTGGGCTTGATACACGTATACTTATCAACATAAGCAACAAATATTAAAAATAATTAGTAAGCCGAAAACTAGTCAGGAAAATAATTCAAAATCGATCATGCGTTACTTAATAAACTATTAGTATGCAGTTTATTGTCAAGTTTCATATTAAAATATCACATTCAAATGTATTTTCGTCATTCTTATTGCCTAACTCTCTGAATTTTGGGTTGTCGACAATGAATTCTATTTTACTTTTGAAATCTGAATGAATGTTTTTTTGCTGCCTCAAACTGCGTTTCGAACTTAGATTTTCTCCAGCGTCTAAGATTTAGTCGATACGCAAGATGGAAAATATTTTGAAAATTTCGGATTCGAACATTTCAATAGAATAACATGAAAAATATAATGAAGAGTTAGAATGAACTTTCATTTGCTGGCTGATGGCCAGCGATTTCCCACTGTGCAATAGGGTAATATAGAATTTAGCACAAAAGAAGGGTAACCTGTACGACCATTGGTTTCTCAAAGCAGACTCAGTAACATTGCGGCCACAAAGTCCCTTAAATTATACTTAAGTATAAATTTAAACACTTACACATTAAAAGCGACAAAAAATGAATTTTACAAATTTTAACATTTAATGACATATTACAATTCGCCGCCTCCAACAACATGACCATACGTAATATATTTTTCCAGCATAACCTCTACCATCGGTACACCCGGAGGTCGCCCAACCAGACGGAATCACAAATCGACCACGTTCTGATAGATGGTCGGCACTTTTCAGACATTATCGACGTCAGAACCTATCTGGCGCCAACACTGATTCGGATTACTACTTAGTGATGGTAAGGATACGATATCGGCCTCCGCCACGCGACTGAAGCAACCGGATGTCGTCAAAAGCTACGTGTTATCTCTTGAAACCGCGCTGTCGGAATAAGGTGAGCTGGAAGAAGCCCCTCTTGACGACTGTTGGAATGCCACGAAACAGCCATTAACAGCGTAGCGGAGAACGTCCTGGGTCGTGTGGCGCCGAATCGACGTAACGAATGGTTTGACGAGGAGTGTCAGAAGATATTGGATGATAAGAACGCAGCGCGGGTACAAATGCTGTGTAGAGCCACCCGTCAGAATGCCGAGCGATACAAACGATACAAACAAAAGAAGAAGCGCCACCAGGAGGAGAAGGAGTGCGAAGAACTCAAGCAGCTGTACCGCTTTCACGAAACACGGAAGTTCTATCACAAACGCAACGGATCTCGCAAAGGCTTTGTGCCGCAGGCCGAAATGTGCAGAGATAAAGATGGAGGTATCTTGACTGACAAGCGTGCGGTGATCGAAAGGTGGAAGCAGCACTACGATGAACACCTGAATGGCGTGCAGGCGGAAGACCATAACAGCGGAGGAAGAGACAACGTTGGTGTAGCAAGCAACGAAGACGTGCCACTCCCATCGATAAGGGTAGTTAAAGAAGCCATCCAGCGGTTGAAGAACAACAAAGCAGTTGGCCGGCTGTCTGTATCAACTGATTGTCAAGATTTGAGATACAGGACAACTACCGGAGGGGTGGAAAGACGTAGATATTTGCCCTATACCCAAGCAAGGCGATAAGATAGATTGTGAGAACTACCGAACGATCACTATCCTGAATACCACCTACAAAGTGCTGTCCCAAGTCTTCTGCCATCGTCTATCGCTAATAGCCAAGTTCTCAGGCCGGCTTCATGGAGGGTCGGTTTACAATGGACCAAATCTGCACCCTGTGGCAGATCCTCCAGAAGTACTACGAATTCCGAGTTCCCACGCATCACCTGTTCAAAGATTTCAAAGCATCATATGATAGTGTAAACCGACAAGAGCTATTTTGGACGAAAACGGCTTTCCGGGTAAGCTTGCTAGTGAGTGCTGTGTGAGAATCTCGGGTGGATTGTTGAACCCATTCGAATCTCGCAGGGGACTTCGATAAGGAGATGGTCTTTCCTGCCCGCTATTCAACTTTGCGCTTGAAGGTGTTGTAAAACGGGCGGCGATCGAAATACGGGGCACGATTTTCACTTGTTTCCAGTCAATTTATCTGCTTTGCTGACGACGTGGATGCTGTCGGCAGAACATTTGAGGCGGTGGAAGATCAGTACACCAGACTAAAACGCGAAGCAGAGAAGATTGGGTTGAAGATAAATACTTCTAAAACGAAGTATATGCTGGCGGGCGAGAGCGAGCGCGACAGGGCCCGCTTGGGCAGAACCGTGGTTCTCGATGGGGAGTTTGAGGTAGTCGACGAGTACGTATACCTTGGCTCACTGGCATCAGAGGACAACAATACCAATCGTGAGATTAAAAGGCGTATTATCAGCGGAAGTCGGGCCTACTACGGACTCCACAAACACATGCGGTCGAACAATCTAAGCTCCTGTACAAAGTGCACACTGTACAAAACGCTTATTAGACCGGTTGTTCGCTACGAAACGTGGACACTGCTAGAAGAGGATCTACGAGCACTCGGAGTTTTCGAACGGCGGGTGCTAAGAACCATCTTTGGCGGCTTGCAAGAGAACGGTGTAGGCAAAGCGAGTATACAGAGAGTAGTTAAAGCTGGACGGACATGTTGGACAGGACATGTTGCTAGAATGTCGGACAACTATCCTGCAAAAATGGTTTTCGCACCGAATCCGGTTGGAACAAGACGAAGAGGGGCACAGCGAGCGAAGTGGCAAGACCAGGTGGAGCGAGATCTGGCGAGCACTGGGTGCCCGCGGAGCTGCAGACCAGCTGCACTGGACCGAAATAGATGAAGAGAAATTATCCTGCGCAGGCGTTGTCGTAAGACGTTAGGCCAATGAAGTAAGTACAAGTGACTGAGAGGCAAAGACGCCCCGAGTAAGATCGGGTAATCAACTAGTAATAAATAGTTCAAAATCATAAATACCCAACACAAGGCAAAATTGGCGGCTGCCAATGAAAATTTCGATAACTTTTTGAAATGATAAATTGTCAGGGATACCTGCATAGGGTATGTTACTGCTTCGTCCTAATTGCCTATTCCCGCCCTATCCAACACAAATTATTTGTTGTTTATTTAAAATTTTCCATCTGATAATGATGTCTTAATGAATAAAATTGGCTAATATATTAACGACCTAATTCTATTAATAAAATTCCTAGTCGGTTCGTTAAACTCAAAGTATTCTTCAATTGCCGTGAAAGCGCGAATGCATGCTGAAATCGGTTCATTGTATCCAAACAACGTTCGGTGGAAATTTGGTTGCAGTAGCGTCGTATTTCGAAGAGATCTGCTTGGTATGCGAAAGTTCAAAATTGAGAGTAGTTCACTATTTAGTATTTCACTATTAAGGAACTTGGCTATAAACAGTGCTTGCTGAATTTTCCGTCGTTGTTCCAGAGTATCAAGGCCCAAAAGTTATCAGAATCAGGATCACGCTAAGGCAAGTTTCTCAGCGCCAGACGTATAAACCGTTTCTTAACTCGCTTAACTCGCTCAATCCTAAGGCACCATGTGAGTTGGTGGACAGACGCATTTTTCAAAATTGGACGAACGAGTGCACAATACAATGACTTCCAGCAATACTGGTCCGAAAAGTCCTTCGCTACCTTGGCGGCACCGTCGATGTGGTAGTCGAATAATATTGGCTGGACCGTACGATGAAACGTGATCACTTGGCATTTTCCAACACCAATTCGCGAATGATATTAGCGAGTTTTGTAGGCGCCAACAGTCCTCTAGCGTGCGCACTGTTACGTACAACTTTAAATCGTCTGCATAAACGAGCTGGAAGCTACCGACCAAAGAGAAAGTAGCGCCATTGAAAAATAGAATGAACAGCAGTGGCCCAAAGCTGCTGAAAATGTCGACTAATCGTTTTAATTTCCGTCATTCATAAATGAAAATAACTCACGCAAGGCATTGTCGTTAATCCACAACCAGGAAAACTAGCCTGACCTGTAGAAATTTTGCAGAATAACATTTGTCATGCCGTCCTACACAAATACATGCGCGTTAGCTTCGTAAACATTGTTGTGATTTTTAGTTCGGACGATGAAAAATTTTGATGCACGAATTTTAAAATGGTACGACGAATTAAAGGAATAAACTCAGTTGCGAAATTTCAATAATATGCTTTAATAATCGCTTTTCAGTGATTTCAAAGTTCACGGATCGGAAGATAAGTGTGTTTTAGTCAAATCAGCACAAGAACTTTTGAAGTATTCATTAAATCCATCCAACAAATGATGAAAATTCGAATGGCTTTACTTCCTACGACGGGAATTAGAAATAAACCCTATGACATTTTATTTGTTTCGCTGCTTGCTTATCTACCATTACAGTTTACAAATAAAAAAATTCTTAACTTACAAAAGCTTACAAGATCGCTCAAAATTTCTAATTATCGGTGATTTTAATGCTAAACACCGGTCATGAAAGCACTCATTATATAATTCTAATAAAAATATTAGTTTTAATGATTTTATACCCAAACAGACCTGCATGTTTTTCTTCTGTTTCATCTACAATTGTACTGGTTCTCACAGATAAATGTCATATGTTCGCCTTAATGTTGCTAATAAGACAACATTAAATCATTCAACTTCGTTAGCTTGTATGGTGTTCCACAAGGGAGTAACATAGGACCGCTATATTATCCGGCCTAGTTTTACGTTCGTTTATGCTGATGATCTGAAACTATTTCTTGCCGTACAAACTATGATGAACTGCATTGAGCTGTAACAGGTTCTGAAATCTTTCAGTAACTAGTGCTAGCACAAGTTACTGACTATTAACGTGTCGAAATTTATTGTGATTTCTGTCTCACGTAAGAAAAACCCAATGTTTGATATATAACTTTTTCAAATTTTGCTTGGCTTAGACGGTGTTGTCAAATGAATCAAAATTTAGTCCATTAAAAAATTGGAAAACTATGTTCTAAATGTTGAAAAATTTCCAAAATATTTTTTATCATTTTCTGATTCATTATCTTTCGGCAATAAATGTTTCACGGTAGTATTATTACCGAAAAACTAAAGATTAACGACGGCACATAACCGGCCGTTAGAATTTTGACCATAACTCGACTAAAAACATTGGAAAATGGAAATTTTGGTAAAAAACTTTTCCCAATGATATTTCCAAATTAACGGGGATTCTTCCAGTTTGGTACAAAGGAACAAACTGCGAGTTCAGTAAGTGCTGTTTAATAACTATCCAACTTTCCGCTCTTTTCCTTTTACGTCTCACCCCGCCGCCCTGTGGATTACTATAAACACCTTTATTTCTATACTTTCTTCTGCCATGTTTTCAGATTTTTATCTCTGCTGGACAATGTATGGGGCCAATGGGTTAGCTTGACACGTAGGTTTGAATCCCAATTAGCAGAAAGATGTAACTGCGGGATCAAACAAATCCTAGTTATAGCAATTATGCCCCTAATAGTATTGAAGGGTCACATGATTATTTTTTTATTGGGGCTGCCTATAAGCTTCATGTTGATATGTTAACATGAATTAAAAATTAAAATACACATTAATATTTAACTTAGCATCATTGTTTAATACGTTTGGCAAATGAATGATTTATTTGATAAAAGAAAATCGAGAACTCCAAACAGTTGGCGTCGCTAATTAACAATATGAACGAAAGAAGGACGGAAGTAATACGGAAAAGCAATTTTTGAGATAAATTTCAATTTTATCCACATCATGTTTGGTAATGACTCAGACAAAAACCACCCAATAACGATTATCATTGGCTGCATCGGTCGGTTCCGCTGGCAGATTTAATTGAAATTGTCATAAATCTTGCTTTTATGCACCAACACATAGTTGTCCCCATAGTTAAATGGGTTAAATACATGCAAGCCAAAACACAAAAATCATAAGCCGCTAGTCTTGTGCCCTGTGCTGAAAGAAACTGCCTCGACAAAATACATAGTCAACTCAATACACCATAGAACTTACGAGTAGTAAAATCCGCCTTGCTTGGTGGTACAATGAATAGCTTTCTTTATACTTACAAATACAATACGAAAGGAATAGATCTAAACAAGTCATTCCCCTTCATCGCCCAGGCCAGACCAAGCAGTACACATTTTAAAATGAACTTTATCTCTTCCATACCAAATTCCCAATTTTCTTCCCCGGGCTCTTTGTGTCTTCCCGCGCCGCACAGCCTCAGCAGTTGGGTAGCTAGAAACTGTGCACATACATAGCGCACCGATCACATCGACCGTCGTGTATTTGAATGTAACATTTTACTATTATATCAACTATCGAGGAGTTCAACATTTATTATTATTATTCTTTTAACGTGTCGTTCGTTATACCCAGCATGCTTGTTTATGCTCTCTTCGTCGCTCTCGTTGCGTAGAACGTATTTACTTCTCTGTTCTCTCGAACGTGCAGGCCGTTCGCGCCATGTGGGCGAGAGCGAGAGCGAGAATCAATCGGGTATAATAATAATAAATTTCAACAGTCACGTACGGTTAACTACCATCGAGCAAGCATGTAGCTACAGTCAACTGCGCCGAGGGTACCAGTTTATTTTCAGCAGTGGTCGCAGTTTGGTGTGTATGGTGAAATTTAACAGCGAACGGCCATCTTTTAAAATTAGGAATTACATTGTTTGCAAACGCCCATAGCTTCTGGAATCGGAATCAAAATGACCCTGAATAATAGCCAGCACCAACCGGCGGAAAACTTTAAGCAAGATTTGGATGAATTCGAGCGTTTCGCCCTGGAGAATCTAGTACGGAACGAATGGGGTCTTAAGGTGGCCACATTGAACCGACTGATGTGTGAGTAGTTCTTTTTGCTTATATTACCAGTTCCCGATGTCGACGGCAGTGAATTTTAACAGTGCCAGCTACTGCTGGTCTTGTACGCGCATGTCACTGCTCTCCTGTTTACACCATAGAGCAGGAAAGAAGAGCTCGAACAAGCTTTCAATGTTGTTTGCTACTCAGCAACGATTTTAAATGTTCAAAATCGACAGTCTTAAACATAAAGAATCATAAATATTAATAGCCGAGCTCTCGTCGCTGGAATAACGTTCCCTTTATTGTTTTACTTCTATGGCATTATTTTAACGTTATCCTTCGCTTTACATGATACAATACAAAGACTGTGGAATTTCGGTGGAATGTCTGGAAGTGATGGAAGAGCGCGACTTGAACGATGTGTTCAACGATGAAAGAACCATTGGTCAGAAAATACTGCTCCGACATCGGATGCGCGAGTGGCGCCGAGGATTGCACTGGGTGAGTACTATTTCGGTGCTGTTTTTACGAATTGATAACAATATCGATAAAAAAAGGACTAATGGAATAGACTGATCTATTCCTATTTGTTACAGGGACTTAAATTTAATTAGTAGACAGAAAAAAGATTGTCACGAAATTTTTATTTTTTTCTAGTTTTCGAACTTTCTAAATAAGTTCAATTTTCTTGTTTTTTTTACCGCCAGAATTCAACACCAGACCATTCGATCGTCAAACGCCGGAACGAACGCCGTACGGACGACGATCCGCTGGATCTGGAGAAAAAACCTCGCATCTCCATTGCCAGCAATAGCATACAGCAGCTGCACACACCGAACGTCGTACTGCCGGATACTCGCATTTCCACAGCGGCGATCGCATCCTCTTCTACATCATCCTCGTCGGCAAACAATGCGAACAACATTATGGATGCTGGCAATCTGCCGATCCGTATAACTCCAGAAGCACTGCAAAGCTTCCTGCAGACCAGCTGCTCTGGCCGGTGGGTTCTGAACTGTTTCTCCGAAGGCCAGCAGCTGGACAAGAAAGCTCTCACCGAGCTGACGCACGTCATCGTGGAGCCGTTTTTGATCTACAACATAGCATTTACTCATGCGCTGATGCGACACTACGCGGAGATTATCGTCCATCTTTTTCCAACCGAACGGTTGGAAACATTTTACTGTCCCAGAAATATTATGCGTAAAAATCCAACTGGTAAACTGTACGATCGCTACGTAAACCAACGGCTGCGGTACAAAACCAAGTTCAATGCGCAGCGGCCAACCATGGTGGAAGATTTCAATCTACACCGGACGTTCGCCGAAATGAGCACCATCGGAGATCCAATGATGCAACATCATTACCTGGACTTCAGCATGGAACAACCGCCCAACCAAAGAGGAGATTTTTCCGAAACTCCATCGCAGGCGGACAATTTTAGCGAAGAATCAATGAATGTCTATGGAGCAGACGATGGCTCGGTGGAGGTGGGCAAAACGGCTCTTATGTGTGGTGACCGGCTCTGAATCGTTCATTTTGTGTTGTCAACCGACCCAAATGAACGGCTCATGGTTAGCTTTGCTAAGTTGATTAAGAAAATAGTTTTAAGTTATTTGCCATCAAAGAAGCACAAACAAGAAGACATGCATTTAGCGAAATTATTTACTTATAGTGACAAGAATGTGTTTTAACATTCAACTGAACCTTCCAACTTGAAATACAAATTGTTCGAATTTAATATTTTTAAACTCTCTGTTCAAAGTAAGCAATGTTACTGTTCTGAACAAATGCAATAAAACTCTACAGTAATACCAATCTATTTCAGTTAAATACAAATTTATTTCCTTTCGAAACCATTATCTTGACGTAGGGCTACGTCTTACGGCAAGGTTTGGCTGGATAGGATGTCATTCCAAAAAAATCTTTCTCGAAAAGTGGTCAGATTTTGAACGCTCATAGCATACCGGTTTCTCGATCGAGTTTCAATATTTTGCACCAATCGATCGGAACATCTTCTACGAGTTGGCTCAAATGAAGAATGCTATTAATTCGCAAGTGTACACTATTGAAAAATTGAAAAGCCTTATCCAACTAGAAATCCTCGCATCCTGATTGATTGGAAAAGACGTCATTAAAATTCGCACGTGATTTTTGCAAAAAAGTGACAGAAACTCCCCGTCCCAACAGGTAGAAGATTCTTTACGACGTTTAAACCTATACCAGTTTGATATCTGTACCTGGGAAGTACACCAGAGGGAAAAACCACACCGCTTCTTCAACCGATGTTATCATTTGATGTCCTAAAAGTAAACAATTTTGTTACAGCACAAAACCAAACCTTTTCGTCAATCGAGTTTATCTTTAACCCCTCTAAGGTTTACATCATTTTTAGCACCGCAAAATTCACTAAAATGGCCGTAACTTTTTTATCTTTCAATATTTTTTCACCAAACTTGGGAATTTTGCCGAAAATATTTTCTATTTTTATAATATCTACAGATAAAACGGATCCGGATGGCGAGCACAATTGCTCGTAACTGTGACAAAGTAATTGGTATGTCCACAGTCGATGATATGTTTACAAAAATCAACAGATTTCAAACAAATTTTATATATTTGGCAACTTTATCTGAAAAGGCCATGTCATGGTCTCCCAAGGAACTCCGGAATAACTCCGGGGCCATATGACATATGGCCATTATCTGTAGATATTATGAAAATAGAAAATAGTTTTGAGAAAATTCCCAAATTTGGTGAAAAAATATTGAAAGATAAAAAAGTTACGGCCATTTTAGTGAATTTTGTGGTGCTAAAAATGATGTAGACCTTAGAGGGGTTAAACATTGAATCTAGTCCAACTTAAAAGTGAGCGGTAATCCTGTCCTTTTGCCAGATTGTATCTATATTCGCGTAAACTCATATCGTAAACTTTTATAGATGGAAATACCGTAACTCCGTCATTAAAAAATAAGCGAATTTTCTCAACCTCAGCTAGCCTTATCAAACCCATCAAGCGTGTATATATGAAGAATCATATTATTACATGCATGGATATATGATGCTATCGCTACACAGAGACCTACGTAGTCCTGCGTCACCTATGCGGTATTGTCTTGTATACGGCCCCTTTGATTTTTTACCCTAAATTCTTCAGTGGCGAGAACTAGCTTTGGACACATAAATATGAAAATAAAAAACTGTTGCTATCAGAAAACACTTTAAATACCTAAACGATTCGGTTATTAATTTTCGTTGTCATTGTGAATGGACAGCAGCCGATGGGAAATTAAACCTATCGAATAACGGTGGCAGTCAATGCCCTCACTCGCCCTGCTAGCAAGCAAGCAGGCAAGGAACTTGAATGGTTTCCCAGATCCCCCCAGTACGGAAGTATAAAACAAACGCTTGAAAGTTGGAAGTGCAAGATACTTACAGTAATCGTCCATAATCATCCTTCGGTAGTTCCATCGACGTTCCTTGGTTCATCAGTTTGGATCGGTACAGTTCCACTTTGGCACGAACTTCCTCCTGGCCAAGCCTGGAAATGATTAAAGAAAAATTTATATTTTGGTAACGAGTTATGTAGCACGTAAATCTATACATTTTAAAAATTAAACCATTGAAAAACTAAAACCGCTATTGATTGCGTTCCTGCTTCAACTTGATAGTTGGCAGATATGATTGTTTGACCTCTAGATCATTTCTAATTGCTGTTCAACGCTATACTGTTGGGGGCGATCAAATAAACGATTTAGGACTAACACTGTTTCTTAATCACATTTTATTGTTATAATTGGCACACAAATTGAAATATTTCTAAAGAATAACACCCTAACCCTGAAGTGCTAACAACGTTACATTGCCACATACATACTATAGAACGACTGACTGTAAACTATTTTGATAATCAACAGAAAAATTAATGCAATGCTGCAATAAAACTCTAGAGTACATTTAACTTTCCAGTTTACAATGTTCGTTTTGTTCGGAGTACTATGATCAACATGGTTATTTAATTTGTTCACCTGCTTCACGAGTACTGACGAGTCCGACGAAACCTAAAGCGGCCGCTTTTATAATCGTTAGAAACGCAACTGTTCCGTACGAATTATTCAATTCAATAATGGGATATGCTTGTATTCCGAAACATAGTTATTCTGTTGAGTTTCATATTCAAACAATCCGGAATGTTTGATGTTTGAGAGCGGCGTAAAAATTAAAATGAGAGCTTACGATATTCTTTGGCACAAATTTCCTTGTGATACGACCGATGCAACAATAGAACATTTTACGAACTGACAACATTATGTCAAGTACCAGCACGTTTCCGTGCCAATAACAATAGCATCTGTCATATTAAAATGCTCTCCCGGAAAAAATGACCATAACACGAAGATAAAAATTGTTGAAGCAGTAAGATACAATATACAGTAAATTAAAATAATCGTCAGAAAAGATAACCAAACTTTAAAAAGGACGGCTTGTTAAGTATTTGAACAATAAAAAAATCTATTTTTTCGCGAACAAAAATTTTCTTTTACAGTAAATGTTATCGTCCTTTTATGGTAATTTTTTTCAAGCGAAACAACATAATGTAATTAAAAAAAGCACCAAATTTGTGACGAAATATGGCCATTTTTATTCCATTAAATATGAAACAAAAATGTGAACTAAATTTCAATTTGAGACACTTTTACCATAGGTTTTAATGTCCACAATAAAAGCTGTTGTAGACGCATTGTTTCTACTACAGAATTTAATGTAAATTTTTTCGTGCTTTTTGGTTCTGTCATGTAAGAGAGCGATTTACTTTGTACAACTAAAGTAAACGTTCGTGTGTAAAAACCAACAACAGCAAACTCTACTGCTTTGATATACTCTTCAACCATCTAACGTGTAAGACCATCTCTTAGCTCCTTGGACATTACAAGTGTCTAGAGCTTAAAGGTTAGAAAAGTTGGTATAAATGCTTCGCGAACAGAATATACACCCAGACAATAGTAACGAACCCGTAAAAAAATTTATATTAAATTTTGTAGTATAAACAATGCGTTTACAACAGCTTTTGTTGTGGACATTGAAACTTATGGTAAATGGATTGTAAAAGTGTCTCAAATTTAATTTTTTTCATAATTTTGTTCCTTATTTTATGCAATAGAATTGGCCATATTTCATCATTTTTTTGAGATCTTTTAACGACATAACCGATCTGGTAGCAATGAAAGAGTATTTTATTTTGAATTGCGCAGTGAATAATTATCATTGAAACTGACAATGTTTAAATGCTTTAGAACAGATAATTCGTAAACAAGAGTGACAATCTCTTGAACGGTAAACCTAAATTGTAAAAAAAATATCATTTTTTATCTTGCAAAAAACAAATCAATGGATCATTCCACCAAAAGTTCAAACAGTTTAGCCAAAAAACATGAAAAATTAATGAATTAGTTAATATACTCTTTTGAATTGTTGTTCAGGCAGCTTTTTGCGTTCACATTCAACATAATAGAAGTAAATATTTCCTTTAGAAATCAATGGTGAGTAAATTTTGACCGGCACGTAAAAACGACCGTCACGACATCTTTGACACTGGCGGATGTTAGGGGGCGAACTGTTAATAACTGTCACTTTGTTAGGGGACAGCACGCACACGATGGCAAATTGGCTTCTAACTTTACAGAGCACCACAAGAAATATGTGCTAGTAAGTTGTTCTATCGCTGAACCAGTAAATGAGAAAGTTTTGCGAATGATGCATGCAGATATGACAACCACGCTCTATTTCTATATTGAGTTTGATTTATACTGAATTAGCACCAGAAACAATGCGTTGGTATGGTTGTTCAATGAGATCGCTGAACCGACGCTCTCATCGTGTTGAACGTTTTGCTCATCAGCTTTGTCGGAATTTACGCGAATGTGCTCTATGAATCTAATTTTACGCGTAGCTTAACAATGAAGTTTTTTTACGCGAGCTGTGGAATTTACGCCATTTTTTACGCGAAATCTGACTTTTACTCGTTTGCCCTAATTACAGTGATTTTTTTTATTGCACTAACCTTATCGTCGATATTGGAAAAGAGCTTAATTGATTATCACTAACATTTCAAGTGTTGTTCATGTCATCTCTTGGCTTTATCATATCAGCCCGACTAACGAAAGTTTTTCTCAAAATCGGCGATAAGCTTAATGTAATTAACCAAATTTGACTGTACAAAATCGTAAGTATTATTCATCATGTTAAATCAAACGAGCGGTAGCGAGTTACGCTCATTACAACTTGTGAGACCTATTTACCGAAGTAGTACCAAACGTTTCCTAGACTATGCAGGGCTAGATGTTCGTCGGCGACCCATCTGGGACTCTTAGTTGAGTCAAAACGGCAGCGAGTAAGGAAATCATATACCCAGCAATTGAGTAGGCCGAATTACTCCATTCCATGAATTATATTTAGATGTTTTTTTGTGTGCTAAGTCAGCTACCGTTGCATCAATTCATATAACTTGAAAGAGAAAAAGTTGCTTTTACACTCCGCCATGCTAAAAATTTTCCAGATAGAAATTTCGATGGACATATTTGAATCCTCCGTAATTTTCAATATAACGCTCTGGTAATCACGAACGGAGGCTAGAAAACCAGGATTGGGACAAACCTAGATATACCCTTTAAAGTAATCAAAACCGATCGTAGCATTTGAGAAGAAGGCGGTCCTAAAACTCGTCCAGGATTACTCTTGTATTACATGGATGTTTTTAAAATTGATAAATCTACCGGAGCTGTGGTTACTGAAACAGGAATCGATATATCAATTCCAATGGGACAGTGGCGCACGGTCTTGCAGGAAGGAATACATACATCCTCTTTTTCGGGTTATCCAGCTGGTCGCTTAACCACCTTAATTCTCCTTAATAGCGTATAAAACTTAATGTCGGGTCCTTTTGTGTTGTTATCATCAGAGTTTTAAGGCGACCTCAAACGCCAATTCTACCCGACGAGACAGGCAATGTCGCCCACTAAACACTGGCAGAGTCCCAAGCATAGCGTTCCGACCCTGCGTGAACTCCTCGAATTGACGCTGAGATATTTCTGCTGAAGGTCGGGATGCTAAATTCTAAATATGATGATGATGATGATGATGAGGAAAAATGACAGATAGATCGCTTTCGGCGAACACCGGTTGTCCGCCGTCTAGTTTCCAACACAAACAACCACAAATGAACCAATAGAAAGACAAATCTAGGACCGTCAGTGGTTATCAATTTATAAGCAGGCGGTTCATTTTCGGTTTTTTGCTTAGTAGATGCTCATTTGACTACAACACTTCAATGCCGAAAATAAAGCCTGCTTATAAGGGCTTGACCCATGAAACAAATTTCAACTTCCATCCCCCTGGTATTTATGCACTGTCTCGAGATAGGTCTACAAAATAAATTGAGCGCAGTACGACGTGAGCATACGCGGTAGTAGATAGAAACTTTAGAGCATAGAGTCGCATCCGCCTCCCAACCCTCGAGACCAAACAGCTAGTGCGCAGTATTTATAACGGGGAGCCATCACCAAACCCCATAAAACGACCGTTGCCAAGCGCTTAGCTGTCCCCGCAACCTGTATAGAAATATGTTTGCAATACGATCGAATGACCAATTGTGTTAACGTTAAAACGCCGAAATGCCCTTCTGAAATAATAAAACCAGCTAAAAATTTTAATATTTTGCTCCTACTTTTCGTCAGCGGTTCACTTTACCTCTTCTCATTCTCACACCGGTTAGCTTTACCTTAATTTCCTTGCTTATCGAAATGATTTTTGACATTCTAGAACACTTCGATCCACATACGCAGAAATCTTACTTGATCTAAATAGGAACATCATTAGAATGAATTATGTAGAATATAGGATATAAATCAACATGCATTTTTGCATCCCCTTGTTTGTATTTGTATCAATAATTAAAAAATTAAAATTAGCATGCCCTAGATGAATGTTTCGGCATTTAAATTTGTCTAGATTTTTGAATATTCGCTACTACACTTGAAATTATCTTTAGAGCTTCCTTGTCGAGCATAGACATTTTTCTTCTTTCTGGTGCATTTATGGGTGTGGATGTTTCCACAAAATAGGCATTTTTACCATTATTTTTATCATCCGCATGATTCTACTCAAAACTATCACACTGCGGCTTATTGCAACGATTGCATTAGTCATAGGAGGCCGTATGACTCAACGGATTGCAATCAAAGCAGTTCATTACTGCGACGGCTAGGTGGTGGAGCAGATCCGGTAAATGCGTCTGGGCAGATATTTTGCAAACATTCTGAATCCATATTGTTTTGTACTAGAACGAGGTCAAAATATAGACAAAATAAAGAGCGAGCACCGTTAAAACTGTCTTCTGGAAAATCGATCCCCTTACATTCTCAGGTTTACACGAAGGAAGGTTTAAACGAACACAAACGGTGTGTGGTAAATTCTTTCGAGTAGACAAACAAAAAATCGACAAACATCGTGAACTTTTAACTAACGATTAGCTATCAGCAAGTTAGGGCATATTGAAAAGCTCTGTTTACTAAGGTTAAACTTAATATTGGCTCAAGCGATGTGCGGTCGTGATAAAATTAAGGTAATCGGATTAGTTCTACGTATTTGCTTAGCAATATACATATTTGAATTACAAAACTATATAAGTTGTTGTAAATACAAGCCTCGGTTTTAACATTAACATACGAATTTAACTGAAATGACAATTTACCTGCTTAAAAAATTGAGTTGTTTAATAGTTCATATCTATATCCATTCGTCAAATTACGCAATGGCGTACCGTGTGCTATCAATTTCACACGCTACAAACGTTAAACCTAAATCACCCCCATATCACTCACCCTTGGCTCTCCAGCACTTCCTCCAGTTCGGCACATTTCACCTCGATCTTGCGCTTCCGTTCGTGATCCAGAATGCCCTGGTTGGGCTGCCGGTTGGACTGTGCATCCAGCTTAGCCAAATCGTCCTCGGTCCGGTAGTTGACACTGTCCTTCTTGCCCGGTCGGACGAAGGCAACATTACGCTGTACGTGACCATTGGTGCCGGACCCGCGGGGAGTCGTCAGCCCGATTCCGTTGTACATTTTCGATTCACTTAACTATTCCCGAGGCAATAGTTGAGCATACTTTGCAGCAACAAAACGTTTATCAGCGGATTTTGACAAATACTGCCAACGAATACACTATTGATGTGTATTTTTAGAGGCTCTTGTTGGCTTCTCGCAAGGAAAATTTTCAAGTGCAGCTCCGCGAGCCGCGATAGGAAAATCAATATTCAAGCACTAGTAAATAAGTATAAATTCTGATAGAAAAACACTAATTGCCCGTCGTTCTATGCCGGAATAAAGATTTCGCACACCGCACGAGTATTTTAATGCCGATTTTGCAACTAAATGACGACAAATTTGTAGTTCAAAACTCTTTGCAGCAAAATTAATTAGCTAGAGCGTGTGTAATCGCGTTCTTCTCTTCGGCCATCACGCAGCAGCAAAGACGATTCGACGACGAAGGACGATGTGTTGCGAAAGCCGTTTGACATTTCGGCTTGAGTGTGTGTTAGTGCTAGCGCGAGCTTCAGCTTCACACAAAATTTCAGACGAATCCGAGGAATCATTGGAAATAGCTGGTTTTGAAGTGACAACAACTTTTTTTTTTTTTTCCTGTATGGACTCATCACTGCGACCAGTAAGTTAGATCTATTGTGATATCGCCCGGGTGTTTGTTGTATAACCCGCACTGCATTTATTTTAGCTATAGTCGCTATTGAGTGAGCGATATGCTTATTGAATTTCTTTTTTTTATGCGTGCTTGTGTGTAATTGGGTACCCTTCTTTCAATGCTTTACTCTACTTTATCCACCTCGTTCCACATGACAGCGCACAGTCCCCAATTATAGTCATCCCTGGCGTAGCAAACCAGTGCATTTTTACTACAAGGGTCTCATTTTTGCACTGTCAATAGGCCATATCGGGATAATATAGAACTCAGCATGAAGGAAGGGCGATGAGGGGCCTGAGAATAAACCCATGCTAAAGTCACTTTGACATCGAATGGCCTGATTCTACTAAGATTCGAACCCATGACCATTCGCTTGTCAAAGCAGACTCGGTAACCTTGCGGCTACAGAGCCCCCAGAGACAACAACTTACTCTTGGCGCTAGTGTATACGGATAGCTTATAATGTACATTAGCGCTAGAAGCAAACAGGTGTCAATCAAAAACTAGTTATGTTCATTGATCCATTGGCAGAAAGAAGCTTGTTGGATACGTAGTTGGCGCTACAGTAGACAAATTACTTATATAGAAATAAATACACTCAACCCCCGCTAATATGAAAAATACCCCGTTCAGATTAAAGCGGGGTACGCTGCTGAAAAGAAAACAGCTCAAGAAAAAATCTTGTTATTTACCGAAGAAATTTTGACAACTCCAATGCAAGCAACCGCCTGTCATTTTTTCTTGTGGTAATAATTGCGCCGGATATTATTCCGTACGGAAAAGTGACGCTTTAATTCACTTGCGTGTAAACCAACGTCATCTGGACGTGAAATAATATTTCTTATGAGGTGCGTACTGCTTAAGAAATCGTAAAAGAAATCGATTTCTTGAGCATTTCTTGTCCTATCTTTTTACCCATTACTTTTCAGCAGCGTACCCCGCTTAAGTGTGGATTAAGCGAGTTTATTTTTAATCTGAATATTTGGTCATTTTATTCATTTTTACATACGCGCAAGGCGCGCTCCCTATAAATTGGTTGTTTTGATTTGACGAAAACAAACGTTTTGAAAACTTTTCGAATATGCGCGAATTCTACATGACTGGATTGTACAAGAGAAAATTGTTTCGACAGTTTCAACAGTATAATCAATACAGAGCACTGCAGCGACACTGGCATTCTATCGAGCTTTGTACGAGCGATAATGGCGGATATTGAGCACAAGTGGGCACAATCTTTTGACATTCCTTGGAGGAGCGTCGAGTTCGCCCTGACGTAGTTACTATGGATACATTCATGATTGTTTGTTGTTCGAGTGTAAAAATGTAAACATTGTTTAATTTTGCAGATCAGCTGAAGTGGAACATAACTAACCGGATTCAAACTTTTATAGTGGTTTGCGGCCATAATTTGCTGAAGGCACTGGTTCAGAATACTTTTTCACAATCGTGCGAATTAAACATTCGAAACATCACACATCAACGCAAACATTAACTTCATGTTGGTCGAGCCGTTGTCACGTTTGCTCTCGAACAGCGTCTCGACTTGATAAGAAACTTTCCGTTGCGTATTAGGACATTCTCCCTGAAATTTGCGAAAACTGCAAAGCCGCAATCCATAAAACTTGTTGTCCGTTCAATTATGTTCCTCTTTAGCTGATCTGCAAAATTGAACAATGTTTACATTTTTACATTCGAACAACAAACAATCATGAATGTATCCATAGTAACTCCGTCAGGCCGAACTCGACGCTCCTCCAAGGAATGTCAAAAGATTGTGCCCACTTGTGCTCAATATCCGCCATTATCGCTCGTGGAAAGCTGGATATATATTGATTCTACTGTTTCAACTAAAACGATCTATTTTGGGTGCTGAAGACAGGTAGGTTGCATATAGAGCTTTCAAGTTATGTGTGTGTTGGTGCTTGAAAATGAAGCAAACAACAACAGTAAACAAAAGAAAAGCATTCTTTTGTCACCAAGGTACAGAATGAATTTCATCTTCCGCTGGCTTAAATGCCAGCAAATTTTCAAAATGTGTGCTTGAATTGGAAACAGGATGAAAAATTTAACCAAAATATGTGCTCTGCAGTATAGCAACCGGAGCAACACAACTCATAATCACTATTTTTCTGGTTGTTCCCCAACATGAGGCAAACAACTTGTATACACGCGTATTTCGGTGTTCACTAGTGTGGGTTCTGGGTAGTTCAGATTAAAACTGTACAGATTACAGCCTACTATCGCCCTGAAAAGAAATGGGCAAAAAGATAGGCCAAGCAATGCTTAAGAAAAGATTTTCCGTTCGCGATTTCTTTACCAGTATGCACCTCACAAGAAATAATATTTCACTTTCAGATGGCGCAGTTTTACGTGCAAGTGAATTTAAACGTCACTCTTCCGTACGGAATAATATCCGGCGCAATTATTACCACAAGAAAAAAGGACAAAGAATTGCTTGCCTTGCAGTTGTCAAAATTTCTTCGGTAAATAGCAGGATTTTTTCCTGAGCTATTTTCTTTTCAGCTGGATACTAGGCTTAAAGGTCATTCCAGCGGGGATACATGGTACCTTAGATTATTGCTTAGATTATTAAAGTAGATACGCCACTCTTCGTAGATTCAATCGCCAGTAAAGTGGCTTCTGACGGCAATAAGGTATACTAACCTGCCATATGTTCGTAGAGCGTTTTCATAGGTACACGTTTGACTATAGCATCTGTCACTACCACTTGTGTAAAATGAGAAGGTGATACAAAGACTATGACAGTCTACTTCACCCTACCGCCAGTCGATAGTGCGGATGGCATACTTTTTACCACAGAGAATTCTTACCATCAAGCTTTTGTCTTATAGATTATTAAAGAAAGTAGTTATTGCCCCTTTTATGACTATTTAGTCTACTGTGATAATCATTTAATGCAACGTACCGCATTTTGCACTGTTAATCTGACACTAGAGTGGCTTTTAATTTGATCTACTAATGAGTTTGACTTCTTCCCCTTCTTTTTCACTTCATTTTCTTTGAGCGAAATCGTGTGCGAGATTCGACTGTGATAATCGTGTAAATCGGGGTAGTCTAAATAGGGGCAAATGTCGCAATATTTACGCCACTCTTCGCAGATTCAATCGTCGGTAAAGTGGTTCCTGACGGCAACAGGGTGTACTAACTTGTCATAGTATTCGTAGTGTTTTCATAAGCACACGTTTGGCTATATCATCTGTCACTAACACCTTAGAATATTAAAGGAACTAGATACGCCAGTCTTTGATTTCCTCATTTTTCCTTTGATTTTTACCGAAGAAATTTTGAAAACTGTGGATTTCCATAGAAATCTGCGACATCTGTACGTGACGTGATTATTAATGTTTATTTAATTCGCGCCATCTGAACAGTTCGTGACTTCAGCACTTCAGGTTCAGGTTCAGACAGTATGCGTATTTTTTTGATTTTTTGAAACTTGAAAAAGCTAAGCAACTTTAAGTTTCCGAGTGAAAGAAATTTGCAATTTTTTTTAATTAATTTTCGGATCAATTTTCACTCATGATACATTGGCTGATTTTTGTAAATCTTATATTTTTCTTACTTCGCGCAAAACTCAGCACTTTCATCTCGCTTCTTGAGTTTGGAATATTATTTTACGTTTCCGACCGCTCTCGGCAGTCAGAACTTATCAATAGCAAAAGCAAAACAAAAACTGCATTTAGATGATACCGATCTTGTTGGCGATATCCAATGCATCGTAGTCCCGAGC
Source organism: Sabethes cyaneus (assembly GCF_943734655.1). Lineage (NCBI taxonomy): Eukaryota > Metazoa > Arthropoda > Insecta > Diptera > Culicidae > Sabethes > Sabethes cyaneus. The sequence goes on along the minus strand of NC_071354.1, from coordinate 220,643,319 downwards.
CAGCCGCACGTACGCCTTCTTCTTGCCGTCCGGTCGCACCAAGGTGTTAATCTTGGACACCTTAATGTCGTAAAGCTTCTTAACGGCGGCTTTAACGTGGTTCTTGTTAGCACGCAGATGGATCAGGAACACCAGCGTGTTGTTGTCCTCGATTTTCTTCATCGCCGCTTCGGTTGTCAGTGGGTATTTGATGATGTTGTACGCATCCATACTGGAGAAGAAAAATGCAGCCGCAATTTCCGCATGTTAGACAATTGGTATGGCCATTTATAGATATTACTAATTTACGGGATGGGTTTGTAATTCCGTAAGGAACTTTCGTATGACTGTTTCTAACTTTAAGTATACTGTCTAGTTGGTATGTGGTAGACAATAGTTGCAACAGAGAGATATTTTCTTTTGCATTCCTTTAACAAGGGATTCCATAGTGGGTAGGAATCTCTTGAGTAATTTCTTTTAAGAATGCTTATACAATGCGCATTATTAAGAGTTACTTACCGGCTGCGGGTTGGGACTGACTTCCTGGGGAACTTGGGGTTACGCGGCAACTTCAAGGTGCGTGGCCGACGGAACTTAACCGTGGTGCGGATTTTCCGCAGTGCAGTTCCAAACGGTCCCTTGACGACCTACGAATCGAATAGAGAATAATGATTGATTATTGAGAAATTTGATTGTTGCGGATAGAATTTTCATTTTAAAATGGTCAGTTAGAAGACATGTTTTTTTTCACTATCACAATTCAAGGAGATTCCCTCTTCAAATTTTCATCATATAAATTAAGTAAATTCTATCAACGAATTATCAAACGATTCGTACTTACCTTAGTCTTGGTACGCTTGGCCCTCAGCAGAGCGGCAGCACGAGCTTTGGCTGCTCCCTTCTGAACCTTAGCTTCGACGGCCTTCTTGTCGCCTTTGGCAGCAGCAGGCTTCTTGGCAACCGGTTTCTTACCGGCAGCACCCTTTCCAGCAACTGGCTTCTTACCGGCTACTGGTTTCTTACCAGTGGTTGTTGCCTTCTTAGCGGTAGCAGTACCAGGTTTCTTGGCGGCAGGTGCTCCCTTCTTGGCAGCCGGTTTCTTGACTGCAGGCTTTTTGGCCGCAGCCTTCTTATCACCGGCAGCGGTTTTCTTTGCCTTGGCAGCAGCATCGGCAGCCTTCTTGGCAGAAGCGGCAGTTGCAGCAGCTGACTTCTTGGCTCCTCCTGCAGCAGCCGGTTTCTTCGCGGCTCCTGCAGAACCAGCCGCAGCAGCAGTAGCTCCCTTCTTAGCATCCTTTTTCGCCTCGGGCTTAGGGGCAGCCGCTGGAGTCTTTTTGCTCTCAGTAGCCTTCTTCTTTTCCGGAGCCGGTGCTTTAGTTTCGGCTGGAGCAGGACGTTTTTCAGCGGATTTCTTCTCGGCTGGCTTCTTTTCCGGGGCAGCTTTCTTCTCAGCAGCTGCCGGTTTCTTTTCGGGAGCAGCCTTCTTCTCAGCGGCAGGTTTCTTTTCAGGTGCCGCGGCCTTCTTCTCAGGGGCTGGTGCTTTCTTCTCAGCAGCCGGTTTTTTCTCGGGGGCTGGTTTCTTTTCAGCTGCAGCAGGCTTGGAACCCGACGCTGCCGAAGCAGCGGCTGCAGGTTTCTTCTCTTTTTTCTCGGCCGGTTGGCCCGCTGTAATAGAACAAAGCACTTAGTCATTATTCAGAGAAAAAAAACAATACCGCACAAATCATTGTGTAGTTTTTTCAGTAATCTAGTTAATATAGTCTCATTCACTGAGTATTCAGAGAGATTCCCTCTAGAATTAAAATTCATCATTAGGTCACAGCATTTTCTGGTAGATTGTCACTACTGATACACAACACATATGTATTTACAAAATGCGTGCAGGAGACGATATTCCTCGTGGCGTATACAAACGAAATTTGCACCCAATTTTCTGACTAAAACTTTAAAAAGCGGCGGAATATTTTCTTAAATTTTGAAACACAACGTAATCCGAAGCTTTGACAAGAACTTAAAACACTTTTTAGGTATTTAAATCAGTAAAATAGTCGAATTTTCCTTACCGGGCTTCTCAGACGGTTTCTTCGGAGCCATACTTGTGATGGAAAAGAGCTGTCAAAGGGATTCCAATTTCGCTAGCTGCTTTTGCTTCCGGTAGGGTGACAGATAAGGGGCTGGCAAATAAATTATTCTATGCAAATGTTTTTCAAGCGAGTCAATTTTGCGCTTGCGCGTCCTCTGGCGGTCAAAGTCGGAAAGGTATGCAGTTTCCGCTTCATACACTGAAAGAATAATGTTTCAAACATCGTGGCAGTCATTTTCAATGCAATTATTAAAATAAACAGACAGCGCTGAAGCAGTTTTTTCTTAAATTTTCGAACTTTTAAACCAAGTGAAGATAGAATTAACAAAAGGGCAAATGTCGCAAGCGTAAACAAACCGAGTGGGGGTTGATTTTCCTATGCTGGTCCAGCAAAAAATACCTCTCACTCGTTTTGTTTACGTTTGCGACATTCGCCCTTTTGTTAATTCTATCTAGAAGTGTTTAAGATTTTTTTTCGAGAATATTAAATAAAAAAGTTTTTTAATTAGGGTCGGGATTACCGATACGGCCAACATCATATTTTAAGAACCGGAATTTTAAAACTGGAAAATTTGTTTTTCGGCAGAAATTTGTTTTTGACGGTAAATTTTTATTACTGATGAGTAAAATCAACAATTTCATTATAAATCAATCGCTTATTAGTATATCTGGCATTTTATACAGCACGTTGCTGTATATTTGCATTTCGACTGCATAGATGTTGTAAATCAACATGCAAAATTTTAATTCTTCTTGTTGGTAATTAGCTAGAAATAAGCACTGTCGGCATTAAAAGAGGGTAAGCAGTAAAGTAGCCCCATATTTATTGCTAAAGTAGCTTTTAGATAGCAATCAAGATGACTTAAATGCTTATTGGCTTGCATGTGAATAGTATTGGCAGTGCTTATTGGTTACCTGGGTAGTATTATTTTTTAGAAACATTCACAATTTTCCATACTTTGAGCAACACCTGTCGTCTGTTGGTGAAGAGCCAACGTTTTTTCACAATGGAGGATGTTCGCAATTAGACCTTTTGATTACCAACAAAAACGAAAAGATTATACGCTTCAATCAGGTCAGTTTTCCCGGGTTGTCACAGCATGACCTTATATTCGCTTCGATAGACTTTAGCGTCACAGAACCCGTACACGTGAACACTTATCGGGACTATGTCAACTTTGACCCGCATGCTTTGGAAAATGCAATACTCGCGATTCCTTGGAATAGTTTCTATGAAATTGAAAATGCTGATGAATCCTTGGAATTCTTCAATTTCCATATCAAAGAAGTACACGATTGCTGCATACCTCTACGAAACAGGACCAATCCAACGAGATCCAACGCGTGGTTTAATGACAGTTTTCGACGTTGCCTATTCGAACGCGACCTTGCATACAGAGATTGGTTAACAGCTACACCGCAGTTGAAGGGTTTCAAACGACAGCATTACAAGAGGCTACGGAATCGTGCGAATGCGGAAGTTGCACGAGCCAAAAAGTTGTACCTTGAGAGGTACCTGGATAGCAGGATGTCTTCAAAAGTTTTGTGGCAGCGTGTAAAGAGCCTGGGTGTTAGGAAAAATCAAGCCCCAAACACAATGCATACGGATTTTACTACGTTGCGGAAATTTGACAGAAAACCCATGGAAAACCTGTCAAATTGCCGCAACGTAGTAAAATCCGTATGCATTGTGTTTGGGGCTTCAGACAGCGCGGCTCAGCGAATTTGATCCTGACGAAGTAAACAGTGTTTTTCTGTCGAACTATACCACCAGTGACACCATAGACAGAGGTTCTTCAAGTGCAACATCACCATCGCCGTACGCTTTCACTTTTCGCCAAGTACATTGGTGGGAAATTACTAATATTATCTAGGGAATCAAGTCTGGATGGTATACCTATCGGCTTTATTAAGGTCATCTTACCGTTGGTTATCCAACACAAAACTCACTTATATAACCATCTCGTTGCGTCCTCTAGGTTTCCGAGTTGTTGGAAACAAGCAAAGGTTTTGCCACTAAAAAAGAAACCTCATCTAGATGTCATCACAAATTTACGTCCGATAAGCATATTATGCGGATTGTCAAAAATATTCGAGAACCTTCTCAAAGAGCAAATGACTTCATATATTGACAAAAACAACCTACTAAGTAAATACCAAACTGGTTTTCGAGTAGGTCAAAGCATCAAAACCGCCGTACTGAGGGTTCACGATGACTTAGCGGGAATAGCCGATAAAAAAGGAGTAGACATCCTGTTTTTATTGGATTTTTCGAAAGCTTTTGACACCATTCCTCATCGGGAACTATTGGATAAATTGGGAGCACAATTCAACTTCTCTTCTGCAGCTGTGAACTTGCCCCAGTCGTATCTCCAAGGAAGAAAACAAACGGTGTTCTGCAATGGCCGCTTCTCGAATATGGTAGAAGTAACGTCTGGTGTACCCCAAGGCGCAGTACTTGGCCCTTTGTTGTTCTGTTGTCACATAAATGACCTTCCAACGGTTCTCAGGCATTGCTCTATCCAAATGTATGCTGATGATGTTCAACTCTACATTGGACGACTCGGCCTGAGTATGCGCGATATAATCAGCAGTGTGAATGAAGATCTAGAAATGATCTCTGAATTGTCCCAGCGAAATGGTTTGGTGATTAACGCTGATAAAAGCAAGGCACTGTTAGTTACAAGCAGACGTCGAAGAACTGACAGGTCAATGTCATCGATACCCGACATCATGATGGACGGCAAGAATATTCAGTGGTCAGAAAAGGTTAGTAGTCTGGGATTTATATTCCAAAGCGATCTTCAATGGGACGGCCTAATAACACAGCAGTGCGGAAAGATCTACGCTGGTTTGCGGACGTTATATGTGTGTATGTCTGCGGCACCGGTTGAAACCAAACTAAAAATGTTCAAATCGCTAATCCTACCGTATTTTCTTTTCGGAGATGTGTTTTACATTCGCCTCAGTACAGCCTGCTTCGAACGCCTTCGAGTAGCTCTAAATTGCTGTGTGCGCTTTGTCTTTGGGCTAAGCCGGTATGATCACGTGACCCACCTCCAAAAAAACTTGCTGGGATGCCCGCTGCAAGTCTTCTATTCGTATCGTTCCTGCATTTTCCTGAGGAAGCTGACAGCAACACAAGCTCCAGCCACACTGTACCGAAAATTGATACATGCCCGCGGTCGACGTTTGTCAAATTTAGTTATACCGGCAAATAACACCATGAATTACGCCAACTCATTGTTCGTCCGGGGTGTAATAAATTGGAACTGTTTACCATCTATAGTAAAGCGTGCAAATTCCGAAGTAGCTTTTAAGAGAGGCTGCATCGACTTTTGGAATCGTAATTAGAGTAATAGTTTTAGTTTAAATAATTGTGTAGAAATGTAAGACTTTATTATACTTATCGACAAATCGGAAGTAGCATTTTTAAAAGGGTAAACCTTACGCTACTAGACAATAAAAGACAAACAATCCTCAAAAGGTCCAATGTGCAAATGAGAGATTCTCTTTGTATCTCCTCTCTTACGATTATTCCGTTGACGCAAGGAGAATCTCTTATTTACAGATTGCTTGTGATATCAACGATTTATACCTCCCCACAAAGCCGCCCTTCTCGGTTCAATTAAACGACCCGTCAGTTGCCGGAAACTACACGCGCGTACTGGATGAAGTTCTAACTTCTTCTGTGGAACTAGATGCGCAAGTTCCGTTAGTGTCAATTTGACAGTAAACCAATGGGAAAACTGTCAGAATAACGCTGACGGACGCGTTGACGCAGCATTCTGTTTGGCCCTTTAGACCGAAAACGGATGGAGTATAATACGCTCGGCCATCAACGAGGCCGCAACCGCGGTGCTAGGTGTGAAAATCTCGAGTGCACGAAATGGTTTGTTTGACGGGGAATGCCAACAAGCGTTAGAGAGGAAAAGAAACTTGGAAAAACTATCTAAGAAACATATTCACGAGAGAGAATTTGACCCGATATCGACGAGCGCGGAATGATTTGACCACGATGCTGAGGAGAAAAAACAGAGATCGTGAGGAACTCGAACAACTATTCCGGGCTAATGACACGTGCAAGTTTTACGAGAAGGTGAACTAAACTCGCAAGGGCTACACACCTAAACCTGTCATGTGTAGGGACGAGGGAGGGGATCTAATCACAAACGAGCGCGAAGTGGTCGACAGGTGGAAGTAGTTTTTCGATGAGCACCTTAATGGCAATATAGCAGAAGGAGACGCAATGGAAGTTAACCTCGGAACGCCAACATACGACAACAGCGTGCCGGTTCCCGATCTCGAAGAGATCCGGCGAGAAATTCGTCAGCTGAAGAATAATAGAGCCGCCGGAAAGGACCGACTTCCGGCAGAACTCTACAAAAATGACCAAGGACCGCTAGTAACAGCACTTCATTGGATAATTTCAAAAATTTGGGAGAAGGGGAAACTACCGGAGGAGTGGATGGAAGGTGTAGTCTGTCCCATCTACTAAAAGGGCGACCGGCTAGATTGCTGCAATTACCGCGACATCACGTTGGTCAACGCCGCCCACAAGGTGCTCTTCCATATTTTGTCTCTATTTTCGTCGTCTATCCCCAATGCCAATAGCAAGAGAATTCATAGGGAAGTGTAGCCGGGCTTTATGGGGGCCCGTGCTACTACAGATCAAATTTTTACTCTCCGACAAATCTTCCAGAAATGTCGAGAGCACAACATGCGCACGCATCGTGGATTTCAGAGCAGCATACGGTACAGTTGACCGCGAACAGATATGGCAGATAATGCACGAGTACGGTTTTCCGGACAAACTGACGCGGCTGACCAAAGCTACTCTGGAACGAGTGATGTGCTACGCGCGCATTTCAGGGACACTCTCGGGTCCTTGCGAATCGCGCAGATGGTTGCGGCTAGGGGATAGACTGTTGTGTATGTTATTTAATATCGCTATTGAAGGTGTGATCCGGCGAGCGGGCACCGAAACGAAATATCTTATAAATATCTTCAGCAAGAGTAGCCAACTGTTAACCATTGCAGACGACCTCGACATGATTACTAGAAACCTTGCGACGGCGGAGGCAATCTACGCCAGACTAAAAACGGAGGCTAGGAGGATAGGGTTACAAATCAATGCGTCGAAAACCAAATATATGGCAGGAAGAGGCTCCAGAGAAAGCAACTTTTGTCAGTGACTATCGATAGTGATAAACTGGAGGTAGTTGATGAGTTCGTAAATTTGGGATCTCTGCCCAGGTAACCAATAAGCATTTCCAATGCAATTTAAAAGCAAGCCAATAAGCATTTAAGTTGCCTTAAATGCTACTTAAATGCTATTTTGGCAAAATATGCGGCTACTTTACTGCTAGCCCTCTTATAGTGCTGACAATGCTTATTTGCAGCTAGTTACCAACAAGAAGAATTTAAATAGAATTGTGGATGCCAATTTACAACAGGCTTGCTGATTATCGCGAAAGCACTCTACTCTCTTTGTTAGTTATTCTCCAGAGAGTTACACGACCTGTGAAAAAAAGCTTCTCAGATCAGCTTCGATCAGCTTTGCGGTTGAAGCTATTCGGCATATTTCGTTTTTTCATGTTCTTCGTTCTGCTCTGAATTATCGCCTGTATGGCAGGCAACAAGTATTGCTCACCCATGAACTACGGGTTAATGCGATTCACAAAGCAGTCTTCAGCTAAAGAAGCGTTCAATAGTGAGCGATATCATCTACATTCTTCATGAAGAATATTTTTTGGTTCTTCCTCGCGAATGAATGAATGATTTTAGGAAACAAGGGAAACCAGTTATTCATGTTGAATGGCAAAATTCGTTGTGATGGTAAACAAAATCAGAAGATTTGTTGCATTGCGGGTAGATAAACCTAAAACTTTTCCTCTTAATTCTATTATTTGGTCGGCGTTAAGTCAAACCGAAGACCGAACCAAGTAACAAAACTTTGATTTCGAGAAAAACGCGTTCAAAGTTTGCTGCTCTGTATGGTTTATAGCTATGAATCGTTCGAAATCTTCTCATAACTCTGGCTGTTTGCAACATTTATGTAGTCTGATTAGTGTATAATGTAGCTTAGAAATTTCTTGATCGTTTGCTGTCATTAACTCATTTTATTAAATGTTGCGACTTGGTGTAGTCTGATTTAACACCGACCATTTATAAATCGTAGAATTAAAAGGAAAACTCAGTTTTTTTTTCATTCTGCATAATCTTCTTCGACGAACTGTAGGTCTAATTATAACGATAAATAAGACATTGTAACAAACCTTAAGTAACTTTGTTTATCTTTATACAGAATATAGCTATAGTTATAGGCTATAGCTATTGGCTGCGAAATGTGAGGGTCGACGAAGCTTGATGGTATTATCAGCGCGTCGCTTACGTTTTACTATTAAATTAAGGTTTCGCGGTCGAAAAACAAAAGAAAAAATGATTTTTTTTCGTTATGTTAAGCAAATTTGATAGACGCTGCTCATGTAACATTACGTTTTTAGCTTCATATACCTTTATCTCAAAAACTAAACAAAATGTTTGTTGACAGACGTTTGAAGAAAATGTTTATAATTTGTGAGCTTTGGCCACAAAATACAACCTACAACCTGTAAAGGAACTCAGGATCCAGGTTCGCAGGTGATAAACCATTCTGTGTAGTTTATTAATAAAAAAAAAATCTGAGTCAAATGATACCTGGCATTCGTCCCACAGGGCCTTCTTTCGATTTTCGGTTTTCCGAGTGATTCCTATACATTTATACTACTATATTTTCATATACACATAGTACAAAGGCAAAAACTCAAAAAATGCAAAATTGCAAAATAATAAATTTATATCTAGAAAAATGTATTTCTGTCTGTCTGTGTGTTCCTATATGCATGTATGGTACTTTCCGCGAAATGGTATTCCGCGTTATGGTCAATCGAGAATTGCTTTTCCGCGAAATGGTGTTCATCGAAATATTATACAATCACGGCAAATATTTTAATGCTATCAGCTTTATTTTTTTTCGGATTATAATCACTTTAACAGCATTCGTGACTTCTGCGGGGTTGGGATTTGAACCCGGGTCCGCCGCGTGAGAGGCGTAAATGTTAACCACTACGCCGGGACTGACCCCCGGTATCAGTTTTGTTTTATTTAGCATAGCAAGGGGGTGTTGTTTTATACTTTAGTGCGAGGAAAAATTGAAGATTGTTATATTAGACTACCCATGCAGTTTACAATTTTGTACAGCACAGATTATTTGTGGTAGTATGAACTATGCCGGGTCAGCTAATAATAAGTAAATAAGAAATAAATGTTTCAAATTAAATTAACTATAAATTAAACTATAAATGTATTACATAGATTAGACTATAATAAAAAGTTATAAGTGTAAATTATATACAAAAATGAAGTAAAGCATTTACAACGATTTAAAGTGAAACGCCCTTAATCCACCAAATGTCGGGGATGGGCACTAGAGGGTTAACTAATAGAATATATTTTAAATAGTTACAGCTCTATTAAAATTGCTTTGAAATATGCTTTAAGTATTTTATCTGAGGTTACATATTTTTTATGCATATAAAGACAGTTCTTCATAACTAACATTCTCGGTGACCATAAAGATGTATTATCGACTGTATTATCAAATTTGCGTATAGAATTCACTCTATGCGGTGGTACACTCGACTTTTGAATTGCTTTTCTTGTCTCATTTGATCAATTTTACTTTTTATTTCATGCTATGAACTGGTCGGTATTAAATCGAACCGGACCAGTTAAAATGAGTTAATGACAGCTAACGATCAAGAATTTTCTAAGCTAAATTTTACTCTAATCAGACTACATAAATGTTGCAAACAGCCAGAGTTATAAGATGATTTCGAACGATTGATAAATATAAACCATACCGAGCGAAGTTTGCGCGTTTTTCAAAATCAGAGTTTTGTCTATTAATTCGGTCTGACTTAACACCAGCCAACTGTCTTCCTAATTTTTAAAATAACTGTCAATAATATTGCTACAGTTAGTGAAAAAATTAAGTCAGCTCTAATTTGTAACAGAAAATTTATCGATCTCTTCAAATTTTAGTAACATTTGTAATTGGATGATATTAGACAACATTATGGAAAAAACTGACGCAATTTGAGAAAAATTCAGCCGTTACACGCTTTTACACTTTCACGCTTTTTATTCAGCAGACTTCGCAGCCAGCTATTAGAGTACAGAACAATTGCAAGGCTAGTGCTACGATATTACAGCCTCCCCCAGTCAAGGTTTGAACATGCAACGACGGGTTTGTTAGACCACTGCCATAGCACGTAGCCAACTGGAAGGCTTTTGTTATGTATTGTATTAAAATTATGAAACTGACTATATTTTTCCAATTATAGTCTTATTCTATTCAATAATTAAGTATAATGTTAACCCTTCCTTCTTTGGAAATTTCAAAAGCATAATTGTTTTCAATAGTTTATAATTATGCTTGTTGTTTTAAATTTTCTTTACTAACGAATAATAGTTTAGTCCTCCAAGCAAAATTTCAAAAACCTATATTTAATTGGATTTAAATATTTTGTTTTTGAGAAAATGCGTTTCATTTGGATAGGAGCCCCATCTCCTACGTCCTCCCTAAAATTGCTCTCTCGCCCACCTATAAAATTGCTGGTCATTTTATCTATCTAACAACATATATATTGTTCAGTTTCGTTCAGTAGTTTAGTAGTTATTAACATTTGAAATCTTTCATTCAAACGTTACACTTCTATTTTCGTTTTCGCAAAGTGCTACCCAGTCCCAGTATAGTAAACAAAGACGTAGTCCTACGTCAAAAATTGGTAAAAATGTGTCTCATTGTAGACGTCTCTCCCCTATATTTTAAAATTTTAGTTATCAATGGTTTTATTTAAATAAAAATAATTCAAGAATGTGCTAGGTGCAATAGTGATATTTCTCTTCCTGGAGTGCGTAAACATTTCTTAGCGTCATCCAGTTAATTTATTTTATTAACACCTTTATTAATTTCAAATATATTCGTATGGTTAGGAAAATATATCACATAGATGATCATTTTTTCAGTCCTCTATGAATATATGTAAAATATTAGTAACTACGGAAACAATATGAAATTGAATGAGATAAATATTTGTTTGTCCAGTGCAAGTCTTTGTTGATTGCAAGAACGCAAAATTTGTTTGAAATTTGTATAGGAAAACTAGTTCTTGCTATTTTAATTCTACGAGTAACTATTTGTATGAACCAGCTACAGATCAAACCGATTTTGGCACGTTTCAAGGATTATTTTTGACACGACCGTATTCGAAAATCAGTTTTATTCTTTTTGAAAAACAAAACTGACATATCAGAATATTTCTTCGCGGCCGACATGGCAATTCTGAAGGCTTAGCGGACAATTCCCGGTTCGGTTTGGCGAATTCTGCGCGAAGTTACAAGTACACGTACATACATCACAAATACACACATACTCATACACATACATGCAAGCACACATACATCAATACATAAAATCGACACTTGATAGATGTTTTGGTTATCCACGTTTTGACGGTTTTATATACGTTCCTAAGTATTCAAGTTTAAATATAGTTTATTTTCGTTTGATAGGTTTAAACAGAACAGTTTTCAAATAACGTTTACTTATCTATACCTATAAAGAAGGATTTCTGTCTGTCTGTCTGTCTGTCCTGTGTTCCTTATAGAATCAAAAACTACTGAACCAATCGGCGTGAAAATTTGCATGTAGAGGTTTTTGGGGCCAGGAAAGGTTTTAGTGATGGTTAGAGACCCCTCCCCCCACTAAGAGGGGGGGCTCCCATACAAATGAAACACAAATTTCTGCATAACTCGAGAACTAATCAAGCAAATAGAACCAAATTTGGCATGTGGGTGTTTTCGGTGACAAGAATTTATTCTAGGGTAATTTGAGACCCCTCCCCTCTTTATAAGGGGAATTATAACTCCTCTCCCCTTTAAGAGGGGGGGTTTCCATACAAATTTCCCCATAACTCGAGAACTAATCAAGCAAATGAAACCAAATTCGGCATGTGAAAGTTTTCGAGGGCAAGAAAATTTTCTATGTTGAATTAGGACCCCTCCTCACTTTAAGAGGGGGGGCTCCTGTACAAATGAAATACCAATTTCCTCATAACTCGAGAACTAATCAAGCAAATGGAACCAAATTTGGCATGTGTGTGTTTTTTGAGACAAAATTTTTTTCTATGATGAATTGGGACCCCTCACCACTTTAAGTGGGGGGGGGGGGCTCCTATACAAACGAAATACAAATTTCCTTATAATTCGAGAGCTAATCCAGCAAATGGAACCAAATTTGGCATGTAGGTGTTTTTGGAGGCAAGAATTTTTTCTATGATGAATAAGAACCTCTCCCCACTTTAGGAGGGGGGGCTCCTATACAAATGAAATACAAATTTCCTCATAACGCGAGAACTAATCAAGCAAATAGAACCAAATTTGGCATGTGGGTGTTTTCGGTGACAAGAATTTATTCTATGGTAAATTGAGACCCCTCCCTCTTTATAAGGGGAATTGTAACTCCTCTCCCCTTTAAGAGGGGGGGCTTCCATACAAATTTCCTCATAACTCGAGAACTAATCAAGCAAATGGAACCAAATTTGGCAAGTGAAGGTTTTCGAGGGCAGGAAAATTTTCTAAGGTGAATTAGGACCCCTCCCCACTCTAAGAGGGGGGGCTCCTGTACAAATGAAATACAAATTTCCTCCTAACTCGAGAACTAATCAAGCAAATAGAACAACATTTGGCATGTGGGTGTTTTTTTTGGTGACAAGAATTTATTCTATGGTGAATTGAGACCCCTCCCCTCTTTATAAGAGGAATTATAACTCCTCTCCCCTTTAAGAGGGGGGGCTTCCATACAAATTTCCTCATAACTCGAGAACGAATCAAACAAATGCAACCAAATTTGGCATGTGAAGGTTTTCGAGAGCAAGAAAATTTTCTATGGTGAATTAGGACCCCTCCCCACTTTAAGAGGAGGGGCTCCTGTACAAATGAAATACAAATTTCCTCATAACTCGAGAACTAATCAAGCGAATTGAACCAAATTTTGCATATGTGTGTTTTTGGAGACAATTTTTTTTTCAATGATGAATTGGGACCCCTCCCCACTTTAGGAGGGGGGGTCCTATACAAACGAAATACAAATTTCCTCATAACTCGAGAACTAATCCAGCAAATGGAACCAAATTTGGCGTGTAGGTGTTTTTGGAGGCAAGAATTTTTTCTGTGATGAATTAGGACATCTTCCCACATTAGGAGGGGGGGCTCCAATACAAATGAAATACAAATTTCCCCATAACTCGAGAACTAATCAAGCAAATAGAACCAAATTCGGCATGTGGAGGTTTTTGGAGGCAAAAATATTTTCTACGGTGAATTAGGATCCTTCCACACTTCAAGAGGGGGGGCTTCTGCACAAATGAAATACAAATTTCCTCATAATTCAAGAACTAATCAAGCAAATGGAACCATATTTGGCATGTGGGTGTTTTTGGAGGCAACCATTTTTCCCATTATGAATTAGGACTTCTTACCTTTTTAGGAGGGGGGGGGGGCTCCCATTCAAACGAAATACAAATTTGCTCATAACTTTAGAACTAATCAAGCAAATGGAACCAAATTTGGTATGTGAGAGTTTTAGATGGCAGAATTTTTTTTCTGTGGTGTATTACGACCCCTTTCCCTTTTAAGAGGGTGGGCTCCCATACAAATGAAATACAAATTTCCTTATAATTTGAGTACTAATCAAGCAAATGGAACCAAATTTAGCATGTAGGAGATTTTTGAGTCTTGAATTTATTTTATGATAGAGACCTCTCACCCCTGTGGTAGGGGGATATGGACTCTCATACAAATAAAACAGAATTTTTTGCGAAACTCAAAAACTAATCCAACTCGAGAAATTCGAGACTCTTCCATAAAACATTAATCAATAACAAGACCACAAAAACTATCTATAGTAACACTAGATCATTCACGACGAGCCGGTCGCGAGTGTTGCCGGTGACCCGCCGTCGGAAGCGCCGCCCACTGGGGGGCTTGCAAAACTCGAGATAGTGACAAAGATCATCCGAGATTCATGATTTATGTACAACACAGGTTAATTTGTGGCAATACGAAGTTTGTCGGGTCAGCTAGTATCTATATATATAAAAATGAAATGCTGTTCGTGTGTCCGGTATAGACTCGCAAACCGCTCGACGGATTTTGATGAAACTTAGCATACACATTGCGTTTGATGTGAGGAATGTTGTTAGCATAGTTTGAGACCCCTCCCCCCTCTAGAAGGGGGGGCTCCCATACAAATGGAACACAAATTTCTTCATAACTCGAGAATTAATCAAGCAAATGGAACCAAATTTGGCATGTGTAGGTTTTTGGAGGTAGAAATTTTTTCTAGGGTAGATTGAGAACCCCCCTTCCTCTAAGAGGGGGGGCTCCCATACAAATAAAACCAAAATTTTCTCATAACTTGACTATTAATCAAGTAAATGGAACCAAATTTGGCATGCGGGAGTTTCTAGAGACAGATTTATTTCTACGGTTGTTTGAGACCCCTCCCCCTCTAGAAGGGGGGGCTCCCATACAAATGAAACACGAATTTCTTAATAACTCGGGAACTAATCAAGCAGATGGAACCAAATTTGGTATGTGTAGGTTTTTGGAGGTAGAAATTTTTTCTAGGGTAGATTGAGAACCCCCTTTCCTCTAAGAGGGGGGGCTCCCATACAAATAAAACCAAAATTTCCTCATAACTTGACTATTAATCAAGCAAATGGAACCAAATTTGGCATGTGGTGGTTTCTAGAGACAGGATTTATTTCTACGGTTGTTTGAGACCACTCCCCTTCTAGAAGGGGGGCTCCCACACAAATGAAACACAAATTTCTTTATAACTCGGGAACTAAATAAGCAAATGGAACCAAATTTGGCATGTGAAGGTTTTTGGAGGCCGAAATTTTTTCTATGGTAGATTGAGAACCCTCCTTCCTCTAAGAGGGGGGGGGGGGCTCCCATTTAAATAAAACCAAAATTTCCTCATAATTTGACTATTAATCAAGCAAATGGAACCAAATTTGGCATGTGGGGGTTTCTAAAGACAGGATTTTTTCAATGGTTGTTTGAGACCCCTCTTCCTCTAGAAGGGGGGGCTCCCATACAAATGAAACACAAATTCCTTCATAACTCGGGAACTAATCAAGCAAATGGAACCAAATTTGGCAAGTGAAGGTTTTTGGAGGTAGAATTTTTTTTATATGGTAGATTGAGAATCCTCCTTCTTCTAAGAGGGGGTTGCCATACAAATAAAACAAAAAATTTCATCATAACTTGGGGGTTACTGGAGGCAAAATTTTTTTCTATGGCGTATTGTGATTCCTCTCCCCTCTGTAAGGGGGGATGGCTCTCATACAAATTAAACAGAATTTTTTACAATATTCAAAAAGTAATCGAACTCGCGAGTGTTGCCGTCCATACTAAAATATAAGATAAATTTGGAACAAAATTGTTAAGAATAAATCGGTGAAGCCACGATAATGGGTCAAATTAAATAGAAGTAAGATAATATAATACTTATTTTAAAAACAAAATTGAAAAGAAAATACATTGTTAAAATGAAAATATGAAGAAAATAATGTTGAGGTTACACTAAGTTTATTGTTTCTGACCAGTTTTCAACTGATTTCAATCGAACTGCACCGATATTTTATTACGATTTTGCCAACATTACCATTTTAAGGGTTGGTAATAAAACCCAAATCGTTACGTTGGACTTGCTGCTCGAGTCACAAATGCTTATGCGTTGGATTAGAAATTTGCGGCAAGATTAAGGAATATCATGGGTTGTCAACAAGAAAGCTCTTGGTTGCAAGATTACAATTAATCAATTCTTCAGGATTATGCATGTACCATCTTTTTAGAATGGCGTAGCAACGCGCGCCGGGTGAAACAGGTTTGGTATAGTAGGACATGCATCGAAGCATGGTTAAAACCCTCAACACATAAGCACGCATAAAAAAAATAAGCTTATCGTTTACTCAATAATGATAAAGCACATAAATGCAGTGCAGAATACAGCATACACCCGGGCAACATTACAATAGATCAATAATGTTGTGGTCAAAGTGATAAGCCTTTGTATGGGCTTAAAAAAAGTATATACTGGACACTATCACTTATTGTTCTTACAAAATAATTTTTTTTTCTTTCTTTCGCAGCTGTTGGTTGCAAGATTACAATTACCTTCAGCATTATGCATCTACCCCCTTTTTAGAATGGCGCAGCAACACGCGCCGGGTCCTCTAGTACTGATATAAAATTCAATAGTGATCTTTCATTTGTCACCAAGACCATCCAAATCTGTCTACCGACTCTGAGAAAAGTGAGTGCAAACCGTTTGTTCGGATGGGGAAGTGAATAGATCCAGATAGCAGCTTTTACGCAGCTTCAAGGCTGAAATGTATTGTTGAGATAATTTACAATGGATTTTATGTGGTACAATTTTCGCTTACATTTCGTATTTTCTTCCGTTTTTTATCCGAAACGATTTCTTCTTCGTTAGCTATTTATTCAATGAACTTGCATGGAATTAGCTGTACTTTTAGCTTTAAGAACCGTACTGTTTGCCGTACTATTAGCTTTTATCTCTATAATTAGTTTAAGTATAAGTAAGGGTATAAGTATTCACTTAGTTTAGGATAAATTGCATGGTTTTCATAGTTACCTAAGCGATCAATAGTAATTGACTAACGCAAACACTTTAGTTCAAATCCAAATAGTTTATAATTCAATTTTATTTAAGTAAGTTTAGTTTAGTTTTAGATTTAAGGCTTTAGGTTTAAGACAAACGCGACTGGCTATTGACTCTACTTTTAGCACAATGGAATTATGCTCCATGTGACAGTTCGAGCCACGAGGTAATGCTGCCTGACATTTTTCCGTGTGACGTTTATGTACCGTCAGAATGACTGTTACGGGCGGTACCGAACTCACACTGAGCGAAACCGCCCAGCCGTTTCGTAACATCCCCCTGCCCGTGTAGTTCCGGACCGTCTACAGGCAACTGAATATCGAGGAGTGCTAATTTTACCGCAGGTCTGTTGAGCATTCCGTTTTTAGTCTGTACAACTGCTCGCCGAACCTGTCCATCCGCCGCCTTAATCACGTCTACGATCCTGCCTCTTAACCAGCCATTCCGCTTACTATCATCAACCACCAGTACAAGGTCACCGGTTTTCAATGGCTTAACCGGCTCAAACCATTTGGTACGCTTCGTTATAGTTGGGAGGTACTCCCGTACCCACCGAGTCCAGAAGTGGTCCACTAAGTACTGTGCGAGACGCCAACTGTCCCGCAAGCTATTTTCCTCCGCCTTAATAGGTATCCCCGGTTGAGTGATGCCTTTCGTACCGAAGAGCAAAAAGTGATTAGGTGTGAGAGACTCCTGTTCTGCTGACTCCAACGGGATGTACGTCAGAGGCCTGGAGTTAATGATCGACTCAGCTTCAATCACGACTGTCTCGAATACCTCATCGCAAGGATGTCGGGGATGATCCGCAATGGCAGATATAGCGGATTTAACGGAGCGCACCATGCGCTCCCAACAGCCACCCATATGGGGTGTGGATGGCGGATTGAACAGCCAGCTTGTCTCACCGTTCGTGAAAGTTACGGCGCAGTCCTCATGGATGTTCTGTACCTGGTTTGCCAATAGGTTGCTCGCGCCCACGAAGTTTGTCCCGTTGTCGCTGTGAAAGGTTTCCGGGGAACCACGTCGAGCCACAAAACGCCTGATAGCCATCACGCACGACTGCGTAGACAGACTATGCACTACCTCCAGGTGCACAGCCCGAATCGCGAGACAGGTGAATAATGCAACCCACCTTTTCACTAAACTGCGCCCCTGTTTGATCTGTATTGGTCCCAGATAGTCCACGCCAGTGTGGGTGAATGGTCTGACCATCCCTGTTACGCGGACTTTTGGTAGAGCTGACATCATAGGCGGTGCTGGAACAGCTTTTCTAACACGGCAAGTCACACATTGCTTCGCCACCTGACGAATCAGAATACGTAATCCTGGCACAAGGAATCGTTGACGCATTTCGTTGCAAACTGTTTCGCCATTACTGTGGAGAAACCTGCGATGGTAGTCCTCTGTTAGAAGACGTATTGCCGGGTGCTTCCTTGGTAGCACAATTGGGAACTGCATGTCATACGGCACAGAAGGTGCGGTGGAGATTCTACTATTCATTCGGACGACGCCTCGCTCGTCTAGGAATACCGAAAGGCGGTATAGTGGACTGTTCTTCGGGATTTGAGACGGACTTGCGGGATTCGCTAAATTACGCCGTAGGATTGCGTACTCATCCGGGTACGTCCCAGCTTGCACTTGTCTCCATATTAGGTTTTCTGCATTGTACAGCTCGCCCTGTGTTAGATGATCTGGTTTAACAGGTTTTTCTCCCTTGAATCTCCGCACGGCTCGTAGAACGTAGGCTGTAGCTCTCAACAGACGGTTCCACTTCGAAAACCTAGACATTTCCAATAGCTCATAAGGCACCGTACCGTGGAAGAGAAACACGGCACGTAGTTCGGTTTCCGTTTCCGCCTGACTCTGGAGCGGTTCCGACGGCCACTGATCCTGCGCTTGGTATACGAATTCCGGAGCATTGTACCACGGATGGTTCGGGTCGAAGCTTGGTCCATCTTTCCATTTTGTGGCGACATCAGCGACGTTCTTCTTCGATGGCACGTAATGCCACTCATCAACACTGCTTAAGGTGAGGATTTCTCCTACCCGGAAGGCA
This sequence comes from Sabethes cyaneus, assembly GCF_943734655.1. NCBI lineage: Eukaryota > Metazoa > Arthropoda > Insecta > Diptera > Culicidae > Sabethes > Sabethes cyaneus. The sequence continues at coordinate 220,624,401 of NC_071354.1, read as the reverse complement.
ACGAATTGATGGTAGCGTCGACTATCAGATCGCAACCAGCAGAGGACCGTTGTCGAATCAGTCCACAAGAAGCGCTTGGTAATTTGAATATCTAGAGCGTTTAGAACGGAATCCATCAACCTTGTTCCGATCATTGCCGCTTGAAGTTCAAGACGCGGGATGGAAAGTGGTTTCAGCGGGGCGACCTTCGTTTTCGCGGCTACTAGGACACATCTGGGTTTACCGTTGTCCATGAAGCGAAGATACAGAACCGATGCACAAGCCATCTCACTAGCATCTACGAACAGGTGGGCTTCCGCATCTTTGAGTGTAGTAATGCCTACCCCTTTGAAGAAGTAACGAGGTACCTTCACTTCGTCCAAACGCTGCAGGCACTGACACCACAGTCTCCAATCGTCCCACAATTCTTCCGCAATGAGCTCGTCCCATTCCGTTCCGGTTCTCCAAATCTGTTGCATGAGTATTTTCCCATGGACAACGAGGTGCGCTATCAGCCCCAGTGGGTCGAACAAGGACATTACCGTTTGTAGAACTTGCCGTTTACTAGGTGTAGCTCCGCTGTGAATCAGCGTCTTTATCTCCTCCTTCATACTGTTTATGTCGAACGTGAAAACATCCTCCGTTGGCTTCCAGATCAATCCAAGGACTCGCTCTGATTCTGGGGATTTTTCCAGGTTCATGGATATTTGTCGACGCGCTACCGGTTCTCCAATGCTCGCCAGGACTCCGACTGAATTGGAACAGAAGTTGCGAATCTCGAATCCTGCTTGAAGATGTATGTGCTTTACTTCGTTGACTAGCTGGATGGCCTCCTCTTCGGTGTCTACGCTATCTAGAAGATCATTCACATAGTGGTTTTGCGTTATAGCTTTCGCCGCCCTCGAAAAGGCTCCAGCAAACTCCGATGCGTTCTTGTTTTTTATAAATTGTGCCAGACTTGGCGAGCACGATGCCCCGAAGGTTGCTACGTCCATAACATACTCCTGGGGTTCTATCTCTGGACTTTGTCGAAATATGAATCTCTGGGCCTGTTTATCATCATCCCGTATCCGGATCTGGTGGAACATTTCCTTAATATCACCTACCACCGCAATGTTCCCCTGTCTGAAGCGCAACAATACCTCCATCAGAGATACAAGGAGCTTTTAGCAGCATGTCGTTAAACGATGTTCCTCCTACTCGTGCTTTAGCGTCCCATATTAACCGCAACTTATTCGGTTTCTTTGGGTTCTGGACCACTCCCAAGGGTAAGTACCAGACTTTACTGGGATCCGTAGAGCTCTGCTCTTCCGGCGTAATGCGATGAGCATATCCCTTCGCTTCGTATTCCATTATCTTCTCCCTCACTTTTGCGTCTAACACTGGATCCTTACTTAGCCGTTTCTCTAACGCTTGTAACCGCCGCAGTGCCATCGGGTAACTGTTCGGAAAGCATAGCTTATCGTATCTCCATAGTAGCCCTATCTCGTAATGGTTGTCGACACGACGAGTTGTAGCTTCCATTATTCGCCGCGCTCGTCGGTCTTCTTCTGACTCTGGCTTCACGGTAACGCTGGACTCTTCGACTGTGAAGAATTGCTTCATTAACTGATGCAGTTCGCGGTTTGATACTTCACCCACGAGATGTAGATTCAACTGCTGCATCCCGTCTCCGTTGTTGGAGCTTTTACCGAATACGCACCAGCCCAAGCGTGTTTTTGTAGCTACCGGCTCGTTATCACGTCCCTCTCGCGTTCGCAAGGCAGTTAGTAGCCGAATATGTTCTATTCCGATGATAATACCCGGAATTGCATCCGTGTAACTTCGAACTGGAAGACCCTTTAGATGATGATAAGTACGAGCCAAATCCTCATAGCACATCGTCTGCGCTGGTAACTGGAGCTGCTGCACTGTTCTCACATTATGGAGCTTAAACTGCTTGCCGTCACCACAGATCACCACGCTAACACGTTCGGATTCCTTCTCCTCCCTTGAAATATTTCCTGTCCAGCTTAAGCAGAAGCCATCAGGTGGTCCCTTAATACCAAGAGCCAACGCAATACTGCGTTCTAAAAGCGTGGAACTAGACCCCTCATCCAGAAACGCATAAGTACTGACTTGTTTACCGTTTCCATATATAGTTACTGGTAAATATCGAAATAAGGAATACGACGTCGAACGATGAAGATTTTGATGTACAACGGTACTTGCATTCCCGGAGCCGTTCGAAGTATCGGCCGAACTGTTTGGCGAGTGTAGAAGTATGTGATGATGTATCCTGCACCCGTTCACTCCGCATTCCTTTCTTGTGCGACATGGCCATTTCCGATGTGGTACGAGGCAGCTCCTGCACAAGTTTTTCTGCTTAACTACTTTCCATCTACCATCGATATCCAGTGCTTTAAATTGCTTACAGCTTGCGATCTCGTGATGTTCGTTTGCGCAGTAGATACAGGCCTTCGTTGCTCGTTCTGTTTGAGCCAGGTGTTGCTCTGCTGCTACGGTTTTCCTCTCCCGATTTTCATCGGAATGTACATACAGTTTCGGTTTTTCCTTGCCCGATTTTCCGGGCTTCGAACTTAGGGCGAGAGCGTCCATTGGAAGGGTAACATCCGAGGCCATTACCATGAGTTCAGACATAAAAGCGCTGAAGGCGGTCAGATTGACACTAGCGCATTTGTTTTTGTAGTACGACCACTGCATTTTAATTTGGGGTGGCAGTTTTTCCACCAACTCATGAAGCAGCGTGGGATTGCAGAGATGATCCGTAAGATTGGCGATAGACATGTGATCCACAACATTTTGTACCGCGAGACCGAAATTAATTTGCGACTGTAGGTTGTCAGTTTTCGGTGCAGGTGCCGCTCGCAACTTTTGGAGGAGGGAGTGTATCAGAATTTCCGGCCGGCCGTACAGCCGTTTCAGTGTATCAATTACGAATGGCACCGAGTCTGGCATTAGTAACCGGGTTCTAACAGCTTCTAACGCGTTACCCTTTAAACAGCGCTGTAGCCGCGCCAAGTTTTCCGAGTCAGTGTATCCACAAGCCACTGTTGAATTATAAAACGAACTGTAAAATAGTGGCCAATCCTGGGGGTCACCCGAAAAGTTTGGCAGTTCTCGTGGCATCACTTGTCTCGCGGCTATTTGTTCGCTGGATGGTCCACTTCGCACAGATGCAGCGGACTGTTGCTGCTGTGGCTTTGATTGTGACTGTGTATAGAACGAACTTTGACCTGGCCATGCTTGGGTAGCCTGTGACCCAACTTGGTGTGGGGCGGTGATGTATGCAGATGGTACTAACTGGTTGGCAAACCTTGAAACACCCCCACAATTGGCGAATATTCCCTCTCCATGCGATGAAACTATGGGTACCGACTGTATCCCGCTGCTGGTCCCACCGACTCTCGCACTGGTTATATTATTATTAACCCACGTTGATTGACAACCGGAGTTAAACACTGGTCGAGATGCTTGCATTGTTACAAATGGAACAGAATTATGCAAACTTTGTGGATACCCGTCGACTAAACCACCAGAATTAATAACGCCATGCTGTGGAACAGCTATGCTATTGTATGCACTAGAACTATTTACTATTTGCACTGAACCATTCGTTAAGCACTGTTGACTTAGCGTTGAGGAGACCGTTGAGAAAGTAGTATTGTAATTTGACATAGGTGGATACATATGGTTTATAGTACTGACTACTGGTGCACTTGTCCCTACTATGCTATCATGTAACATTGGGCCTCTACTAGACTGACACACGACTGCGATATCGACACATCCCGATGTTTGACTTATATTTATTGGAATATTATTTACAATCGGTTCTGGTAGATGACCGCGACTGTGCGCGGGGTGTGATTCGACAATCGAAGGAGGGGCGCTACGGTTGATCCTGCCGGCATCCATCGGAACGCAGGAATTGATCCGGATAGAGGAATTACATCTAGTTAACGATGAACTTACCGGTGGTCTTCGGGGAAGGTCAAGAGTAATTTCAGTGTGTGAAACGAAATCTCCACTCGATCTCACCGGAATTGCAGATTGCGGAACAGTCGCTGCAACGGGATGTTCCTTGTTTCTGGAACCCTCAACCGAGTTCGGGGTGGAAGCTGACATGGGAGCCGGTGGCTCGACGACGGCAACATGCGGCACGATTCGGTTTAATACACTAGAAGCTGGAGTTGTAGACTGTTGAGCTATTTCTGAAGCTACGGACGTTTGCGGAATGCAACTGGATGACACTACTTTCACTCGATGTGCTGTGCCGACTTCCTGCTCGCTTAACCACGTCTTAACTTTTTCACGTTCAGCTCGACTACTCAGTCTTGATCTCGTTTCTGCGCCTTCCGAATCATCAGCCTCTGTCAGTAGAAGATCATATTTTTTCTTCATAAACTTCTCCTCCGTTTCGGCTAGCTTCTTCCTAGCGGCTGCTTGAGCAGCTTCTTCCTCCAAGATTCTCCTCTTCTCCATCTCCTTTTGTTCTTCTATCATCTTTAGGCTGAGATCTAACCTAGATGAGCGCTTGCTTGAAGCTGAGCGACCGAACGACACCCGAGACTGGGATGTTTCTGCATCACGACATTGATCACATTTCCAACTACGATTCTCCTCGGCGATGGAATCTGTCACTTGTGCGCACCCGTAGTGCATCCAGGTTTCGCACGTATCGCATCCGACTAGGTTATCCGCCGTGTCCGGACGATCGCACTTCGCGCAATGTTTCGCTACATCCATCTCGTCGATAGGAAATCCTTGAAGATTGTTCGGATGGGGAAGTGAATAGATCCAGATAGCAGCTTTTACGCAGCTTCAAGGCTGAAATGTATTGTTGAGATAATTTACAATGGATTTTATGTGGTACAATTTTCGCTTACATTTCGTATTTTCTTCCGTTTTTTATCCGAAACGATTTCTTCTTCGTTAGCTATTTATTCAATGAACTTGCATGGAATTAGCTGTACTTTTAGCTTTAAGAACCGTACTGTTTGCCGTACTATTAGCTTTTATCTCTATAATTAGTTTAAGTATAAGTAAGGGTATAAGTATTCACTTAGTTTAGGATAAATTGCATGGTTTTCATAGTTACCTAAGCGATCAATAGTAATTGACTAACGCAAACACTTTAGTTCAAATCCAAATAGTTTATAATTCAATTTTATTTAAGTAAGTTTAGTTTAGTTTTAGATTTAAGGCTTTAGGTTTAAGACAAACGCGACTGGCTATTGACTCTACTTTTAGCACAATGGAATTATGCTCCATGTGACAGTTCGAGCCACGAGGTAATGCTGCCTGACATTTTTCCGTGTGACGTTTATGTACCGTCAGAATGACTGTTACGGGCGGTACCGAACTCACACTGAGCGAAACCGCCCAGCCGTTTCGTAACACCGTTCATAAGTACACACATACGTACACTCGCCCAGACGCCCATACGTACACTCACACATACATACATACACACTATCTTATAAGGTTTCCAAAAATAAAATACGGAAACAGTTTGCTTTTACATTTTATCCGTTATCTGCAGCCAACTAAACTAAGCTATTAATCATCGCCTCGGTGATAAATTTTTGTTCGCTTCTTCATGAAGATCGAAGCATTCGAAGAAGAGTGAAGAATATCATGTACGCTTCGCACCGCAAACGGACCGAAGGCGAAGAATAGAGAGCGCAAAGATAAAACACAAATGTTCGGCCTATGTATTACTCTCACGCAAGTCGCATCGCTGCAAGCTTTCAAGTGTTATTATTATCTTCATTCTGGAGCAGTGAGGCGTTATTGAATCTTCGAATGCGTTCCTGCTTGAAGACTAAAAATAGGCGTTATGATGCGAATATCAGCAAGCCTGTTTACAACAGTTATGCAGTCAAAAAGCTGATAAACAACAACCTGCAGTATAAAACGCCAGGGATGCTAATAAACGGCTGATTTACTGCTTATTTTAATGCTTATTGGTTACCTGGGTGGTGACCGCCGACAATAATACGATTAAGAAGATCCAACGACGCATTCAAGCTGGAAACCGAGCTTACTTAACCCTCCGCAAGACGCTTCGATCAAGAAGCATTCGTCGCCGCACAAAACTGACGAAGCACAAAACGCTAATCAGACTTGAGATAGTAACTTTGCTTACGGAAGACATACGTGCACTAGCCGTATTTGTACGAAAAGTATTGCGGACTCTATTTAGCGGAGAGTGACGTAGGCGAATGAACCACGCTTGGAGAGATTCCCATCGTACACCTGGCAAAGCTCGGGAGACAACGGTGGACCGCGACCGGCCACGTCACAAGAATGCCGAACGACTGTGCAGTGAAATCCGTTCTCTTCAAGAACCCTACCGGCACCAGAAATAGAGAGGCCCAACGTGCCAGAGCTCGACCAGGTTGAAGCCGAATTGTGTGTGTGTCGAGACGCGCAATAAATCGGCGACGAGTAGCGCAGGATCGAGAATAATGGAGAAGAAATCTTCATCAGAGAAGAAGGATAGGAGAAAATCTGTTCATCAGACTTTGTCTTAAGTAAGCAGCCGACGAGCGAAGCAGCGGGTGACAAAAGAAAATAACGTGAAGCAATTTTTTTTAATGAGAGCAGATTTCGGTCAGGTCGTTTTTATTCCTTGATTATGATGGTATATATCACATCGGATATGGTTCTTTTTTGCATTAACGCGGTTTGTTGCTGTCGCTGTTTTTACACCTTCAAGTATTTTTCGAAAAAAGGACGTTTATTTTCAAAATATCTGAGTACCATTGTGCTAGGTTTAATCTTCCAGTGGCAAAGAAGCAATACTTTTATAAAGGTCCAGACACAATGCATACGGATTTTACTACGTTGCGGCAGTTTGACAGTTTTTTCATGGGTCTTCTGTCAAATATCCGCAACGTAGTAAAATCCGCATGCATTGTGTTTGGGCCTTAAGAATTGATTGCATGCGTCCAAGAACAAAACTGCTAGTAGACTGCGATTAGTAATTGAAATACACAATGCAAATAAATTAGAACTTCTTATTAATGGTACTTTTTCTCAACTTTTATTTGAGATTAAGGTACAAAATGTCATGATAACAAAATATATCAATTACACGATATACTTTTCCGAAGCTCCAGATGTATCGCCAGTCGCCACATCTAATGAACAAAGCCCGAACATTAATCAACTTGCTACTCCAACTCCGCTAGACCGAACTTTGGAAATAAGAGAAGCAACAACAAATGGGCAGTAGGTATAACAAGCACATGCTGTTAGCCCTGATGTTCGATGTCGTAATCCACCTTTTCCTTCCACTGCTGTTGCCGCCCTCTTCTTGCTCGATTCCGTCTGTGTGCAGCTTTTCAGGATGCACAGCTGCAGGCAAAAAAGTGGGAAAAATTCGGTTTATTTTATTTTAGCACATTTCTAGCTTTTCAATCAAATGCATCACGACCAAGGTTGATGATAAAAATATATTTTTTTTTCATTTAGTCATACGTACAATTAGGGTGTGATCATTTAACAAGGTTACGATCTGCAATGAAAAAAAAATCTCATTTGAAAATATGTGCCCATTGGTACACCTTTAAGTTTACTTTCAACGCACTTTTTTCCGTATCTTATCCTCACCCTGAAACCGTCAAACGTACTCGAGAACTACGAGAGCGTATTTCCTGTCCCGGTGTCTGCCTGCTGGACACAGAAGCGTGTGCGCGTGTTACAATTTCTTCTTTCCACCGTCCTTTCCGATATCAAATACAACAAAATGCACAGCGCAAAATAGCTCAACATGCCCGACGTACCCGATCCCAATGCAAACATATACAGTTGTCATAGGTGATCCTGCGGGCGCTAAACGGACGGGGCCTGCAGCAGGGTGCAATCAACACGGAAAGGGACAGGACCTCAGTCTAGTCAAATCTCTCACGGTGCGAAGATGCCAATGTACAAAAAGTCCGGCATAAAAAATAGCCGAAATTATAAACCACTGGAGAACAACCTGGAATATGGCACGCGACAGATCGATCACATGCCGGGTGCATTTTGCGATTCGGACAGTCCATATGCTGTGAAGTTTTCCGAACGAACTTTACGTGCCTGCGACCGTGTAACGTCCTTCTATTTGAACACGTGCAAAACCATTTTCATCGGTGATGTTTCGGTTGGGAAAAGTTCGCTGGTGAATCGATTTTGTCGGGACAGTTTCAACAGTACCTATCTGCGGACAATCGGGGTGGATTTCGAGGTGGAAAAGTTTCTAGTCTTGGCGCATCATTTCAATCTGCAAATGTGAGTATTTAGTGTTAAGGGCTTGCGTGCTGATGCTAGAATGTGTATTTTCGTTGATCCCTAGATGTGATACTGCCGGCTATGAGCGTTTCAGGTGCACTTCTGAAAGTTACTATCGCAATGCAAGCGCCGTTGTTGTGGTGTTTGATTTGACAAATGAAAAGTCCTTGCGAAATGCCAGACGATGGCTAGATGAGGCTTTACAATTGAATCGCCCAGATATTTTGAGGTTCTTGGTTGGCACAAAAAGAGATTTAGTGGTAAGTAACAGAACTGGAAATAAATTTCGTATTATTGAGACTGTATTTTCCATAGGACAATGTATTTTCATCGAAAATCGGAAATGAAGCTAGAAAAATGGCCATCGAGATGCAGGCTGAGTATTGGTCGGTGTCGGCCAGGAGCGGCAAAAATGTTACCAAATTTTTTCAACGTCTAACCGCACTATCTTTCGACACTGCCGTACGGCAACTTATAAACTCAAATAATCCCATAAGCCATCCAAGTGAAAATAGTTTACTTAGTAAGTAAATAACACGAAAAACAAGCCTCTTAACTAATTTTGTTTATTTATTTCAGATCTTTACTACCTCAAGGAAGATCAGAAAATCAAAAAACCAAGGAAAAGTTCCTTTTGTAAAATAAATTAGATTTTTATGTAAACGCAGTAGTCTTTGATTTTGATAACCATTCACAAGTATCACTGTTCAAAATGGAGTGTCAAACATCAAGAAAAACTGTCTCATTTTCTCGATCCCCGGTTTCGAACTACGCAGCTGTTGGCAACCGCTCTAAATTTGTTTCAGAATTTGATCAATTACTTGCAAATCGCGCAGGACAGCAAGTAATCACCCTTTTCTTAAATCATTCATGCTGTTGTATACTCTGAAAGCTATAATATTGTTTACGCCGGTTACCATAGGCAAACATTCAAGTCCGGATCGGCTGTCTAAGGCCACCGGGGGCAGCCTGGTCGGTTGCCTATAAACAAACTTTATAGCTCTCGCTTGTTTGTTTGTTTGTTTGTTTGTTTGTTAATTCGCACGCCATTCCGTCTGAAACCTCCTCAGGTCGTTGTCGATGAGATCGATTACACACCCCGACAGCTTGCGCCGCCGCAGCGCTTCGAGAGCAACGAGTTAGGATGGGATCGATTGCAGGAGTGTCTTCCGGCAAGTGAACACGCACCCATCAGAGAGGAAGATTTACCGTCGGTTGTTAGTTTTGGATTAGACGAGGAGGAAGAGGAAAAAGAAGAAACTAAAACCAAAGAGACACCAATGGAGGAAACCGCTCAAGTGAGTAGTAAGAGTCTTTCTAAAGTCACGAAAACTCGACGCAAAAAGTAGTAAAACGCAAATGTAGGCAGACATGTGTTGTTTATGTAGAAGAAAACAAAAAATGTTTGCCAACCTCGTGTTTTTTTGTCTTGACTTTCATAATTTTTTTTATAATTAACGGAGGGGACGGTAGAAGAAAATAATGAAATAAAAGTGTTTATAGTATCCAAACAGAGTGGGATAGGACGTGGGCGTACATACCCCCAATGACTCAAACCTGTATCCCAGTGCGCCCCTATGCCTTACAAGCAACTGATCGCTCAGGAGTTATTTGACTCGCGAATAAGCTATGCAGGAAGGTGATGAGAGGATGTGCGTGCGTGAGTGTGTAGGTAGCAGAATGTCTGCACACACGGTGGCTGTGTATTTTACGTTTGCGTGTACGGCGTAAGCGTTGAATGTTATGCTTTTTTGGTGAATCGTTTTATACTCACTCGTGTGATAGTAGACAACGTTGGCTTCTCGTTCGATTCGCAACATTGGTTGAGAAATCATAAAGCCATCAAAAACCGCCTTGACATGGGAATAGACGCTCAAGGCTGACAAGGCTACACGCAGCGTTCCCACGAGTAGCTCCTTCCGTATTGGTATATACATTATCGCGCAGCCATAGCGGTTCGCGCCCGATTGTATCGTATGTTGTCCTAGAATCCATTAAAATATGATGCGTGGGTACTTTGAGCTACCGAAATCTCTGGAGTATTTGCAATTCCTGAAACCCCAACGACAGATTTATGCCTAATTGCTGAAGATCATCAGTTAGGCATAAACCTATCATTAGGGATTAAACACTTTAGCAGACGGAGGTATTATTGCAATTTTTCATTCCTGATTTTTCTAATTAACCGTTTAAAAATTAATATCTCTCCCCTCTCACAGGCTCCTGATAAAGTGGAAGCGTTCGATTTGGACCATGAGCCCGACTTCAGTGGCGTCATCGATCGGCGCAGTCCGTCGTTGGATGCGGACATCAAGAGGTACCACGTGAAGATTCTGCTAACCGAATCGGACGATATTATCCTGTTTGAAAGTGCTAGTCACACCGAAGTGAAGGGATCGGAAGAGGCAGCGGCCGTTGAAAAGCTGAACGCCGACTACGAGTTGAAGAAAAAGAGCAGAAGAACGGCGGTTGCCGAAGCGGAAGCCCAAACCCCGGAGTTGCTGCTCAAGTCGCGCGGAGTCAACACGGAGCGAATCATGCGGAACGAAGTGGCTTCGTTCGTGTCGAACTACGACATGTACGATACGTACAACGATTTGGAGCGACATACGAAGGAAATCGATCTGGCGGAGGCTTCTTCGAAAATTGAAATAACGACCTACTCACGAGAGGGTATGGAAGATATCGATCAGATGTTGAACAGAAGTGAAAATTTTCATCTATCATCGATGATTTTACAACGATTGCTGGCAGGAAATGTGTTCAGAGAGAAGCAGAAACGTTTTCGGAATATGTATCTGCCAGATCCACTGGATGCTAATGTACGATATTTGTATAGATTAGACACTTTGTGGGTTTACAAATCGGTTGAAACCATCGGGAAAGCAGTGGCGAGTGCCAGTTGGTGTCCGGCGAACGGAGATATTGTAGCTGTCGCATATGGAATCTATGGCTTTACTAAGTTTGGTGATCGAAGCACCGGTTATGTATGTGTATGGAGTATCAAAAACCCTGTCAACCCCGAAAGACGGTATAAATTCCCGGTCCCGGTGACTTCGGTAGCGTTTTCCAAACGGACGCCACAACTTCTAGCTATTGGTCTGTATAATGGTACGGTACAAATACAGGATATCACTGACAACTCACCAGTACCGGTTGGCGTGTCTGAACGACGAACATCACCAGGGTTCGAGCCAATTTGGGACATAGAATGGATCGAGTCAGATGCTGATAAAGATGAAATTCTGTCCGCATCCCAGGACGGCACGATAATGAAGTACACACTAAACATCGGACAGTTCTTAATCGGGTATCGTCAGATGCGATTGGATCGGGTGGAAGGTGAAACTGAAGGTATACAGGTGGAAAGAAAGAAGGATATCCTGGAGGCGGATCGTCATCCACAAGCATTGTGTTTAAAAATTCATCCAACTCGTAAAGATATATACTTTGTCGGAACTGACCAAGGTTGTGTGCACAAATGCTCCATCAATTATCCTTATCAGCATTCCGGGGTAACACAGATGCATAGCGGAGGAGTTTACTGTATCGAGTACTCGCCTTGGAGTCCGAAGATATTCCTTACGTGCGGGGGCGATTGGTGCATCCGTATTTGGGTCGAAGAGATAATGGAACCAATCATTACACTGACTTCTGGTTTCGGACCCATTCACGCTGCCTATTGGTCTCCGGTGAATTCCACAATCATTGCTAGCGCAACACGTACCGGTGTTCAGATTTGGGATCTGAAGAGACGAATGCTGAAGCCGGCATCCTGTACGACTTTCGGAGATTCGAACGCTTCAATGACGGTTATCAAGTTCACGAATTGCGGTCGAAGTCTGCTGATTGGAGACAGTGAAGGACGAACGTACATTTGTGCCCTGGAGGATATGCCTTTTCCGCCACACTTCCAGTACGATGAACTGCAGTCGGCTCTCTATAAAAATTTGATCTGCAAACCGGATTTGCTGAATCAGGTTAAACGCTTTGGGTATCTAGGGTATTAGGAGTTCGTTGCGGATGATTCATTAGGTCATTAGCGAAGGAGACTGAATACTGTGTGACTATGAAGTCAGTAACTGGGGAAGAGTATGAATAATTGTAAAGGTTTGCGGAAGCAGTTTCAAAGTTGCTATGCCTAATAACATTATAATATAACCACCGCCGGTATGAATAAAATAACCTTTTAACAAAGACTCTTCGAATTAATGTTATACGTGCGATTTACATCTGAAGGTTTCATCACTAGGATTACTAGGAACAAGGAGCACAATCACTTTGGAAATTATACTGAAGTTCTAATTTCCGCGTAAATAAAAACCGCGTAAAAAATTAGGTTGTGTACAAGACACGACCGCATATAGGTGACGCAGGACTACAGACTAAGTCTTTTTGTGGCGATAGTAGCATATAACCATGCATGTAATAATACAATTCTTCGTATATACATGCTACATGCAGCATTTATAGGGCTTGTGGAGACTGCAGGTTGAGAATATTTAATTATTTTCGAATGAATGTTAATAGCGCCTCAAATCTTACTTCAACATCAAGCACTATTTAGTTAGACATATATGTATTTATGTACTTGATTTGATGATATCAAAAAATTGTTATGTTAAAATGGTTTGGTTGTGCTGCAGGTTAATTTTTTACAGGGTTTTTTTCATTCTCAGGATCAGTGATGTTAAAAACTCGAAATCTCAAAACTCATCAAAAATCAAAATCAACTGTGAATCATGTCAATTTGATCCTATGCAGAAAAAACTCACCTTAAATGCTACTTAAAAACTGCCAATTTAGAATAGCAATGCAGTCAAAAAGTTGATAAGTATGAATAATAAAATACTAGATATGCCAATAATCTGAGATCTTAGATCTGAGAGTTTAGACATCACAACAACTAGGAACGATTTATTATACACTTTTAGTGATTTCAAAAACACTCAAGTAGCACACGTTGTAGTAATTAAGTCGCAGCGACTGATTTGCGACTAACTTAAAAGTGAAATTTAGGTGACTGTTACTTACACCGCTATTCTATATTTCGAACGAAATTTCCGCCAGCAAAATCAAATGGACAGAACATCTCGTTCGAAACAAGTCGAACGAAATAAAGGTTCGTTCGAAATACAGAATAGGGGTGTTAATATATAACAGCTTCCACATGTACCTGAAAGTTACGTGAAAAATAATTCAGTTTACTGGGCTCCAAGTAACCTGGTGCGATAAACTTAAAATAGGAAATCAGTGCTAGATAAGCAAACTTGGATACACCAGGGTTCTAAATTGGTCGGAAGAGCACAAACGAACCGACAGGCAGAAGAACTTATTGTTATACTGGGAAAAGTAACTGATTCTGAAGATGCAATTCAAATGGATAGCGGAATGAGAAGAAACCACCAAAAATGCGGCTGAAATTCCTTTCGAAGAGCTATTATTTGGTGAGTAGTGGCAAGAAAATGCTGAATATTTATTAATTTGTTTAATTTAAATACTCCACCACCTCCGCCTGTTCCAAATTGTTGTTATTCAGTCTCCATCCATCAAACTATTCAGTCAACTATAATTGATGGTTCAATGCAAGTTGAAGGTTTGGACAGACCGGTCCGGTGGTAGTGGTTGTTAAGATACAACCTCAAGTCCCCCTGTTTCGAGTCGGACTCAGTATCGAAGAATCGTAGAAGAAATGCGAACGCACCAATCCCTATTCCTAATGGACCACTTTCGCAAGCCTTAGTTAGTGCAATGAGAGAATTGGAATATCGAATATCCGTGCGTAGTGCCAGCAAATGATTTCGTCCCACCTCCCACCAGAGATCTTACTACGTCGAATTATATATCCTCCGTGAGACCCTGGCAGTCTTAGCCACGCCCTAATCCATATGATAAATACAAGGCTAGAAGAAGCGCATGACGTAGGTCGTTGGGGTTGAAGTCCCAGTAGTATAACGACCGGTGCAGAAGTAACGATTTGGTGTAGTGCGCGTAGTTAGGTAGCACACAACGATCGAGCTAGCTAAGCTAGCTTACTAGTTGACATAGCGAGTAGAAAGGCAATTCGTAACTTTGCTCGTAGAATGACAGCTAAGGGCGCTGCATCGTAGAATGGTCCTGGCGGATATCCGGTGTGATAAACTATTCTGTACAATGGCGGTAAGTCCATACAAAATACTGTCGATCACCGGAGCTTGACGGTTCCCTGCTAGTACAATGCTTGTAGGTCCGGAATGTGGAGTTCGACAACAGTCACGGAAAACCATTATGTCGAGTAGCACCGATAGAATGTGAATGGACTTGTCGCACACGGTTGGCCGAGATAATAGAGCAGACAACACACGTGCAACTTTACTCTACAATTAATCTAATATGTATCTCTTAACCCTTAAATGCGCAATGTTGCTTTAAAACAACATAGTGAAAAACATCCACAGAGTAAATTATGTTTACCGCCTTTAGATAAGTAAGTTTTCTTTATAAATGATTTTTTTCAGCGTCCCGTGCGCATTTAACGCTTAAGGGGAAACCGAAAATGGCTCAAAGATGGCTGGATAAATGACTACCGTTCGATGCATGTATTGTTTTGTGCCTTAAAAACGCATCTGTATTGGCAGAGCACGCTTTCGTCACGTAATCAGTGCTTCCAGTGCTGTTCTAATTTGCTAACACTTCCGGAGTGATTCGCGAAATTGTCTTTTGTTTTGATTAAACACTTCTATCGCCCATCGCTAAAAACTTGTTTTAAATAATTCTAACGATTAAAACAGAAGAAAGGATTCTTGCCAAGGATATTATCAGTCTTTTTATGGCTGACGGTGTAATAAAACGATTTGTTTACAATTTGCCAGTTGAGCCCCAATCGCGAATCACTCCGGGCTTGTCATTCCATTTATCGATCTGCTAGATATCAACAAACGCTCAGCAAAACATGTAATTGCTAATGGAAAATAAATTTAACTGATCATATAGATCATTACGTGTTAATAAAACGTTTAATCTGGAATTAGTTAATACATATTTGGTTGCGCACATATTTCGTTGTACTAGCGATTACCGAAAAAACAGCACCACGGTCTCAAAGTTTTGTCACATCAATGAGCTTTCAGCTTTTGCCGCATCGATAAGCTTAGAGTAAAGTAAACAAACGAACCAGTTGACCAGGAATCAAAAACTGGGCTTCAATGCAAACGGATTAATTACTCATCCTATTGATCCTTTGCATTATTCAGTTGCTGCTGCAAATCTTTAGTGAATCGGAATATGTCGGGATGTTCGAAGTCGGTGTGGTTGGCTGCGGATCAGCTGTGTTTATGTTTGCAAGCTCTGCCGTTTGACATATATTACCCATACTAATGCAAAATTCAAATAAACGTTTAGGATTTCAACGAATACATGAGATGTACAGTACAGTGGTTTGTCGCACTAACACAATAACGTTAGCCACTTTCCGTTTCTTCTTAATCGACAACTATTTACCAGTGTGCAGCTTTCCACGAACGATAATGGCGGCTATTGAGCACAAGTGGGCACAATCCTTTGACATTCATCGCAGGAGCGTTGAGTTCCCCCGGACGGAGTTACTATGGAAACATCCATGATCGTTTGTTGTTCGAGTGTAAAACTGTAGATTAGGAAGAGTAAAGGCCCAGACACAATGCATACGGATTTTACTACGTTGCGGCAATTTGACAGTTTTTCCATGGGTTTTCTGTCAAATTTCCGCAACGTAGTAAAATCCGTATGCTTTGTGTCTGGGCCTTAAGTTACCAGGAATACAAGAACTAAATTACTTTGGTCCTATATCACCAGTGATGCTAGGGCGTAGAACTAGAAGGCGACGAGGATGTTCATAACGTTCTGAACTATATAGAAATTTCATGGTGCGGCGTGGCGAACCGACAAAAATTCACAGTGATCGTGCCACTAATTGCACTGCAATAAATAAAGAACGGGAAGCGGCGAGTGGTGAGTTCGATGCGGAGCTCAAAAGCGTAAACCAACAGCAAGTGGTCAAATAAATCTACAGTTCCGAAACCAGGTGGACAATCTTGGCTAGAACGTAACCTCATTTGGGTGGAGTTTGGAAAAGGTCAATCCAATTCGCGAAGTAGAATCGGCCAGTGATAAAACCAGGGCGAACATCAACCGATGAAATAGTTCGTAATTCGTTGATAGAAGTAGAGGATAATGTCATCAGCCCAAGTTCTCATACGAACGTACCCGCTGTCGATCCAGAGGCTCCAGTTTGACACCCAATTACTTCCTGTTGGGACCTTCGCTTCAAGTGGTCTCAAACCGGCTACAGTCTTCGACGATTAGTACGATAGAAGCTCTGCCAGTAGCGGTGGACGACAACGTCGTCATGGTCGGTCCAGTATTACCACGTAACTGCTGGCCTGCTGGAGCGGGTAATTTCTGGCAACTCAGACAAAGACGAACAGGTAGGGTCAGCGGTGGTTCAGGTGACGATTCTTGCTGTTTTCGAGATGCGACGCGAATGATAGGTAAGCCAAGATGGTGTGAACTAAAAGTTATTTATTTACTACATAATTAGTTTACTTGAATCCTAACTCGCGCTTTAAACTAAGCTTGCATATAAATAACAGATAAAAAGTGGCACACGTTGGACATTCGCAAAGGTGGATAATAAAAGCAAGAAGAATTGAAGGAATTAATTATAGAATAGTTGAAGGCAGGTTAAAGATTCAAAGGATAGAGCTGGGTAAAATCTATTACATCGTAATATCTTTTTGCAGATAAATGAAAGTTTGTCTGTACAGTTTCTATGTAGCAGTTTGTTAGCAATACTATTGGTGATCTAAACAATACGCCAAGTATGAGAAAATGATTGGCATTCAAGTTAATTAAGCAGCAACATAAATTTCTCTTGAGACTAGACTGTTGCATGATTTTTTTTATGTTTTCCCTACTCTGCAAATTAACAAAGTGTAACTGCAAACTATAGATAGGTGAATGTAGTATTCGCAAAGCAGTAACATAAAAGTAAAGACATCTTAAATGTTAGTGCGATTAATCGGCCATTGACTTGTGGTTTGTGTGGTCTTAGAAGTTGAATATTTTGAAGTTTTTTTTTAATAAAATTGAAATGAAGAGCTGTCATAAAACATAAGTCGCTCAGGAACAATCGCTTCACACGATCGTGTTGTGATTGAAATTTTACGAGTTTATTATAGTTTTGCTACCATTTCTGACTGCTGGAAAAAAAATCTTAATTTTACGATTGTTGGTCAAATGAGCGGCGGGATAAAGATAGCTACTGCCGCTGCCCTGATTCAAAATTTTTGTTTCTTTTGTAGACTTTGGTGCTTACACCCGAAGCTCGGTGGGATCTTATACCTGCCTATAATATTCGCTGTGATTTTGTTTGGAAAGACAACCATAGAAGGAACTTTAAATAGAATGAATGCGACATTACTATTCTGTTTATGGTTGTTGACTGCATCAAATCAAATCCAACTTACGATTGCTGGCAGAGTTTTGCCTTCGATTGTTTATGTTTATAGTAAAATTTCTAGTATATTAACTGTATCCATAAAGTAAAAAAATATGGTACTTATGACTTGCTATTATGGACAACATTCAACAACCCTTCTTCAATATTATTGTTAATTCACATACTTTATCAGGTTTATTGCGATGCTAAAATATGGTACTGAAGGATATGATTTAATACTAATTACAACTTTTTCCTCTGCTCACGGGCGGCATACGGCAAAGTGTCCTCATCATGTTATTTCCGGGCAATTTATTTACCTTGAAATCACTGATCCACGAATATTATCTCGGATGCGTGCCTGCCGGCATGGCGCGGCGGCACACCGGAGAAACAAGAGTGAATTTTATGGCTTTTTAATAACTCCCAAACTGTCCAATTGAAGAGGTGACACACCCAGAGAGGCCAAAGGAATAAAAGAAGACAAAAACACGATTTTGTACGACTTTAAGGTGACTGTTCCCGAAAATGAAAGCCAATAAAAATCGAGCCTAATGGGGGCAAATTTATAGCAGTTGCTGGGGGGTGACCGCATATCAAGGACTTAACAACGTCTGTTTGGTTACTGAGAGCAGCCGACTGCGGGCACTCTGCCAACACGTTCCGGAAAACACGTTCCGTTAGTCCGGGTTGGCGAAAAGGGAAAAATTACAAAATTGTTGTTGCATTTGCATACGACCGCTGTGATTCTAGGTGGGCGGTCTTGGAAGTCAGTTTGATGGGAGAAAAATTAAACGAAATAAAATAAATTTTTCATACAGATTTTCTCATTCTTTAAAATTACACACTGAAACATTTAGTGACATTGAAATCCAAGTAAGCTTTGTTGTAAAACAATCATTTATTTGTTGTCGAATACTCAACCATAATAAAAACGTGATTATGTAACTAACAGCTTGCTGACATTCGAAAAGGTGTATATTAGTTTCTAATCCCTGCAGGAATACTCCAATCACCAAGTGGTCTCAGCGCTTTCCCTAAACCAGTTAACACCCGCATTGCAGCGCGGACCCTCCAGACAGTTGTGGTTTATTCCGCAGCTTTATTAAGCCCACTCGTGGCCTAAAATCACCCTAATAAGTGTAGTAAACTAGCGCTGTTTATTGCGCAAACGGCGAGGCCTGGACCACATTTTCGGCATATTAATTCTCTACTTAACTAGAAATTGTCATCATTATGCTTATCGGTGCTCACCTCGAGATGATGAACTGTTCACAGAGGCTTAATACCTACCGTGTCATCAGCAGCATCATCGAGTGAAGACAGACGATAGTCCCCCAGACCGGGGGTGGCCGATCACAATGACGAAGTTTTTACGACTTTCGGATAGCCACGAGTGCGAGTTTATGTGTGTAGTGTTTGGACATTCTTCTTTGTGGCACCAGCGATGACCTGCAGGCTGGCCACCGCAAACTACTTCCCCCGGTAGATCGTCGGGCGTAGATATATTATTGAGCATAAGGAAGCCGCTCAACTGTGCCTGTGCACATGATAGGTCTAACGAAAAAATACCGGAGAAGCCGCGGGTCTTTCACCTGGCGAGCGGTTTTCGGGGGTATTAATAATTTTATAGGATTTTTATTACCGTTGAAATTGAATAAAAAATTTGGATACGAGCGAAAAGAACGCGGCTCGTTGGTTTTATAGGACATTGGATTTCTTTCCGATGCTTTTGATTTGTGTTAGTTTTGCAGGTGCGTTATGGAAGTCGCCCTGAAAAATAACAGTTCTTACTGTCGGAGATTTTGAACTGACAAAGTAAAGCGTTTTGTGTCACTCGATTCAGATCACAAAATAACTATGTTTTGTTAGTTAACACCCTTTATGTTTCAATAAAATTTATTATACAAAACAACTGCCGAAAAAGTTTCGGACAATGAATTTTTAATCGAATTTTCAAACTATGATTGTCAAAGAATCAAGGCATAGTAGGGCAGAAGCACCGGTTTTAGCCATAGCACCTGTTTTGGCCATACTTGTATTTACGTGTTAATTGATGAAATATATGGCTAATAATTCAACTTTAGATGAAACTAAATCAAATTTTTGATATTTTTCCATATAACGTATATGAAAACTAATACTAGAAAATTATTATTCTAGGAATATTGCAAAAATAAAAAAGGCCTCCCTTAATTTCCCACATAACCTATTGCCAGCATAGTACTAGAGGAACTTTCAGTACATAACATTTATTATCTAAAATTATTTATTTTTTGTTGGGTTTTTCCATATGGTGTAATGGATTATTTCTCAAACCATATCGATCATATGATAAACGTAAAGAAGTATATTTTATATAAAAAAGGATGTTTAGCCATAGGAGATCAAAAACTTTCGCTGTGCCGCTTTTGGCCATACGTCAAAGCAATTTCATATTTCATATGCCCGTTTTCGCCATATGTAAAATCTATTGATATTTAGCTCTGAAATGGTGATCGTGCAATTCCAAAATTTGTTCTTTTTTTACCGCTGGAAGACAGTGAGTTATTTAATTGATTAATTTATCAATAAATTTATTGACTATTTGATATGCTTTGTTGAAGTTTGTACACAAAATGATGGCTTCATCGAAAAACATTGCCTGTCCAATCAAAGGTGTACATTGAGGTGTACAATCAAAGTATCTTCAGAATACGGTATCTAAGGTCTACAATTTGATACCGTACGTGTGGCAAGAGGCAGAAAACCACAACACAGAGTACTGGAACGATACTGTCCAAGGAGGAGGAAAAAATTGTTTCCTGGCTTATTGAAATACTACGTAGCGATTTTATAATGCAGCATCATACGTAGTTATTCAATGTGAAAGATTTTCTTACCAAAAACAATCGTGATACTCCATAAAATATAATTTTTCATGTAATTTACATATTGTTCAAAATATTCACAACTTTTTTGATAACTTTCATTTACGTTGGACAGGAAATGGTTCTCGTCTTTCATGGTCCGTCATCAACAACTATCAATTTGGACTCCCGAAACTGTAACTTCAGCCAGCGCCCGAGTTAGCGAAGCTATCATGGAAGCTTCCACGTGGATAAACTACGAAGGAATCATAATTAATTTGATAATTGTTTTGATTATACTCCTAGGATAGCGTTTCAGAAAAGAAGTCGCTCAAGGTTTTCTCTCTACACTCTACATGGTGACTTGGTCAAAGAGAACGGGGTTGGATAACCACTTATAATTTGAAAAGCCATGTAAATACTGGAATAAACCAAATAATACATATGGTTTTCTCAAAGGGAAGTTCAAGTTTTGCTTTCATATCTCGATAGGTTCTAATGTTCCTCGATTACATAAGAAAGTACTGTATCAGACTTAAAATAATGTTGAAATATAATCTATTTCTAGAACAGCATAATTTTTTTTTGCTTAGTTTCGCTATAAGCGACGATTTCTGTAATTGAGATTAAGTAGCTCGAACAACAGTATGTTTAGAAAGGCTAATTATTTTTTTCCTTACGATACCTAGTGATTATTAATCTTCACGATCACAATATTTAAAGAAAACTATGTTTGAAATTCAGATATCAAAAGGCTGTAAAACACTTTTCAAACGTTTGAAGGTAATGCATCAGTATATTACGATATCTCACCAATCTGTCCTATGTAAAGCTGAAAGTTGAATGTCAATTTTTTGCAGTTGTGGTTTATGAAAAACGCTTTTGTTTAACATAACTCCGTCATGCCTCCCAGTTTGCCTCGAGGAATGATGCTGGGAGAGGCTGTTAGAGTTAACAGGATCGCAGCAACTGGTCCTGCAATTGTCCTGCACTTTAACAACTGGCTGTGAAGTCTGTCGTATAAAAACAGAAGGTCAAGTTTCGGTAGCGGAATGTAGCACCTGGGCTTTGCTTTGCTTTGCTTTTTAAATCGGATAAATTTGTTACACTGATTGCACCCGTAGCAAGCAAAAAATAAAGCAGAAGTTATTGAATCATCGGCTATGAAAATTATCCAAAAGATTTCCCATACTTGATTATATTGCTGCAAAAATGGATTTATAACTGAAAACTGCTTAAAGGATTAGAAATAATCTCAAATAAACTTAAGGATAAGGAAAAATGATTTTTATTATAACTTTTTTTTTCTCGAACAGCAATTTTTGCACTCTTGCACAAGAAAAGGTGCGACGAGAAAAGGTTAAAATTCCGGAAGCAATGCCAATCCGTTGCAATTTCATATTAAAAAGATAACTAATTCAGTAAAATTAGTTTGCGTGGTAGTTTAACTTGTGTTGCGATACTTTTTCAGCAGGGTGGCCAAAATAGGAACACAGAGTGGCGAATAGAAGAACATTATGGCCAAAATAGGAACCCAGCAGAGGTTTTTCAATCGACAAAAATTAAAACAAAAAAGCATATTTCCATCAAATAAACTTATACATTATGAAGATTAAGACTGAAATTACCTGTTGAAGAGGTTAAAAATATTTAGTTTATTCGTTTTTTATAAAACGTGATCGATATCCTTAAAAGTTTGACAAACTATGGCCAAAACTGGTGCTTTTACCCTAACAATTGGTCGTAAAATACGAAAGTTATCCGAGGCTCGAAGTCTCCCCACGAAGTTTTATTGAAAACAAACCAGTAGCTCAGAGTTCAAAGTATTTAATAGTTATGTTTACAGTAAGTGTTAAAAGAACATCAAAACTACCTATTCTTCTACTAGAAGTAGGCCTAGACTGAAGATATAGAAGCATTCGCTTAATAGGCTGAAAGTACCCTCGTGTACCCTACATAGGTTTTGTTTGGGAATTAGAGATTGTTAAGGATCCTAATCCTAAATATTCTTTTTTCAACTTCATTTCCCAAATTTCATGCAAAATGTAGAAATAAGTCTAACCAGGTACAAAGACACACACAACCGTAAGCTACATTATTCACGGAAAAGCGTATTTGTGCAAAAGACTGGTTGAAACGTTGTGATTTGTATAATGCCAGCCGGTGTGTAGGCCACTCAACTGTTGTCTCCGCAACCTGTACATCAGTCTTCTAATCCGCAAGATTCCCAGAAGCAGCTGCAACTCTTCCCATTCATTATCAATTCCATATTTTATTTTAGTATTTATCTGTTTGTTTCTTGTTCTTGCCCACTGTTCCGTCATTACTCGTCTGATTCGGCATTCGTTTTAGCGATGATGGACGATGGAGTTGTAGAACAAGTCAATCCTCTATTTCTATATTTATAAGGAGGCCGTCTGTTTTTCTGCGTGCTCCGATGTACGATGTACGTACGTCCCACGAATGGACGTTCCCTTCGATCATCAGCATCACCGGCGGAACGCAACCGTAGGCGGTTGCCCCGCGAATGCTTCATTTGACGAATGGTTTCGTATATTTCAAACCCGGTGTACAATTATGCAGTAAAAACTTTTCTTCGGTGTGACACTTGAATGAAAGTTCGTCTTTTTCCCCCCAGTGAGCATTATCTCCCGGGACCGGGTATTATCCGATGTCTGCGCGAAAGTGAGGCCCATAGTATGCAAATCGACGTGCACGTGATTTGCATCTAAATCAGACACACTTCTCGCGGTTTGGATTTCGTGTTTTTTTTGCTTCGGCGCGATCAATTTATTTGCGTTCGACGCACAGCTCTCGAAGCCGAGGTGTTGGTAAAAAGTGTCGCAGATACTGTGGGACATCGAAAAAAGTGCCACCTCCATCCGTTATCGCGAGTCATGTCGTTTGCACTGCGATGCAAGTGCAAGTTGTTGATGTTGGCAGGTTTACCGTTTACCTGGCTTCAAAATCTGCGAACGTGATGAATCATTGAATGGCGCGAACGGTGCCTGTCAAGTGACATAGACGACCGTACGGGCAACGAACTTCCCTTTTCCGGTAGGTACGAGTTGTTTTGTTGCGTTGCGCTGCGCTGGCGGTGGAAGTTGTCGGTATGCAAACGCACAATTGGTTAGCTTCTCTTTTACTCGCGTGTGCTGTCTTTCGAAACAAGAGCCGTTTTGTAGTGAATATAATCTGTTTTACTCCGGTAATTCGGTGAGAATATGGATTAACCATCAGCTGCTGTTTGCTTGTTTTGCGGCACGGTTAATATAAGATTTCAGGTTTTGTAAGGTGATACGTGTTAGGTAACGACATTGCAGGTGGCGTTTTTACTTCACATAGTATTATGAGACAAATAATATATGAAAAAACCCAATTTAATCCATCTGATGGTGAACGGAACCTTTGGTTTAGAAAGACGATAGATATCGTCTTTGGAATATAATTTATAATGTCCGTTGGATATATTCAGAAATTGACTGTATTAATCAGTTCACATAAGATATTCCACAAAATTTTATTCCAAACCATACTCAGCTAACACTGTTAAACATTACTCACTCGTGCACACGTAAAGCAAATTAATGAGAGATTAATGCTTTAAGACAGGAAATATTGGATTGATGACATACTGAAATCAAATTGAACAGCATTTGAATTCGGAATTTGATTAGGCTTGAAATTTGTCTATAAGTTGAACACAAATTGGAATTAAATGAGACTAGTAATTAAAAAGAGACATGAAATTTGTCTTTAAGTTGAACATGGAATTCGACTCAACATTGAAATTAAATTGGGCTTAAAATTCAACTTGAAATTGAGCTGGAATTTGATTTAAGATTGGACTTTATATAGGATATACAATTAGATTTGAAATTAGGCTTGAAATTGAATTTGAAATTCTACTTAAAAATGGAGTTAAATTGAACTTGAAATTGGGCTTTAACCCTTTATAAGGCCGTGGCAATTATATTGCCACCAACGAAAAATATTTTTGCGTCTATAATGACATCAATATAACTATTGGAGCAAAATAAAAAATGTTTGTTGGTGGCAATATAGTTGCCACTGCCTTATAAAGGGTTAAGTCGGAGTTGAATTTGGAATTAATTCAATTTGGAATTAATTCAATTTGGAATTGGATTCAAAATGGAACAATAAATTGGGTCAAAATTGAACTTCAAATTCCACTTAAAACTAGGCTTGAAATTGTATTCCAAATTCAAGAAGAAATTGGAATTAAATTAGACATGAAATTGGATTTCAAATGGGATATAATATTAGACCTGTAACAACACTTAAATTGGACTTGAAGTCGGAGTTGATGTTCTAAATAAATTAGACATTGGAATTGAATGATGCTTGAACTGGGACTTAATTTAGAACGTTAATCTATACTTGAGATCGGAGGCAAAACTAGAGTTATATTAATTAAAATAATTTTGGATAAATAAAATAGCTTTTAAAATGGAACAATAAAACGGGATCTCAACTAGACATAAAATTTTACTTGAAATTAGACCTGAAATTAGGATTTAATCAGATTTTAAATTGGACTTAAACTGTGACATTAAATTGGACATGACGTTGGACTGGAATTGGATTCGAAATTGAACTTGTGGTTAGACATAAAATTGTTTTGAATTTAAACTTGAAATCGTACTTGAAAATAAACTTAAATTAGCTCTCAAATTAAAGTTAAAATTCGACTTGATACTGGATCTATTTTTATGCAATCAATATTATGAAGGTGGGGCATGTGGCGCAGTGTGTCCCAGCCTGGGTACACCATTACATTTTCCAGTGTTGGGGACTTACCACAGTGACCATTATTGTGATCTATAGTGGGTGTCCTCTTTTGATTTATTCCATGTCGCATCAGTGAGCTACCAATATTTATTCAACTACCTCTACTACTGGGGGTATTTATGCCAATCAAGTGACGCATTTCGTATGAAATTTATTTATCCCAACCCAATCAAGTGATGCATTTTGTATGAAATTTATCACCTGATTGGATGCAGCTTTCCAAATACTGCAGGGCTGAGTCAGCCTCTTTATCAAGATATCTAAGTCGTTTCTGATATAGTATGACACAGTTGCACAACAAACGTTCGAAGCTTTCAATCTCAAGATTACAAAAGCGACAGCTAGCTTTATTAAGTTTACCGATGAGGTGATATTTACAAGGATAGCGTCCTGTTAACAAACCGGCGTATGGACTCAAGTCGGATTTTGCGAGGTTTGATAGTTTTTGCGTTTGAAGAGCATTTGGCTTTATAAAACGTTTTGATTGCCGGGCATTCGAGGTAATACTCCAGTAAGATTGTTCCTTTATTTTTTCCCATTTCCTAAGTTCCATTTTGAGAGCACATTTCTTTGTCAATTGATCAGCAGTTTCAGCAATTCCCTTGATTCCGCAAGGAACCCAATAGAACTTGACCATATTGCGACAGTAAAGTTTCTCCAACAGTTGTATGCATTCCAGTTTAGAAGTGTGAGGTTTTGATTTTAAAAAAGATATTTGCATTTTCGTAGTTTCTTTTTATGCAGATTGATACACACTTTAGTATTGCATATATTTATGTTTCAAATACTGTGGGATGTTTTCCCATTGAAACTATCCCTGGGCCTATTATACCAGCACTTACAATGTTATCTTGTCTTGATCCATCGGTGTAAGAAACCAATGATCCTGGGCGAAAATCCGGTTCTCTGGCATTACAATCAGAGTGTATAAAGTCAAGAACTAGAAATTTGTGAAGGAAGTAGCTACACTTTTGCAACCAGCGGTTCCAGTAAATATGATTTCTGGGGTCTCCAACCCTCCAGCGCACCTCTTGACGGTACATTCTAATCCCTGAGTGGCAATTACACAGTCAATATAAGCAAAGCGGTCAAAGAATCAACGCCGCTAACGTACTGCACGTTACCAAAAAGCCTGGGTGCTGATTCCGTAATCGAAATTTGACCTCCTGTTTTTTATACGACAGGCTTTGCAACCAGCTGTTAGAATACAGGACAGTGCGGGGTCAGTGCTACGATTCTACTCACTCTAACAGCCTCTCCCAGCCGAGATTCGAACATACGACGATTGGCTTATTAGACCAG
Organism: Sabethes cyaneus; assembly: GCF_943734655.1. Classification (NCBI taxonomy): domain Eukaryota; kingdom Metazoa; phylum Arthropoda; class Insecta; order Diptera; family Culicidae; genus Sabethes; species Sabethes cyaneus. The sequence continues at coordinate 220,597,722 of NC_071354.1, read as the reverse complement.
TGCCTTACTTCGAGGCCAACTGGGAGGTTAAGTGCACGTTACCGGTGTTGCTCTAATACTGCGCTCCCACTGGAATACCTTCCTAAAACGAATAGTTTGAACGCACTCGTAAATTTGTTTATTTTAGATGACATTCCACTAACTACGTCAACTAAGTTAGTGTCAAAGTAGGTACAATTTGAAAAGTATCATAAATGTAAAATAGAAGATGTAAAAACTGTCGAAAGATAAAAAAATTCTTAATTTTAAAATTGTTAATGGTTAAAAATTCTTATAGCTAATTAAAACCCACGACAGAAAAAGTGTACCTACATAGAAACTACAAATACAAAAAATACAAATACAGGAGAAGGTAATTTGGTGTAAAAATATGTTCAAAACGGGTTAAAAGTTATGTGTTCACAAATAGTAATAAAAGTGAACATGCCCAAAAAGGGCCTTTTTTCTGTTCTTTGGAAATAAAATTTCGAGTTTTCATTCCCAGAAAAGCACGCCATCCTTATACTTCTTTGAGGTTAGATCTGACTTCGCACTCTTCGCATATTCTTCCCACGTGTTAGCAACAAGGTCGGACAGAAATATTATCCTCGGAACCAGCTGCTAGACGAATCCCGGAGCAACGGAACCAGCCAACGGAGGCGGGACTGAAGGGATTTTCGATTTTTTACGGGCGAGCTACGTGTCGGCATGCCGGTCAACGGAATCCTTCGATCCATCAGTGGAATACGGGCAAAGCGGGTCGTATAACGGGGACAGATCGGCGATATCTCGGTCCACTATTGGAGGAGTACCCACAGAAGGTGTGCTGATCCTTTAACAGATCAGCCATCCTATTGCTGACGATTCGAAACGGTTGCGGAGAACCATTCCCGGGGTTACCGGTGGGAAACAAGCCCCCATTCCTGGAGGAAGAGACCACGGTGCCGATTTTTTTGAAATTTGCTTCTTCATTTGCGAACCCAAAAAGGGGTTATCAGCCTTACTTCTCGTAAGTCCGTCCAGAACGCTGGCACCGTGTGGCCTGTGAGTGGACTCTCCTTTTCAGGCTTCGGTTGCGTACGTTTTGACACAGTTGACCGTTAGTCGATGTTTCTGGTTTCGCGATTCCTATCTGAAAGGAGCGAATGAGGTTTGCAGAGAACCACTCGACTGGAATTCACAAGGACAGCGTAGAAGAGGCAGACCCAGAGGCTCATGGCGACGGGGCTTAGCCAACGACATCCGGGCTGTAGACGAGAATCTGTCCTGGTGACAGGTAAAAGCCATGGCGGATAACCGTCAGCAGTGGAGTTCTCTGATTTCATCCCTTTGTTCTGCCGGACCGGCGGACATGGACACATAAGTAAATAAGTAAGTACAGGTCGGACTCGACTATCCGGGTGAAAAAAAATTTTTTTTTAAATAGGTTTTTTGAAATGTACTTGCGTTCAAAACGTGTTTAACACTAGTCTAGTCTAGTCTAGTCTAGTCTAGTCTAGACTAGTTCTAGTCATGAAAGTTATCCCAGATTCAAACCTGCTCGTGGAGGCAGCATAATCTGCTAGCATTAATGCTTGAATGACCTTGAGATCACTCTTACAGTTGTGAGAGTTACACTTTAGCTTATGGTCTTCATTTATCAATACTGAGGGACCAATGGAAAACACTTTGAGAATGCTCAAGTGTCCAACAAGATCGCCATCAAGGAACGTTATGAATCGTTTGAGCCCTAGAGCACTTTTCACAGCATCCAATTGAACGAATTGATGTAGTTGTAAAGGCAGAAGATTTAGTAGAGTTTCTAAGGCTTCAGAGGAAGTGCTACTCATAGCTCCTGTTAAGGAGATGGTAGTAAGCCTTTGTAACTTGTTCAACTTAATTTGAGCCGTTTTTGTTTTGTTTTCGGGCACCAGATAAGCGATGCATAAGTGATTCTGGGCTTAACTATTACTGAGTATCGTAAAACGGTAAACCGGTAGTATTGATTATCGGGAGTAACATAGATCAGTGCAGGAAAGTTGGCAGAAGTTGTTTATTTCACTTATTTATGAGAACTATCTAACTGATCAATGTTACCTCGATGATCAAGGTTATCCAATATTTCAATTCAATATATCCAATTTGGTTAAAGACCCCTTTTTTCCAAAGGTTCTATTACAGACCCAAAAAGCATTAATTGCCTTACTTATTTGTTGTTCAATATGATATATTCCAATAAAGATGTAAATCGAAGGTTGCGCCCAAATACTTGACTTGAAGAACCCGGGTTAGGGCGTGTCTGGGCAGTTAGTTCAAATAATCTTATCTTTTTTATTTTTAATTAACATCTTCACCATTTTTTGCTGAAAACTTTACGCATATTTATATATTCAATTATCAATGTTACATTGAGATTCGCTTTTATCTTTCTGAGTAATGCTCTAGTAAAAATGTCATGTTTTTTGCCTCTTGCCTTCAAATTTGACAGATAGAACAAAACAATCTTCAGGACAAATATTCCTCTCTTATGTATGAAAAACTTTTTACAACGTCATATGTACTATGTACTATGAGAAAAAATGTGATTTGACGGGTTGTCAATAAACAAAGGTTCTACTGCTCAAAATATGTAAGAGACAGAAATTTCATTTATTCAGCAAACTTACTAAAAACCAACTTATCTTCAATGTTTTGAAACGCAAAAATCGAAAAAGTTTTATTCAAAAAATTATTACACTTGAATTGATGTCACAGTAATACCTAGATATTGGACGACCCCTTCAGAAGTTGCATCATTTTAACAGTTGAAAGTTCCTAAAGGCATCATTGGGCTAGGATATACCATTTAGCCACAACCACTTTTGTCCTTCTAAAATCGATTTCCGCACCGTAGTGCTTACTTACTTACTTACTTACTTAAGTGGCTTTCCGTCCTAGGATAAAGCCTGTCATGGTTCCTCGAGTTAACTCGCTTGTGGGCTACCGCTCTCCAATTCCTCGGACACCGAGAACTCTCCACCAGATCTCGCTCCACCTGGTCTAACCATTTTGCTCGCTGGGCTCCTGATCGTCTTGTTCCTGCCGGATTTGAGGCGAACACCAACTTTGTAGGGTAGTTGTCCGGCATTCTTGCAACATGCCCTGCCCATCGTATCCGCGTCCAGCTTTAGCCATCTTTTGGATACTGGGTTCGCCATAGACATGTGCGAGTTCATGGTTCATCCACCGCCTCCATATTCCGTTCTCCTGTACGTCGCTGAAGATCGTTTTTAGTACTCTTCTTTTGAAAACTCCGAGCCCGCGCAGGTGTTCCTCGAGCATAGTCCATATTTTATGCCCGAATAGAAGAGAACAACCGATGTAATAAGCGCGGGGGCAATTGCTACCCATAGTAAGCACCACTTCCGCTAATAATACGCCTCCATGTCATCGGCAAAGCAGACAAATTGACTAGATTTGTTGAAGATCGTTCCCCGCATGTTAATATCCGCTCGGTTCATAACGCCTTGTAGGGCTATGTTGAACAGCAGGCACGAGAGACCATAACCTTGATGAAGCCCTCTGTGTGATTCGAATGAATTTCACAATCCACCCGAAATCCGAATACAGCATTGTGCCATCCATTGTAGATTGAATTAGTTTGAAGTATGGGGAACGGTCGACGGTATCATATGCGGCTTTGAAGTCAACGAACAAATGGTGCGTGAAAACTCTGTATTCACGGCCCTAGGATATGCCGGAGTGTAAATATTTGATCCGTTGTAGACCGACATTCAACGAAGCCGGCTTGATAAGTTCCCAGAAATCTGTTCGCAATTGGTGATAGTCGGCGGAAAATGATTTGGGAAAGCCCCTTGTAGACGGCATTGAGAACGGGGATCGTTCGATAGTTCTGACAGTCTCACTTGTCGCCACTTTCCACTCCTTCGGTAGTTGCTATGTATCCCAAATTCTAACAACTGGCAAGTCCATACAAATGGCCAGCTTTTCTGGTCCCATTTTAATAAGCTCCTCACTGATGCCGCTGGACCATAGTGCAATGTGAGTGATACTCGAGGACAATTTGGAGGACATCTGACCATCAACCGGAAACCCAGAAGTGATAGAAAACCCTTGTTATAGTATAACAAAGGCAAAAACAAAGCTAGCTGATCTTAAAATTCTTCCGAAAGTGGTGGCTCTTTTCTAGCGGAACCCGAGAGAGACGGCGAAAAAGCAGAAGTTTCGAGGGTTTTTGGAGTTCGGAATTCCCGAAAAAAATTATCGTTGGGCAAACAATGAGTAAGTTTTGGTTATGGTAAGAAGTAAGGCTGAAACAATGGTCTTACAATAAGCATAAAGTGTGGTTTTGGTCTCTTCACTGTCAGTAGAGTGATATTATTTGACTCAAATTCTTTTTATCACGCGCTATTTCAAGCAGCGCTTGGAATCATCTTTGCAGTTTTTGCAATTTTTCAAAAACGTCCATCTATTTTTGCTTCACTAAACTCAAAAGTTATAAAACTCTGCAAAACTGACGAAATTCGTATCGTACTGAAGCTCACAGCTTTGGTGCTAGTGTTGTTGCCTTACCCCCCAGAGAAGAGGATTCTGCTTGGTCACCACCGCCGCGCACCGGCTAGAATTTAACGCCTCGCTGAACCAGAATCGAATGGCTCTTGGATTTGGCCACGATGAAGTGAAAGCACTTAACCTTACTGAGCACTGCCTTCTGTAGTACGTGTGCATATACGAGAGTATAAATAAGCTCGTCTTGATTGGGACGAGCTCATCCAATAGGAACGACGCCCAGCCTGACGTCGGACTACGGGACTGTGAAAATCATGAACCGGCACAGACGCGCTGCCGGTCAGCGCAATACAACGTGCCGATTGCTATCGCATCGTGGTGGCAAAAAAAAAAGAATACCTACCAATATAACAAAGGAGTTATAAATAATTTAAGACTTAATCCAACTTTAATTGTTTCCCCGTTGCTGGAGTGTTTTATGGATTATGAATTTTCCATTCTGCTAGTTCTTTTATAGGCAGGTAATTGTTAGGAAAGAAAATTGTTCGTTTTGATACACGTAAAGCGGAGTTACATGAATGTTAAATGGAAAGCCGACAACACAAAGTAACGTTTAATCGAAACTAATTTATCTCACTATGGATGTAAAATATTTCATTCGCCTGTTTGAATTGAAATATAGTAAATTATTTGTTTAATTTCTAAGGCAATCGAATAAAAATTATTTCCATCGCACAGGAGATTGAAAAACAACCAACAACATTGCTTTATTATAGTATTTAGAGCTAGAGCTGCAGTTTGATGGGAAAGAAAACAATCTGATTGTACACAGCATAATTAATCTACCATCTACGTTAGTTTTAGTTACAACTGGAAAGCTCCGCTGATGTCAGCGTGGGTGAAGTAGTGAATTACAGATCGCAATTTATATATCTGATACTTATGGACGGAACCATACACGAAGGTGATCTGGAAAATCACCAAATCGGAACGACACGCAACTGTGAGCATATAGTGCGGCGCAGCACCGGCACCGGCAGCGTTAATTTGGCTCCTTCTTGCAGCGAAACCCGTACCTTACCTACTCGAGACTTTATGAGAAATGTGGTATGTACGGCTACGGAGACGACAGAGCGCAAGAAGTTTTCCTCGGCTCCCGCCGGTAATAGGTAGCAATTTCAAAGTACCGGTTCGTAATTTATGACCAAGTGACACTATGGGTATATTTCGCCGTTGGGGACAAATGAACAACGATGACAAACGTCATGCGGGAGTTGTAATGGCATTGATTAATAAATTAGAGACATTAAAGTCGTCGTAATGACTCATCGCAGAAAAACGATTAGCTATAAATTGTCTCTGTAATGCGATAAATTTAGCTGAATTTATCTGTTTTTTTCTTTGTATCAAAGCTAGTGTTGCTTTCAGGACAATGTTTACAAACCGTTGGCACTACTTTCTTTAGGCTTTCTACTAAGAAACAACCGACCGCCGTGAACATTGGTGAGGAATCTAGTCCATCGCAATTATTATGTATTCCACAGAGCGACTACGATAGTGTACTGCGTAGCTCGTTAGTGGACGCTTGTAAACAGCTTTGTTGTTGGCTTTTTTTGTGTGTGGATCTTTACGATTTTATTTCTGCATTGTTACTTCTGTCTTTCCACGTACACTCAGTTCGTTCATCTTTCCTTTTAGTCGATGCCGCGCTGCTGCCATGTTCCGGGGTCTAGTGTGTCTGCTGTCGACGTGCTGGAACATTACCATTATTGCTCCACGCCTGGGTGAACCCGTGCCAGGCCCGCCAATCGGGATGTATTGTTTTTAATTATGTGTACAATACATATGCACGCATGTCGGGAAACCCGCATCTAGGCATGTGAGGAAACGTAGAGTCGAGAGTTGAAATTAAAGTCGAAAAATGTGCTCTTATTGTTCGTTGATTTAATCCAAAAAGTACGCCACAAAAATTTTTTTGAGTCAAATTTTTAAATTAACCTGATTTCTTTTAAACGTGCTTTATGGCATAACTGGATTCCCCTAAAATCTGCAAAATATGCAAATTCTATAAAATCTTCAAAATTCATAAAGTTTGTACAATTTTTAAAACTTGTAAAATTCTTAAAATCTGTATACGATAAAAATTTAAAAAAATCTATTAAATCTATCAAATCTGTACGAATTGTACGTTTCTAAAAATAAAAGCAAAACAAAAATGTCCAGTTCCTTGTCGGAAATATCCGTTTCTTTGTAATTATGAAATAATACCATACGCCTCCAATACAGCATCTAAACTGAATTTCTTTAAAAAACAATTCGTCACCAACTTTTCAAAAGGGCCAATCTGCAAAATGAAAACAAACCGAGTGAGGGGTACTTTCCCCTTTCCAGCAGAAAATAACTTTAACTCGATTTGTTTACATTTGGCAGATTAGCGCTTTTGAAAAGTTGGGGCCGAATTGTATCTCAAAAACGAAAAATAATGTACCTTTGGGAATTTTTAGATATGTACTAGCTGATTACCCGATCTTACTCGGGGCCCCTTTGTTTCTCGGACACTTGTACATCTGTTATTGTAACGAAAATTCTCATAATGCAAGAAACAAAATCCTTTATCTTCATTTGAATGTGTCTACTCCTTTGCCAGTTCCCCAACTGTTGTCCCCCAACCACTTGCAAATCTGTCTTCTTCTCGGTAATCCCTATAAATCGACACAAACCTTTTTTTTATGTTTTTGAACCTCCCTTGTTAATGGCCGCACAATTCCCCTTTCAGAAATCCAGTCACTTGTACAATGGCTGGAAAGAAAAACCTTTTTTCTATATATCCCTCCACGATGGACTATCACCCTTCATTACACCTCCTACCCTCCTCTCTCCCCGCCATCTCATCTCTCAGCCACTTGTGCAACTGTAATCGGTCTAGATACAATAATGTTCCGATTTTGTCAGCTCCCGATTTTGTCTACCCCCGATTTTAACAGCTTTTTATCACGATTTTGTCAGCCTACAAATTTTGTTTAACTTTTGGGCTTTTAAATATGATTTATAAAACTTTTCAGCCTGGCTGAAACTCTTCTGATTCTCTGGGGAGAGTTTTTGAATAAAATGATGCCTTCTTGCGAATAATTCGGGGTCAAAATTAGAGTATTTTTATAGTAAAAGTTCTATAGTTCCTAAACAACCAAAGATAGAGGTATACTACATTCAGCAATGTTGTGTATTTTCACTATTTGTACAACTTTGTAAAACAGAAAAAAGTCATACAACAACTACAAAAACAACTAAAATAGAAAAACTGATTTTAACGATTTTTCATTTATGAGAAATAGATTTTTCTATATTTGCTGAAGAGATAAAAGGTTACTGTCTTCAGCAAAATTTCTTATAATAACATGCTGTAAAACTTTGCAGAACACATCAATGTGTTATATTGAAACTGAAGAAAAATAAATTTTTTATTGCACTTTTAGGGGGATTAATCAAAATTTGAATTCCGCTGGATGATAGAACTTTTAATTTTAAGAAACTCATCCAAAGGTTCTGTTGCAATTGGCAACACGGACGGGGGATTTCTTCCGTAAATGTAATATCAGAATCCAAGTTGAGATGCGTTAGTGTGAGATAAGAATGTTTGGATCACCGTTCAATTATATGTTTGGGTTTGGTTGATTTTTTTCGGTGAGGAATGAAACAGTTTTAGATTTTCTGCGTTACGCGTTTCAGCCTACTATATTTCATTCAGCCATCTTCGGACGCCTATTTAGAGGTAGAATTACAGAAATTACAAGTCGTCAAGTATTAGTAACACAAAATTTAGATTTAACAAGAAACATTTAACATTAACATTTGAACTTTTTCTTAACAAAAACTCTAGTTGGAACATTTTTTTACTTAACAAAACTCTAGTTGGATACATTTTTTTACATACAACTTGCACTTACAAGAAAACACGTCTTAATCCTATGAGTGTTTCATACTAATTATGTAGTTTCGTCAGTTAGTGTTCTGCAGGTTTAAGTTCCCTTGGGTTGTGTTGTATTTTGTTTGAAATTGGCGAAGTTTTGGGATCAGACCATCATATGCAGTATTGAAGTTGCCACACTCACGCTGTAGATTGACAGTTTTTTCCTCGCCGAGCACTTTTATATGGAACACCTGTGCCGTCAGCCTGGTCTCCTGGTCGTCGATGCGTGTTATCACTCGGGTGTTATCGAAGCGGAAAAGGTGTCCTTCCTGGATGGAGTGTTGGGCTAATCCAGTTCTAGCGTCCTTCTTCTTGGTATCATTTTTGTGCTCCGCTATCCTTACTTCCAGTTTCCTTCCCGTTTGTCCTACGTACACTTTGCCATCGTCGGTGCCGCAGGGAACAGAGTATATTACATTTGTCTGTTTTCCTGGTGCGACAGGATCTTTCAGTTTGCTGTAAACTTTATGTTTGATCTTGTTTTTAGGTTTGTAGGCGAGCTGAATGTCATATTTCCGTAGAATTTTGCTTAGTTTTTCACTTAGCCCTGGTACATAGGTGCTTGAAGCATATTTTAGTTGTGGTTTTTCATTAGTACTTCCAGCGGATGTACTCAGACTGTTGTAATGTTTGTGGACTCGTTGTTTAGTGATTTTATTGATAAACCAATGTGGGTAATTGTTAGCTTCGAGCATATTTTTTGCTGTTTTTATTGCCTGTGGGCGGTTGTGTCCGTCAGACAATTTGATAGCACGATCTAAGAGTGCAATTACTGTGTTTGATTTATGTGCGAAGGGAGATTCTGATGTGAAATCTAGGTATCTCCTGTCGACATATTTAGGCATCCAGGTTATCTCTAGCTTATGATGTTTTCTAGTTATTAAAATATCAAGGAATTTCAGTTTTTAATTTGATTCATTTTCCAATGTGAAACAGAGCTTGCTGTGGTAATCGTTAAAAATACGCAAGATGTTCGGAATATGATCAGCGTTGGCAATACAGAAGCAGTCATCTACATACCTGCGACATTACTTAGTTTTAACATGTTTTATCGATTACTATAGCTATAAGTGTAGATAATTTCTAATATTGTAATGTATTTTATGCGTGTGATTGTCAATTGTAACGTGGATTCTCTGTATAACTTGTTGGTGTAGCATTATAAATTTTGTGTCTGGTTACTCACGTTTAGTCCTCTTTTTGTAAGTTTAGTATTATCTCCTGTAATCTAGCTGGAATCAAACCTACATAATGTGTAGCATAGGTTGCGTATTTGGCTATCTCGGCAGTAGCACTCTATAATAATCTTTAGATTTAGTATATTGGCGAGTTTATCTCATAATAAGTACTTACTTCGTAGGATAATGAATTAGTATTAAGTGTTTTGATTATGACTTTAGATTTAGCAGCTTAATTTAAGTATTTTAAGTAGAAAATATTAATATTATTCGTAGCGTAATGTGCTCTATACACTGAGACTTTGGTTTACATTCTGACTCACCAGATCGATGACATGTCTACGATGCTTTGTTGTGTGATTCGTTATCAACGTACATTGCAGGGTTGATATTACTCGAATAGCTAGAGAGCCTACTGGTCAGTGGAGATGCGCTGCCAACTAGGGTTGGCTAACAGGTTCCATAAACCTAAAACCAAGTTTTCCCGCTTAAAGCTAATGCACACTGAAAAAGGTTCTGGACCAGTGTGCTGTGCTCGGTTCATTGAGCTTTGGGATGACCAATTGAGGGTTAAAATTTAATTTTTAGTAGAAGTCTTCGATTTTGTAAGGTCGTATGTCTTGAATTTTGAGAAAAAAATTTTTAAATCGTTATAAAAATCGTTAAAAAATTTTCCCGATTTTGTCAGTTTCGCAATTTTTTCAGCCCAAAATTCAACATGGGGCTGACAAAATCGGAACATTACTGTACAAGAAAAACGTACCCCCTTTTACGTATGTGGCCTCTCCTCCTTGTTTAAGACCCCCCTTTTTGTCAATTCCTCAGTACTGATTCCTTCCTGGCGTTCCGGAGTTATGCCCCCCCCCCCTTTTAGGGACTCCCCTTCTGTTAACTCCCCGTGCTGATTGCCTTATGTCAAGGAACATGTTTGCCAAGTTTGGTGGAGAACGGTCAAGGCGTTCCGGAGTTATGGTGGAACAAACATACAAACTGACGCTTATTTTTATATATATAGATCAGTCCTTAGAAATCTCCCCTACGATAAAACTGAACCTTGTCGTGGTGTAGGGCTTTTTAACTAATCAGTAAATGAACAGCGGTCACGTTTACTTCTGAATGTGGGTATATATCAAAATACTTTTGTGATTTCAAGTGGGACTCGGGGTAAAAATTTACCAAATGTGATTGTTGCGTTGCGTTCAGAAAGTGCTTTTATTCCGTTTAAGAATAATGCCAGTATGGGGATCTCTGACAATAGATGAAGTTTTCTGGGATTCATCCCTGTTTATAACAACTGTCACAAATATCTCCGAAAAATGTCGGATTGATTCAGTTGGTCGGAGGCTTAGGGTTAGTAAGGGGATGTAAGCGGGATACCAGATCCGATTGGATGCCGCAGGACCACTCTGTAATGATTACGGGTAATAGCACTTCTTAGGTAGCAGATGGGAAAATTAGGTCAATTCGTGTCGCGTGTTCAAGTTTCGGCTAGGCGGTGCTGCTAGATAGAGTAGGATTTTTGCACTGGCCCCGTGGCTGTCCTGAGCTCTGATGGCTGCCCGCGGGCTCTGTCTATGGGAAGGGGTCGAGTCTTAAAGAGACGTTTAAGCCCAGAGCTTTACAGCACTTTGGTCTCGGCGGGCGAGTCTCTATATTTTGAAGCTTCTGTCGACTACCGCGAACGTCCAGCTTGTGCTGCGCTCAATTTACTTTGTATCGTGGGAATGCATTGTGAATGCTAAGGGGATGAAAGATTAAATTTGCCCTGATAAGTTGATCCGAGTTGCTCCGAAATTTGTCTTATCTATTGGTTCATTTGTGGTTGTTTGTGTTGGGAAACTAAAAGCGTGCGCGCGGTTGAAGACCAGTGTCAGGCGGGGCTGACGAATTCTCCACTTCTTCACTATACCACATATTGCAACTCGAGTGGTACAAAAAGTCCAAAGCACATTTACAAATTCGATCTATTATTTTTCTTCTCATCATCATCATTATCATCATCATCGTCATCATCATCATTATCATCATCATCGTCATCATCATCATTATATTTAAAATATGACATTCCGGCCTTTGGCAGAGAGATCTTAGAGTCAGTTCGTGGAGTCCGCGCAGGGCCGAAACGCCTCCGCCTGCGGGTATAGGCGTGACGGCTATGCTTGGGGCTCTACCTGTGTTTTAGTGGGCGCCAGTGCCTGTCTCGTCAGGTAGAATTGATGTTTGAGGTCTCCCTGACACTTTGTTGACAACACAAAAGGGCCCAGCGCAGAGTTTTATACGCTATTAAGCGACTAATCTCAAGATTTTAGTCTTGACCTTGGAATGAGGTCATACATATATTAATATTTTTTTGAAACGATGGTTCTACAATTGATGAAGGGACGGTAGGGGAAAGAAATGAAAATTTTTTTGATGAAGGAGGGGGGGAAGAGCGGAAAGGAAGGGGGGGGGGGTATTGGTAGCTATGCTTGACAAGTAGTCATTTTGACTCCTACCTTTTGTCCAATGCTGGATGGTTCGACTCATGCACCTTCCAGCATTGGACAAAAGGTAGGAGTCAAAATGACTACTTGTCAAGCATAGCTACCAATACCCCCCCCCCCTTCCTTTCCGCTCTTCCCCCCCTCCTTCATCAAAAAAATTTTCATTTCTTTCCCCTACCGTCCCTTCATCAATTGTAGAACCATCGTTTCAAAAAAATGCTATTAAGCGACCAGTTGGATAACCCGAAAAAAAGGAAAAAAAAAGGAAATATAGATCAGTCCTTAGAAATCTCATATTCAATTTATGCAATACACCTGAATTGACGCAATATACTGCTCATTCTCAACATACTACTGATACAGATGAAATTAACTCAGCATTACCAACCTGAAAACAACGATTCGAACGAATCATTTGGATTCAGGTTCGTGTTGTTCTCTACATTTATCCACTTTCGAGAATAGTGAATGAAATCAAATGTGAATCATTCATTCATTTTAAACTGCCGACAACGGCAAACGAAATTACGATAAACGTAAACATTACTCCGAAGTTTTTTAATTAGTTTCCTTCAGCCAAGTTTTGGTTCATTTTAAAAAGCAGGCAGTTTCAAAAACTAATCTTTGAGATCTAAAACATCAGTCAAGAGCAAGAAAATTGAGTGACAGACTAGTCGAGCAATCATTTAGTACTGCAATTCATGAATGAATTGTTTTGAGGGATAGAACACTGAGATAGAGAAACGCTGTCAGCAGCTCAGTATTCATGTCCATTGGCTGACAGATAAAAGAATAATACCAGAGGTAAGCCCATTAATGGAACTAGCGCTCATTTCTTAGAGGGAGGGGAGGCGAAATCTCTCCTAGGGCCCAGCCTAGTTCCGCCAATGGATTTTAAACTATATGCGATGAATGCGTTTTATATTCGCCTTCATGCAGGGCTGTCAATTTTGTTGAGCACTGATATAAATAGGTTTCTCAACTTCACATCAACTCACATCATGAAACCGCGAAAAAAGGTTATTTTCAATGTTTTTGAAATTGTAAATAGTTTTGAGTTTTGATCAAACATTTTGAGCACAAAGCCCGTTTAAACCTGCTCATCTGGTTTCCAAATTATTAAAAGCTATAGTTCCAAAGGTATGAGATTTTCTAAAAAAAGTCTCCAGGCAAAAATGATAATTTATCATTTGCTTCCGGTGCGGCATGAAGTCTGCGCAGCACTTGCAGTGGAAGAATCTTGTTCGCGGAGAACTTTTCACATTCATCTATCGGTTACGATTGAATGTTACGATTACGGTGGTTTGTGTGCGAAAATTAATGTGGTCTAAACGAAATGGGATAAACTCTATCCGATTCTATGGACTTCTTTACAGCAAATAACTGGGTTTTCTGTTTTGTTTGTTGTGGACAAATAGAAAAAAGATGGGTACCAGCGATTCACTAGAAAATTTTATATAAGATATTGTCCTTTGTTTTTTTTTTCGAACTGCACAGGAAGATTATTAAGAAACATGGAAAGCAAAGCCTTGAGCTTAAACGTGTTTACTAGGACTCGACCCTTCTTTATCGACAGACTTCATAGCCGGCTTGTATAGGACCGTTACGGGGCTAGTGCAACAATTCTACTGACTCTATCTAACAGCACCGCCTAGCCAAGATTCAAACATACGACGACCGGCCTGTTAGACCAGCATCGAACCTTGAAATTTACTAAGCGGTAAATCTTAAGGAACATGGTAATGATGAATCTATCTCTCCTCATCCACCTCTCATTTTCATTTATCTCTCACATCTCTTACTTTCTCTTACTTTCACTCTTTCACACAATTTTCCTTGAAGCTTCCATACTTCAACTTCAGCAAAAGCAATACCAGAAAAGTTTTGCTGCATTGCTTGGTAGATACAAACACAATTTCATAAAAATCTGCTATTAGTCTTAAAACGAAACTAGTTTTTACTCAATAGTGCTTGTTTATTCTAGTAAAAATGCATAACAATATGTTTGGCCGACTTTTCGGTTCAAATACTTCTGTGTACGACGGTTGCTCGAAAGATGGTTATGCATGCGGTATTAGAACTCACGGGAGCAGGCAGTGTATGATTTTGCACTGCGCTCGAGTAGCAAGATTTACCGCGGGGGGTTTAAATTGCAAACATTTCAAAACCTTCGCGAACGAATACGCTGAAAGCGAGCACTTACGGGCAAATGAGGAGTAGGTGGGGCAGCTATCTTCGAATTTGAACTTTAAATTGAAAGTTTAATTCAATACCGAACTTTGAATTGGGTTTTAAATTGGAAGTAAAGTGAAGCATGAAATTAAACTAGAATTTGGACTTGAAATCGAGCATGGAATCAAACTTGAGTTTATGGTTAAAAATGGGCCTTGAATTGAACTTGAAATTGGACATGAAACTAGGTATGAAATCAGTCCTAAAATTTGGACTGGCTCAACTTCAAATTGGAATAAAAAAAATTATTTCACATGACTTGAATCTGCAATTAAAATTGGGGTTGAAACGGAACGTTAAGTTGGATTTGAAATGGGATATAAAATTGGGCCTGAAATATAACTTCACACCATCACACCGAATATTATCAAGGGAACTTATCAAGCCTGCTTCGTCGAAGGTCAGTCTACAACGGATCAAATATTTACAATGCGGCAGATCCTCCAAAAGGGTCGTCAATACAGAGTTCCAGCGCACCATTTGTTCGTTAATTTCAAAGCCGCATATAATACCATCGACTGGAAAGAGCTATGGAAACTCATGGATAAAAACAGCTTCCTCAAAGAGTAGTAGAAAAGATTGAGTTAAAGGTAAATCGTCTAAAACAAAGTACCTGCTGGCCGACCAACGCTGCCTGGGCAGTAGTATAATGATCGACGGCGATGGGTTTGAGGTAGTCGACGAATTTGTCTACCTTGACTAACTGGTAATGGCGGACAATGATACTAGCCGTGGGATTCGGAGGCGTATTATCAGCGGAAGTCGTGCTTACTGGGGACAGGAGAACAGAGTATGGAGGCGGAGGATGAACCATGAACACGCACAACTGGGTAAGTTCTTACCGTCAGCTCATATTTTTGTGGTGCGAAACAGTGAGAAGCCAGAAGTGAGTAATGAGTTGTGAAAAGTGTGAAGAAGTGAAAAGTAAGAAGCAAGTAGTTCAAACTACGTGATCTCATATTCGATCTCGGATCTTATCGATTTCGTGTCTTTCGCATTCATTCGGTTTCGTGTCCATTCTGCGTCGTGTCTATTCAGATGTGGCAGTTGGCAGTGTGCCTGCCATACATTCTACCTTTCGTCTGTAAACCTTGCATTCGTATGCCTTGTCTCCCGTCCCATCCACAAT
This sequence comes from Sabethes cyaneus, assembly GCF_943734655.1. Lineage (NCBI taxonomy): Eukaryota > Metazoa > Arthropoda > Insecta > Diptera > Culicidae > Sabethes > Sabethes cyaneus. The sequence goes on along the minus strand of NC_071354.1, from coordinate 220,582,266 downwards.
ATGTCTACAATAGTGGTCGCAGTGGTTCAGTCTCCTAATAGAATTTCAAATATAAGTAAAAAAGAGATTTTTCTTATTTAATAATAGTAAATTGCTAGTAGATATAAATAAGTAGTAGTATAGGGTATGTTGCTGCTTCGTCGTAATTGCCTATTCCCGTCCCGTCCAATACAAATTATTAAAAATATCAGCATTTTTATGACACAATGCAAAACTAGTTATTCCCTAATAATTTAGTTTGTTGTCTATCATACGCGATCAATCAAAGTGAGCTGAGATCTATTTAAATGCTTTTTATCATTAAAGAAGTCCTACCAGCCAAATTTCCTACGTTTTTTGTGTGATGAAGAAGAAAATGTCGACTAATCGTTTTAATTTCCGTCATTCATAAATGAAAATAACTCACGTAAGGCATTGTCGTTATTCTACAGCCAGGAAAACTTGCCTGACCTGCAGAAATTTTGCAGAATAACATTTGTCATGCTGTCCTACACAAATACATGCGCGTTAGCTTCGTAAACATTGTTGTGATAGTGCGGGCGCAGAAAAATTTTGATGGACGGATTTTAAAACGGTACGAAGAATTTAAGAAATAAAGTCAGTTGCGTAATTTTAATAATATGCTTTGATAATCGCTTTTCAGTGATTTCAAAGTTCACGGGTCGGAAGGTAAGTGTGTTTTAGTCAAATTAGCACATGAACTTTTGGAGTATTCATTAAATCCATCCAACAAATGATGAACATTAGAATGGCTTTACTTACTACGACGGGAATTAGAAATAAACCCTATCTAAATAGAAAAGTCTTTTCTTTACTCATCAATTAAAGTGTTGATTCACGGACATCTACCAAAACAAAGCGGGACTGTTTCAAAAAACTAATTAACTGCACAATTGCAAAATCACGACGATTAATCGATCACACACGGAGGAAATTAGTTTCGACATTCGGATGCACATCTCGAATCGAGCCACCGCTTGACGTCGCGCCAGTGACTGCTGGCTGGAGTTGGCAGTGCCGGCCGACCGTTTCGCGGTTCCATAAGCACGACCGGCTGAATCACACTCGAATCTATCGGTGGTGTGCAGAAACGACTCTGTAGCGGCGTAGACCAAGCGTACGCCGCACCTGCGAGAACGAGTAAGTCGCTTTGGCTCTACTATACTAGTGCTACCGGGTGGAAATAAGGGGGGAAATCAAAGCTTCTTCGCCGGTTGCTCGAGTCGTTTTACAGTCATTTGTTAATTCAATTTCACCTGGAGGAGCTCAGCTAGGGAGCCGCCGGTACCGATAGGTACGTGGGTTTGTGTTTGTGTGTGAGGGTGCTGTGTACGTGCCAAACTTTCTTATACGAACTCTGGGGCTGCATCCGCAGCCGGTAACAGGAGACGAACTTCCGCTGTTTGTCCGGTTTCGAACGTGCACGGATTTTGCATAGAGACAGTTAAGAAGCCGCAGCAAGACGCCCTGATCGAAAGGCGTTTAGTTTAGTTTGAAGCGGATCGTTGTGCGCGGGCGACACAAAGTGTGATCATAAATTACCCGGTCCGAAGTGTGTACTTGAAGGTGGGCATTATCATAACTGAAGTGTTTCTAATAATAGCGCCTTTGAATGACATTCAGTTGAAAACGTGAAGAAAAATGATAGTAGGCAGTGTCAATAAAGGTTTAGTTTACAAAGTGAATGCGTGAAGGTGCTATGCTTAAGTCGATCAGCAACGTAAAAAAGTGACATGGGATTAGCTGCTGATAGTGGTTTATATTCTCCTTACTGAGCCGTTAAGTATGGAGAAAAGCTCACCGGATTGTTCATATGAGATTCAGTTATAGTTTAGATGCACATCAGTGCTGTCAAAACAGGAGATGTTTACCAGGTTTTGCCGAAGTAACGTCTCTCCAAGCGGATCGACAGCTTCCTCTGATGAAACGGGTGAGTTAGATCATCGATAGTTGAAGGCAATAAATCAGATGACATCAAACCAAACAGCTATTTTGATATAGCATTTCCTCTTATGATAAAACTGCAAAATTTTAGCAATACAATCTATTCGTGAACTTTCTCCCGAGAGTCGAAGAAAACAACTATAAAAGTTTCGCGAATAAGTTTAAAAGTTTTGCTATGCACCTTTTAAAATCAACAATCACCAAAGGAGGGAACCGTTTAAAGCCATGATCCGGGCCATTTCGTCTGATGTTGCGGTGATTGAAAGGTTAAGCTGGTCGTAATTTAAGTTGATTGCGTGAAAAAATAAAGAAGAAAACTCCAACATAAGTCAATCAGCACCATTGATGTTCGGTCAGTCCGGCCGAACGAGAGGAAATAAATTAGCTTTTACGGGCTTGTAATGGATAGGTTTATTATAGGATGGCACCTATCAACGGTGGATTCTTGTTTGTTGCAGCCAGATAAGATCTTATTTTAGTTCTTAGTGTTCCGTCGAGAATAGATCGGGCCATCGGTTGTCGTTTTCATATTCGCTTTTTTTTTCGAACAATCATTTTACTAGCATGCATTCAGTCGGCGCATCCGTGATGGTAATTTTAGGCACTTCAGCCAGGCACATAAAAACCGGCAAAGTTGAAGATGCTATAAATCTCATCAGATTGCGGAGTTCATCCTGGTTCAATTTTTCCCTGCGTAGCCATATTTCACCGTATTGCCTCGCTGAGGTCAGCCTTCATTGGACAAAGTCGATTTTTCACTGCGGACACTCAATTTTCGGGGGAAGGGCACAATTAATTGCTATTTTTCGGCCAGATCTCATACGGTAGGTTTACACAAGAATCCAGTTACGTAGGTTCGAACAATCAGTACTAGTCACTTTGCAGGGATTTTCTACTGCTATTTAGTTAAGTGGCTATGCTGATACAAAACTTAATAATTTTATAAATATTACGAATTCTTTACGAATATTGCATTGAATTTTGTTTATTAGTAAATTTTGCTGCATTGGATGTTTTCCATTGAACTGAAATTCGTGCAATGTTTCTCAGCATCCAATTCGATGATTGCCCAAAATAAGAACAGTAATAAGGACCCGAAAATTACTAGTATACTTCCAGACGCAAGAGCTTATTGGACGAACGCATCTCAAACAATAATTATATGATTCGAAAAATTCTTTCTCTCTTCCATCAAATGACCCAAGCAAGTCCCTCTTTCGAGACGGATCGTTCAAAGCGAGCAGCTTTTTTTGCACCTTCTTAGCTCACCGGCATGGTCGGGTGGTGTGGGGCGGTGCGCGGTTGTGGCGGGAAAGGCTTATCCTTGGCTGATCTTAAAACTCCCTTTTATTTGGGATCCCCGATGCACATCGATCCGTACCGGTTTGTGAGGGCTTCCAAAGGACCAAAAACCATAAATAATCGCACTGTCTTGATGAAGTGTTCCAAGCCCCCTCGGACCAGCACCGGGCGCAGGCAGGCGCAGAGCGTCTTCCAGAGGCAACCGGCCGGCGCGGCGCAACCGTGGTTTTCGAAAATCGAAAGATCCCATTTTCTGCGGTTTCCAAGTGAAAGGGTTGCATTTTCGGTAATTGCAAGAATAATCGTTTATTTTATTTCGTTGCAACCCAATCTTCCGCATCGGGCGAGATGAAACTTCGGCTGAAGGTCTGGCGTTAATTGGTACTCGTATTTAGTTGAGCCATTTACTGCCGCTCATTGCAAGCTGATTTCGTTTTTGTTGAAGATAATTTTTCAATTGGAAAATTACTTAAATTTTTATGAAAATGATAATGAACAGCGTTGTTCTGGAAACAGATGGAAAAATTGCCAAACTGGTTATCCCATTGCATAAAAAGCGATGATAAAATTGTATTTAACTGCGCCAGGTAGAAAAAAAGGTGATACATTCATCACCATACATTCACTAAATAATCAGCGTGACTGGATGGACAGATCTAAGTAAACGGGGCTTTGAGACGTTTAGAACGATAGCAAAATATTTTTCATTTGCTCTTTCATATCTAGGGTAAACGCACCATTAGTGGTGGTAGTACCAGTAGTGGTGGAAACTCGAATTATTCCATTATTTTTGCAGATTTGGTACAAGTTTGATATTTATCAAATAATACTGTTACTGGTGGTTCGATACTTTTCGATACGATAATTCAGCTGGTTTATCTTCAAATGTTTCTACAATTTTGCTTAAAAATGGTTTTGAAAAAATATCTTATACTACACCTGTAAAATAGATCGTAAGACATCGTTGTCGTTGTCGATCGTTGTCGTAAGACAGCAACAGCTCAAAGTCTATAATTGGAATAAATCTTAATTTTATTATTGACGGATTTCACGCCAACCCGCCACTAAATAAGCTATTTTGCATACTTAGTTTTTTTTTCAAAATTGGTCTAAACTGGGAACGGCTCAATTGTTTCATCTCTTATAGTCCTATAAGAGAGTCTCTCTTATTATTCGAAAACTATAGGACCTACAAAAAATGATCTATGGGTGACTTTAAAAAAATATTCATAATTTTCATAAAAAATACTAAAAATAATAATAAATTTCTACACTGAAAAAATGCATTTTAAAAACTAAAAATCGATTTTCTAAGAAAAGCCATCTCAGAAATTGATGCAATTTTTTTGAAGATAGATAATTATATGGGCCACAAGTCTTCTACACATCGTAAAATGGGCATATTTCAGGGAAAAATGTTTTTCTAACCAAAACTTTTTCATGTCCATACTGAAAAAAGATGTAAATAGGTATAAGTTATATTGGTCCTCAGCCTCTTAACTAGCATCTCCTATCCCTACCTCTACGTGGTATAAGGCGGAATACGAGCAACCTTAGCGGAGATAGGGTAACCAACACCGGTGGAAACTACGGTCGTATACGAACAGGGAAGGAGGTGTTGTCTCGACACTATAAGATGGTAGCCCCATCACGAGACTCGGTACCCAGCAAACAATTTGGTTTGTATATCTTGGTTGCAACTCAGAAATACGAAATCATATCTGCACGAAAAAGTTATATTTCACATCACAGAAGAACATATAAGTACCAAAGTCGAGGCAATATACGAGCGAAAATTTTGACAGTCACTTGTAATTCTATTTTGCCTTTTGTACAGCAGTTTTTATAACACGCAACTTAACACTCCTGAATATATGATTCAGTTATAACTTAATATTGCAATCATCTATACTACTTTATAAATCACAATCATGAGTTTATACGAGGACACCTACGACTGCAAAACAACTTATTGTTTACTTCGGTTTGACATTCTCTAATCAATATGAAATTTTGATGTAATATTGACATGTATACGATTTGATGTGAACTTTTTATTACGATCTTATGTTATCTGGGTAGCGTAGGCCCTAGTACGGCTACCTATCTAAATTCAACGCACTAAAAAGAGTCAAGAAAATTCTACTCGGAACATTCGGCATGGACAAAGGCGACGAAATAAGGACATGGAACGGAGACTTGGTATCTGTAACTGCACTAATTTTCGTTGGTGGCGACAGGGTGCTGCTCGATCAGTTAGAATCCCGAAAGTTTGGTACCGTGGCACTGCAGGAGATCTGCCACAAAGGCGAGAAGGTGTGGAGGATCCGTGGCGGCAAAGCCCATTTTTTCAGATTGACCAACGAGCTGGGAACGGGCTTCGTAGTGTAATGGACTGGGGAGCGATCAACGAGAGGATGTGCGTATTGAGAACAACATGCCGTTTCTTCAACTAAACCATCATAAACGTGCATTGTCCACACGAAGGTAGATCCGACGACGAGAAGGAAGCGTTCTATGCTCAACTGGAGGCCACGTACGACAGCTGCTCACCACGGGACATCAAGATCGTCATCGGGGATATGAACGCTCAGGTCGGTAGGGAAGCAATGTATAGACCCGTGATCGGATCCAATAGCCAGCGCTGCATCAAATTTGCACCCGAGGCTAGGTGATCAGAAGCATTTTCCGATCAGAAGCCGCCTTGAGATCCCCTAACCAATGAACCTTGAGCCGAATCGACTACATTCTCCTCGAAGGTTTGTTTTTCTCGAACATTACCAACGTACGGTTCCTACGGGGTGCGGATATCGACTCTGACCATTACCTAGTAGCAGTACATGTGCGCTACCTCGCGATAAAGCCGCCCTCCTCGGTTAAACATTCGACAATAAGACAACCCGCGAGTTGCCGAAAACTACTGGATGAAGTTTTGCCTAAAAAAAATAAAATATCTAATGGCCGAATCACGAACGGCCGAATCACAAATGGCCGAATCACGAATGGCCGAATCACAAAAGGCCGAATGTCATATTCGGCCGAAAATAATCACGGCCTTTAGCCTACACAAATGTTGGGTATATGCTGTCCTTACTCGCTGTCGCTCGTTCGGACTTAACTAAGGAATAATCTCTACTAGTCAGTAAACCTAGGAAAATGCATGCACCTTAATAGTAATGGTTTCAGCGGGGGGACTGCCCCCTCTATCTACAAAAAACAATAAAACGCAGAGTATGTCTTGTTTTTCTGAAACTAAGGTACAGAATTTTACGAAAAGCTTTTCTCCTTTACCTATCAATGACGCGGATCATCACGGAGCTGCGAGTGGAACAAAAGGCAATAGATGGGAAAATTTTAAAGGTTTTTCAGGGGGTTGTTTCAAATTCGCGAATAGATGAACAAATTTATTCAAAATGTGTAAGGTCTCACAACATGAGCAATAAAAATGTTTTGAATTGGGCATTCCGGGAAAATTCGGCCTTTCATGATTCGGCCATTCGTGATTCGGTCTTTCGTGATCCGGCCTTCTGTGACTGTTGTTGGAATTCGGCCATTTGGATTTCGGCCATTCGTGATTCGGCCATTCGGTACCAGCCCGGTTTACCAACGGGGAATGCCAACAAGCGATAGAGAGGAAAAAAAGAGCTAGGAAAAACTATCTAAGCATATCCACGAGAGAGAATTTGGCCAAGTATCGACGAGCGCGGAATGAGTTGACCACGAGGAGGAAAAAGCGCCAGAAGGAGGACAGAGATTGTGAGCTGCTGGAACAACTATTGCGGGCTAAGGATACGCGCAAGTTTTACGAGAAGGTGAACCAAAGTCATTAGGGGTCTACACACCTCAACGTGATATGTATAGGGATGAGGAAGGGGATCTTATTACAAACGAGCTCGAGGTGGTCGACAGGTTGAAGCAGTTCTTCGATGAGCATCTCAACAGCGATATAACAAAAGGAGACGCAACGGAAGTTAACCTAGGAATGCCTGCTACAAACGATAACAACGTGCCGACTCCCGATCTCGAAGAGATCCGGCGAGAAATCGGTCAGCTGAAGAATAGTAGAGCCGCCGGAAAGGACCGACTCTCGGCAGAACTCTACAAAAATGTCCAAGAACCGCTAGCAACAGCACTTCACTGGATAATTTCAAGGATCTTGGAGGAGGAGAAACTACTGGAGGAGTGGATGAAAGGTGTAGTTTATCCCATCTACAAAAAGGGCCATCGGCTAGATTACGCTGCTCAGTGCTTCAAGGTGGTCTCCAAGATTTTGTTGCGTCGTCTATCCCCAATAGTAAGAGAGTATCAGGCGGGCTTTATAGGGACCCGTGCTACTACGGATCAAATTTTTACTCTCCGATAAATCCTCCAGAAACGTCGGAAGTACAACGTGCCCACGCGTCATAATTTCGTGGATTTCAGAGCAGCATACGATACAGTTGAACGCGTACAGATATGGCAGATAATGCACGAGTACGGTTTTCCGGACAAACTGACGCGGCTGATCAAAACTACTCTAGAGCGAGTGATGTGCTACGTGCGCGTTTCGGGGTCACTCTCGAGTACTTTTGTAACGCGCAGATGGTTACGGCAAGGGGATGGACAAGGGGGCAAGGGGTGATCCGGCGAGCGGGCATCGAAACGAGAGGAACGATCTTCAGCAAGAGTAGCCAACTCCTAGCCTTTGCAGACGACCTCGGCATCAATACTAGAAACCTTAAGACGGCGGAGGCAATCTACGCCAGACTGAAAATGGAGGCTAGGAGGATTGGGGTACAAATCAATGCGTCGAAATCCAAATATGCATATAGTATGAAGAGGTTTCAGAGAAAACAACGTTTGCCTCCTACGAACAGTGACTATTGATGGCGATGAGCTGGAAATGGTTGATGAGTTCGTATATTGGTAATTTTTAGTCACCGCCGACAGTAATATGAGTAGGGAGATTCAACAACGCATTCAAGCTGAAAATCCAGCCTGATTTTCACTCCGTAAGACGCTTCGACCAAGGAGTATTCGTCGCCGCACAAAGCTGACGATGTACAAAACACTAATTAGACCGGTAGTCCTCTAAGGACTTGAGACAGAAACTTTGCCTACGGAAGACATTTGCCTTATTTGAATGAAAGGTGTTGCAAACTATTTTTGATGGATTACAAACGAATAGCGGAGAGTAGCGTATAAACCACGAGTTGCAGGCACTGCTTGGAGACATTTCCATCGTACATTTGGCGAAAGTTGGCAGCCTACGATGGGCCAACCACGTCACAAGAATGCCGGACGACTGTGCAGTGAAATTCGTTCACTTCAAGAATCCCACTGGCGCCAGGAATAGAGGGGTCCAACGTGCCAGATGGCTCGACCAGGTCGAAGCCGTTTTGCGTGTGTCAAGACGTTCAACGAATTGGCAACGAGTAGCCCAGGACCGAGTACAATGGAGAGGAATCCTCGATACGGCAAGAAACACCCGGGCACTCGGCTGGTAAAGTAAGTAAGTATGACCAATATAGGGAATTGGTCTAACTGGACTAACTTGAAGACTATGGGTCCAAAATAGGATTTAGTCTTGAGTTTCAAACATTGGTATTTCTCAATAATTCTGCATATACAATGTTATTTAATCTCTTGAACTTGAAAGATAAGATTTCAAACTATGTTTTAACCAGAAGTTACATACAGGCAACAATGAAGTTCAATGCGTTAACAACTGACCAATAAAATAAGCCACCTAATGGAAACGACAAAAAAGTAGACAAAAATTATTGCTATTCTTCCATTGTGCGTCAATTCTACTAGCTTGACAACGCTTTATAGGTCCAATATTGGGTGGCCTTCACCCTAATACATAAAAGTTATAAAATATATGGTAAATAATACATCCATAATATGTAGTGACACCAGTTTTCTAAACAAAACTGTTTGTTTTGAATTGAACAATAATTAATAAAATGAGAAAACAGTTGGTTCCAAAAAAAGGGCCGATAAAGCCAGAAATCCGGTAGACAGTACCGTGACCGCTCCTAATTCTGCGAATTTTTCTTTATACAAGTATTTTTTAACATTGTGCATAACTATGATCATTGCGTTATTTTTTATAAATGTCTGTTGAATATTACGCCATTATTCACAAACGGGCCATAATATTTGAGAGCGAAATAATTTAACGTGAAACTGAAAGTATTTTATATGACAGAAAACATCGTCGTTAGCACCAACGCTAAAATTGTCCTTCTAGAAAATTAACAAATTTATGCTCTAAATTCTTTGCAATGATCAAATTAACCAGCATAATTAGAACAAATAATTAGTTTAAGTCATGTTTTAGACAAAAAGAGTGATTGCATGCATTGCTTTCCTTAGAAAAATGCGATGCAATAATGCGCAGATTTAGGTACAGATTTTTTATTCATGTTCCAAATTCGGCGCAGTAATGTATTCTACGAAGAAATCGCGAAAGAATACGCAACCTCACCCAAATGGCTGAGGTATAGAGGCATGAAAATTCAAGTAGAATCTTTAGCTTACATTGATTGGCATCCTGTGCTGTGCCTCGGGGTCCGAACCTACGAGCGCCAATTCATGAAACCATGTCTTCTACTTTTTTTAATGTTCAACCTCATGGGGCTGTCAGCGAGTGGGGAAGTGGTTTCTACATGAAAACACAATTTTTTGTATTAGTTTACAGTGTAATGATCAGTATGCAGAAAACCCGAATCTATTCGCCCTTCACGTTATCGAGAATAAAATATTTAAAATGAGGCAATCAAAATGATAACAATATTCCTTTGCTACCCGGATAGCACAAGAAGGCCGGATCATGGATTTAATTATGGTAATGGCTACTGCCGGATTTTTTGGTGTGCTTTCAGCGTATGAAGACATAAACAGCAAGGCAGGAGTATTTATTTTCACTTTTTGGGTGCGCAGAATTAGGAGCAAATATGCGCAGAATTAGGAACATAGGCAAGAAAGTGCGCAGAATTAGGCACCGTGGATAAGTTTATAAAACGAAAAATATACTCAATTGTTGGTCGACTTATAATTTCCAATATAATTTTTACCAGATATTATAGACCGTATCACTACACGTTGAGGCTATCCACGTTGTTCATTTAAATCTAGAATACTTAGTATAGCAGAAGAATCATAAAAATGTCTTAACTGCGCAGAATATGGTACGTTTACGGTATAGAGATTACGTATGTGTCAGGATGATAAACAATTTTTATATTTTTTGTAGTGATTTAACGTCACTATACTGGTAATAAATATCTTAAATTGTAAAGCATTTAGCAATTAAAAGTACAATTTCAACACACGCCAACCTTAACCGATTTATGCTTCAAAAGCTAGTGTCAAGGTTTTTATATGATCGGTGATCAATCACACACGCCAATCGCAGTACCGTATTGACAACGATCAATACCGTTTACGATACGGCACAACGGCACTCCTCTTAACCCCCTTTGTTTATTGATGAATAATTTACATTGATTTCCTTGCGCTTATTTTGACTAGCAGTGGCAGGCAGTGGAGTGACGGAGCGCAAAATCGCATTTTAGAGCGTATACACTGGCTGAATCAGCCGAAGCAACCGAAAAAGGAAAGGCCAAGCAACAATAAAATTTTGTCTGATTTATATTTCATCCCTTTCGGTGGTATTATCATCCATAATGGGAAGAAGGTGCAACCTGAGCAGTTGAGGACCCTCTGAACGGTTTGCAGTGGTCTCATGGTTAACAAGGCTTGTACAAACTGTTTCACGCACCATTGCATCGCTAAATACTTCGCCAACTATCCTGTGCAGCTGCTCAATCGCTACTCAACTCCTGAATTTAATTTAAATTTATATTTATTATTAATTTTTAATGTTTATCGATCTATATCGACACATTACCTCATGATCATGAGGTCCGATGAGCCGAAAGGTGAAAAAGATGACGCGTTGAGAGAGTGCTTTGCGTCTTTTTTTTTCGGCGGAGATTCATACCCAACATCCGTGGGAGGCATCGTCGGTTTCCAAAACGGTGCAATATAATTTGCTCCTTGCTGCTCAACGAGAACTACACAAATGTAATCAAGCCGGATCGCTTTTACGAGATAATTAAAAACCGATCGACACGAATGCCGTGGCCGTGGCAAACGGGCTAAAGCTCGTGCTGCGATGTGACCGCGCCGCCGCATGTGCAGGCATGGGCGGAATCACACTCGAAAAATGATTATTGGTTATATCTGGACTTTCCGGCGAATTTTCATTCATTTTGAGCCGTATATCGAAATTTTATGTCGAATCATAAAAGTACGATTTGACAAATCGATAAATGTTCTTTGAGAAAATCGACCACATTCGTACCTACGTGTTGTGAGCGCTTTCAACGACAAAAGCCACCAGTTTTGATGGCCATAATGTTATTCAATATTTCGTGGTGTTTTTGGTGTTCGGGTAAATTATCAATTGTCTTTCGACCCATTTTTTATTTCTTGTTAAAACTGCTGAACCGAAGTTCGCATGAGGTTCATGGAGAGGCTCGACTGTAGAAAGATTTGTAGAATCGGCATTGTTGTACACAATTACGAAAATAGAGAGTAATTCAGCTTGATTAGTGTGATTATCCCAAAGGGTTTAATTGATATAACATCCAAGTGCTGGCAGTCGAGTTGATCCGCTCTGCACTCAGCCCAATTATGCTGTTAACCTGTTCGCACTCTTCCGCTCGCCTTTTCGTGCTCTCGTTGCAATAGATTTAATTGGTGAAACTGTTTTTCACTTTGCTCAGCAGATAGCTAACAACTAAACTGAGACAACCGACGCTGTAGGCTGTACGGGGAAATTGTATCTTGTTCTTTGAGTAAGGTTCAAAGCAACCAAAGGTTCATACATATGTGTAGCAGCATGAAAAATCGTTTTAGCCTTTGTGGTTACAACACCGAAGGTTGAATCTTCGGACTTTCGATACTGCAACCAGTCGCTATAGAGCTGTATAATCCATTCGTTTAGCCTTGGACTACCTTGAGCTTACCGCCACCGCATAAATGAACGAGAGGGCAGGCACAATTCAAAGAATGCACCGGTTAATTAAAAGATGGTTGTTAAGCGATAGATTTTTAATTAAAACTTTATGCTCAATAACATAATAAACCATTGATTTGTTAATGTTGATTTGAAGGAGAAGGTTTTACAAACACGTGTTTGTATTTGTTTAAAATTTCCAAAATTAATTTAACATTCTTTTTTACTAAATATTTAAGAACTTTAACTAAATTGCTTCACATACTCATCCGCTAGCTTTACTAAAAAAATATGATTCATTCTGCTGGCGCGATCACTATCATCACCATTCCAAACTGATGGATGTGTTTAGCGCAGCTCGACGTTCGCTTGCCAAGATTCTGTATCGTTCATTTTCCTGGAAAGTGCATCACGCAGGATTGCAACGATCTATGATTTCATGTTCCAGCAGCAGCAGCAGCAGCAGGAAGATCCACAGAAGACAGGTAGAGGGTGTAGTCACGCAGTTCACGCTGTCTGGCTGCCTGGCTGGCTGAGTGTTTCCCGGGATAGGTAACCGGCCGACCGGGCAGCGTGTTGTTTTATGATGAAATCGTGATTGATTTTCAACCGCCCTGTTTCCTCCACATTGGTAATAACTTGTGCGAGAGTCCGCTTCTTCCCGCGCTGCAGCATAACTTATAATTCGATGATAGACATGCATTCTGCAATTGGCTCACCTTAACTCCGCTAAGAGCTTGCCTTACAAAGAACCATTTTCTAAGTTCTACCGTTACAATTTGAGCTAATTGTTTTTCATTTAATATTTTTCTTATTTAGGAAACAAAATATTTGCTTCGGAAATACTTTGCTCACAAAAATAATCACTTGGAAAAATAATCAAAAATCGCCGTAAGGATATTTACACCAAGGGAAGTTCGGAATTGTTAATTCAATGACCGATAAGTAAATTTCTTTATTTACTATTTGATGGGGCTTTCAAACGTTGGTTGGTTCACCCTAATAAGTAAATTAACGGGTGGCAACTAAAATTTCAGAATTTTTTCGAGGCCCCTATGCACAACAACCAACGAGGCCAGAGAGAAATGAGAGTGTGTATGTGTTAGCTCTCTCTCTCTCTTCTCTTGCTGCCAGTATTTTTTATTTTGTTAATGCTTGCCAAATTTGTCTCAAAATGGCGCCAAACAAGAAGCATTTCGCGACCGCGTTCTACACTTCTACGAATTGTGCAAAGATCTCGGCAAAAAGTATACGGTACAACATTTTAAAAGCAAAAATGTTGCCCCTTCGACTATTTTCCATATCCTAAGATCCCCAGCAAGCAAGGTAGTGGAAGACCAGCCAAAGTTATGGACGCAGATAGACTTCATTCTCTTTCTCGAGGCTTCAACAATAAAGATTCCGTGAGTCAACGGGATGCGGCAAAAAATTCAACCGTTCCTACCAGAACATCTGCAAAACATTGAAAAGAGTCGGAATAAAGCACCGAAAGAAGACAAGAGCCCTGGAATACACTGAGGAACAGATTTCGACGCTGATTGATCCCAATAACGCTGATTGATAAAAAAATATTCCGGAAAATGTTTTGTTTTGAACGACGAAAGTTACTTCCCTCTTTCGAAGATGCACATTCTCGTTAATGATCGGTACTATTCCTTGAATAGTTCTGCTGTGTCTTTGAACATAAAATACAAGTTTAGACATAAGTTTGAACAGAAAGTTCTGCTGTACATTGCCATTTCCGAAAGAAGTACAATTTCTAAGCCATGGTTCAAGCTCTCTGGTTTGGCTGTGTAATTGGTAGAATCAAGAGATGCATTCATCAAACGGAAGCTTCGCCGAACACCCGCTACGGACCGTCAGATCTTCTTCAAGTATCATTGTTTTTTTTTGACAGCTTGAGAAATAAATTTCAAATTTTAATAACCATCCGTTAATTGCAAAAATAGATCCAGTTTTAATACCAATTCCAACTTTGATTTCACGGCCAAATTTAAGTCCTTTCAACTGGACCAATTAGATGTAACATTTCAAGCTCGAGTCACTTTTTACGCGAAGCATACGTTCGGCGTAAATTAAAATCACGCAAAATCCCGCGAGCATTCCAAAATTTCCGTAAATTTCCTAACTTCGCGTATGCCCAAAAACGAACGGCTAAATTGCGAAAATAGTGTAAAAACCGCGTAAATTCCAGAATTCACATGAAAAAATTGCGTGAATTCGCGTAAAAATAGTCGTAAAAATAGCAACTTTTGTGTTTTCCAAGTTCAACTCTAAGTTCATCCAATCTCAAGAACAATCTCATGTCCAATTTCTAGTTCAACTGGAAGTATCGAACGCCAAATAAAGGGGTCAATCCCGGCGTAGTGGTTAGCATTCACGCCTCTCACGCTGGGGATCCATCCGGGTTCAAATCCCAACCCCGCAGAAGTCACGAATGACCCAAGCTGGTTAAAATATATAAAAAAAGAAATATGTTGATTCCAATTTCCAATTTCGTTTCAATTGAAAAGTTTTAAACTGCAGGTTGAAGCAGGAACGATTTTGAAAAAATGAATGAGAGTTTTTTTTCTGTGCTATTTGTTCTCGATAAATAGTTGTATAGTTGATAAATAGTTGAATTTAGGGAAACTGACAAAATCGTAGTTTTTTTTCGATTTTTTTTTCAAAATTCAAGACTTAAGACCTTACAATATCGAAGACTACTAAAAATTAAATTGTAACCCTCAATTGGTCAACCGAAAGCTCAATCAACCGGGCACAGCACACTGATGATCCAGAACCTTTTTGGTGCGCATTAGCTTTGACCGGAAAAACTTGGTTTTAGGTTTATGGAACCTTTGGAAGAGTTTCTGAAAATCAAAAGTTCTATCGTCTAGTGGAATTCAAATTTTAATTAATCCCCCTAAAAGTGCAATAAAAAAGTTATTCTTCTGCAGTTTTAGTATAACACATCGATGCGTTCTGCAAAGTTTTACAACATATTATTACAAGAAATTTTGCTAAAGATAGTAACCTTCTATCTCTTCAGCAAAGATAGAACAATACATACTATTTCTAAATCGTTAAAACCAGTTTTTCCGTTTTAATTGTTTTTGTAGTTGTTGTATGACTTTTTTCAGTTTTACAAAGTTGTGCAAATAGTAAAAATACAGAACATTGCTGAATATAGTATATTTCTATCTATGCTTGTTTATAAACTGTAGAACTTTTACTAAAAAAATATCCTAGTTTTGACCTCGAATTACTCGCAAGAAGGAATTATTTTATTCAAAAACTCTCCCCAGAGAATCAGAATAGTTTCAAGCAGGCTGAAAAGTTTTATAAATCATGTTTAAAAGCACAAAAGTTAAACAAAATTTATAAGCTGACAAAATCGGGATTAAAAGCTGATAAAATCGGGGGGTAGACACAATCGGAACATTACTGTACTATTTTTGACAATTTCGTCGAAATAAAATTTCGATATAGTAGATGAAGGTACAAAAGTTTTTGTTATATTTTAATAAAATTGTTCTAAACATAGCACATCTTGTTATATTTTTGCTACAGCTACTAAGAAGGTCTGATGGAATTTTTGACATTTTAACTACTAGCGAGACCAAGATTATAGCAAATCATGTTAGAAAAACCGTCATAACATAATATCATGATTTGTTATAATTTTCTGATCTGGTTTATACCTAAAGATATACGATGAACCAGGAAATATAAAAAAGGAATGAACTCTCAGAAGATATTGCTGCCTTTCTTTAGGAGCATAGTCGACTTGGTAAGTTATCACAATTCAAATTCTACTGAATAGTGGAACAACAACAAATAGTATCATTGTTGTTTCCAAGTGGAGTGGAATCAGGCCAATACCCGGACTGATTGAAGAATACTGGTCGATTGTGCAGGAAAAACTGAAGAAGAAAAAAAAACATGGTTATTATTAAGTTGTGCGCTGATAATCACAGCTTCATAAACAGCTTCATTTTTTCATAGATTTCATATAAACGAAAGACGGTTGCAATTATAGTATACAAGGCGCCAGCATTAATTCTACAGATGATGGAGGCGTATGGTGACCGTTTAAAACAATCTGTCAGAAAAGCTGATTATATGAATCAGTTATTAAATACCTCGAATTCTATACCTATAAAGAAGGATTTCTGTCTGTCTGTCTGTCTGTCATGTGTTCCTTATAGAATCAAAAACTACTGAACCAATCGGCGTGAAAATTTGCATGTAGAGGTTTTTGGGGCCAGGAAAGGTTTTAGTGATGGTTAGAGACCCCTCTCCCCACTAAGAAGGGGGGCTCCCAAACAAATGAAACACAAATTTCTGCATAACTCGAGAACTAATCAAGCAAATAGAACCAAATTTGGCATGTGGGTGTTTTCGGTGACAAGAATTTATTCTAGGGTAATTTGAGACCCCTCCCCTCTTTATAAGGGGAATTATAACTCCTCTCCCCTTTAAGAGGGGGGGTTTCCATACAAATTTCCTCATAACTCGAGAACTAATCACGCAAATGGAACCAAATTTGGCATGTGAAAGTTTTCGAGGGCAAGAAAATTTTCTATGTTGAATTAGGACCCCTCCTCACTTTAAGAGGGGGGGCTCCTGTACAAATGAAATACCAATTTCCTCATAACTCGAGAACTAATCAAGCAAATGGAACCAAATTTGGCATGTGTGTGTTTTTGGAGACAAAATTTTTTTCTATGATGAATTGGGACCCCTCCCCACTTTAAGTGGGGGGGGGGGGGCTCCTATACAAACGAAATACAAATTTTCTTATAACTCGAGAGCTAATCCAGCAAATGGAACCAAATTTGGCATGTAGGTGTTTTTGGAGGCAAGAATTTTTTCTATGATGAATAAGAACCTCTCCCCACTTTAGGAGGGGGGGCTCCTATACAAATGAAATACAAATTTCCTCATAACTCGAGAACTAATCAAGCAAATAGAACCAAATTTGGCATGAAGGTGTTTTCGGTGACAAGAATTTATTCTATGGTAAATTGAGACCCCTCCCTCTTTATAAGGGGAATTGTAACTCCTCTCCCCTTTAAGAGGGGGGGCTTCCATACAAATTTCCTCATAACTCGAGAACTAATCAAGCAAATGGAACCAAATTTGGCATGTGAAGGTTTTCGAGGGCAGGAAAATTTTCTACGGTGAATTAGGACCCCTCCCCACTCTAAGAGGGGGGGCTCCTGTACAAATGAAATACAAATTTCCTCCTAACTCGAGAACTAATCAAGCAAATAGAACAACATTTGGCATGTGGGTGTTTTTTTTGGTGACAAGAATTTATTCTATGGTGAATTGAGACCCCTCCCCTCTTTATAAGAGGAATTATAACTCCTCTCCCCTTTAAGAGGGGGGACTTCCATACAAATTTCCTCATAACTCGAGAACTAATCAAGCAAATGCAACCAAATTTGGCATGTGAAGGTTTTCGAGAGCAAGAAAATTTTCTATGGTGAATTAGGACCCCTCCCCACTTTAAGAGGAGGGGCTCCTGTACAAATGAAATACAAATTTCCTCATAACTCGAGAACTAATCAAGCGAATTGAACCAAATTTGGCATATGTGTGTTTTTGGAGACAATTTTTTTTTTCAATGATGAATCGGGACCCCTCCCCACTTTAGGAGGGGGGGTCCTATACAAACGAAATACAAATTTCCTCATAACTCGAGAACTAATCCAGCAAATGGAACCAAATTTGGCGTGTAGGTGTTTTTGGAGGCAAGAATTTTTTCTGTGATGAATTAAGACCTCTTCCCACATTAGGAGAAATGAAATACAAATTTCCCCATAACTCGAGAACTAATCAAGCAAATAGAACCAAATTCGGAATGGGGAGGTTTTTGGAGGCAAAAATATTTTCTACGGTGAATTAGGATCCTTCCACACTTCAAGAGGGGGGGCTTCTACACAAATGAAATACAAATTTCCTCATAATTCGAGAACTAATCAAGCAAATGGAACCATATTTGGCATGTGGGTGTTTTTGGAGGCAACCATTTTTCCCATTATGAATTAGGACTTCTTACCTTTTTAGGAGGGGGAGGGGGGGCTCCCATTCAAACGAAATACAAATTTGCTCATAACTTTAGAACTAATCAAGCAAATGGAACCAAATTTGGCATGTGAGAGTTTTAGATGGCAGAATTTTTTTTCTGTGGTGTATTACGACCCCTTTCCCTTTTAAGAGGGTGGGCTCCCATACAAATGAAATACAAATTTCCTTATAATTTGAGTACTAATCAAGCAAATGGAACCAAATTTAGCATGTAGGAGATTTTTGAGTCTTGAATTTATTTTATGATAGTTAGAGACCTCTCACCCCTGTGGTAGGGGGATATGGACTCTCATACAAATAAAACAGAAATTTTTGCGAAACTCAAAAACTAATCCAACTCGAGAAATTCGAGACTCTTCCATAAAACATTAATCAATAACAAGACCACAAAAACTATCTATAGTAACACTAGATCATTCAGGACGAGCCGGCCGCGAGTGTTGCCGGTGACCCGCCGTCGGAAGCGCCGCCCACTGGGGGGCTTGCAAAACTCGAGATAGTGACAAAGATCATCCGAGATTCATGATTTATGTACAACACAGGTTAATTTGTGGCAATACGAAGTTTGTCGGGTCAGCTAGTATATAATAAATATAGGCTTTTATTTCTCTAAATCTGGTTCAAATAAAGTTCAAAAGTTCAAAAGCTAAGAAAATTTTGTGGAATAGTTTTATATTATCTTGTTTGCTGTAATGTTCATTGATGCTCTGAATGAAGTAATACAGATATGCATTAAGTTGAACATTTGTAAATCGATCCTCCGAGAATTATATACAATTCAAATTTTTGGCCTCTGGGTCTTTTGTTTGGTAATTTCTTTGACTCTTATTGGCATAAGTAGAAATCCTGAAATCAGTCGTTTCAGGAACTGATAAAGATAACGAACACAACATACAGTTATACAGAATCTCGGTGCGAGTATTTCTTGAACATCAAGATCGAACCCTAATATTAGCGAGTTTCAACAATCATGTGCGCTAAATTGATTCAGTTATACACGGTCGGCAGTGATGATTGTTAACATAATATCCGCCTTCCTCCCTTTCCGTGAAAGCAAGACCACGCTCTACACCCCGCAGTCCACATGCCGGAATAATTGCACACCGCTAATATGCCAACGGGTTTTGTGCAGGACCGATTATGACTGATGAGACGCGTGCGCTGGATGGGCTGGAAGTAAAAATGAGAACTATTCATCTTTTGCTTGTTTTTTTCCTTCCTGCTAGCTACAGGCCCTTCTACATCAAGGATTGTTGGCTATTGAACGTTGCGCCCATCAATCCAACGACTCTCCGGCAGCTAGCGGTAGAAGAAAGCTAGCAGGGAAAACTATCACTCTAACCCACTTAGATTTAGGGCTGCAAGATTGCAGGGAGCGAGTTTTCCGTACAAGAATGTGCCTTCGGACGGTAGATAATGAAGGTAATTTTCAGTTAACGTACGATACCTTTCCACTCTGCTTCCAGCGCGAGTTATGATGAATACAAATGTGTACACAAATGAAAAGAATTTATAGTAAATTTAAACGTATGATCACGTGGAAATAAATCCAGTTTACACTAATGATAAATGGTTATCAATGAATTATTTCATTGCAAGTCGACGAGATGGAGGATACAAGTTTTGATTTAGATCTGGGCGGGATCTTATGGAGCAGCCGCACAAAACCTCACACATGGCGCGGCAAATCACGTTGCTGTGCAGCGTCCTGGTCAGATTGGACTGGCAGATGAAGAAACAAAAACGCCAAATACCACAGCGGAATAAAAAAAATGCCCGCATTATATAGCTGATAATAAGCTGTTTGTTGATGGTTTTCGCTACCGGACTTGGATCTTGCGAATATTCCTTGCATTCATTGGAGGGATTCGATGCTGATTTTCTCCCGATAAGTGCCAAGGTTCTGTTGGTTTTTTTTGCGACTACACTTTCTTCGTCATGAAACAGAATAACATTATGCAAAATTTTTGCACAAAACCCGTAGACTTCGGTCAGTAGATGAAGAAAGCCTTTGGTGTGAATAAATACAAAAATGCATGCAGCCCAGCATCGGTAGATTATGGAAGGCCCAAGATTTGTGGCCTACTTATGAGCTGGCCCTCTGGCAGAGAGTGATGCCAGCATTATGTCTGCCATCTCATCGGAACATCCCAGACGGCAAGGTTAACGGTCAAGTCGTGTTATCGCATGGATTTCCAAATCAAGAATCTTTTTTTTCACTCGTGCGGATTCTTACTGCTTTTTAGCTGGATTTTCTTTTATCTCATGACTGCTGCTAATGCCACGATGTCCGGTGAAATGTAAGTTGCATTAGGGTGACCGCAACATTTTCAACACGCTGAGCGCCATTTCTTTGATAACTTACTGTGGCAGTGAATTTCATGCTTTTGTATCGTCCACGTATCTTGACCACCCTACCATTAGAGGTGCATTCATTCAGCGGAGAAGGAAGGAAACTGCCAAAGCAGCATTCAACAACCGTTCTCCCCTCTGTGGAATAAAGCTGGGCCTGTCCATCGTCGTTGATGACCGGCTGCCACGGTCAAAGTCACGCATATCACGATCGAGCTATTAAATTCGATAGAGTATATAATATTTTCGCCGGATCGTTTGGTCATTGGTGCCATTTTGCTGCTTGATGCATTTCCAGGATCTGCGCAGTAGAAGACCTCCTTGCCTTGGCAGGGGTTTCGCGTTTGCGGAGCGGCCGGGCGGCGGTACGTTGACGGTTGGCGAGACGTCGGCCTCATAAAGATCAAAATGAGCTTCCTTTCCGAAAGGGAAGATCTTACAACCCTTTCCAGGCAAAGTAAAGCGTGGATTCGGTTGGTGGATCATGACGAAGTTTCGGTACTTCACCCGCGCCTCACTTTTTTTTCAAGCTTCGCTTTATCATCGCCTTGAGGTAATGATAAAATTGCAAAGAAACGATTGAAATACAGCCTTCCGCAACGGTGAAAGACCGAGAGAAACGAAACGAAGCGATAATCCATCATATTTTAGCTGTTAGCTTGTTTTTGAGACTGCCGATCGTGTGCGGTTTGTGCACAAGGCACCGCGCGAAAGGAGGAGAAAAACGCACCTCTCTTTTTGCAGTCGTGATGTATCCCTGGAAAGAAGCCTCGAAACTTATGGGTTTTGGTGAAATTACATACTTCTGGACTTTTTTTTGTACTTTTTTGCTGAAAGAAACAAAATAATAAGTTTCCATAAGTTGCTTAGGGGTTATGGCCCGTGGGAATGTTGCTTTTGGAGAGGGCTCGATCTCACGTGAATGTAGTTGAAAAATCTGCTCTGTCGAAAAAATAGGGTGTGACGGTCTTGCGAAGGTTTTAAATTAAAATATTTTTCATCCTTTCGTAGAAGTGTTTTTCTTTTCAGGAAAATCATTGGCGTGTTCCAAATTTTGATTAAAGTTCGTACATAGTGATTTGCGGATAATAACCTATATTTCATTAAATGACAGTTCATAATCATATGTTAAGTTCCGACATCACACCTTACTTATTTAAAAATAGTATAAAATACCGTACATTCTCAACAAAACGACACGAAAAAGGTTAGAAAGGAAGTTAGAAAAAAGATTTTGAACTCAGAATTTCGAGTTTCATTTCACACTCCATACTTTAAAAAAATTCAGTGAAAATACAAGCATCTGCTTAATCAATTCACAAAAAGATGTCCCCTTATTGGGACTGATGGATGACGATAAAAGAGCTGGATGACGAGGACTGATGATAACGATTATACACGAAATACACGACAAAAATTCCAAAAAAAGGCACAAAGGAAATAAAATTGCGGCGAAATATAATCTTATAAAGACGATGAAAAGACCTCAAAACAGGCAAAAAAGTGAAAAAAGACATTAAAACAAAAAAAGAAACGGCAGAAATATAGCGAAAAGACGACAAAAGGATGACAAAAAGACGCAAGTATATCCTTAAAAAATAGGGGAATTGACAAAAATGCCAAAAATTCGCCGAAAGACGTGGTGACAAAAAATGCGATGACGAAAATACAACGTAAAAACTGCAAAAAAGTGACTTTGAAAAAGTGATGAAAAACCTTCAGGTAAAGAATATGTCAAAACAGCTACGAGAGCCGCTAAAAAATGTCAAAAACGTCAAAATTAGTCAACAAAAATCATTTTGGAAAGATGCTAAAAAAACTAAAAAACATTGCAAAATACAACAAAAAATGACCAACGAACGCTAAAAAGAGATCAAAAGGAGGGCAAAACAAACCAAACCAAGACCAACACAAAGGGGTTGATTCCGGTGTAGGGGATAGCATTTACGCCTTTCACGCCGAGGACCCGGGTTCAAATCCCAACCCCGCAGAAGTCATGAGTGACCCAAGCTGTTAAAGTGTCAAAAAAAACGACCAATGAAAACCAAAAAAATAACGCTGAAAACATGCCAAAACAGCGGGTAAAAAATCGACGATCAAAATTAAAAGACTACGAAGAGATGATTAGAAATGATCGAAAACATGACTAAAAAGCGACAAAGACACGAAACGAAGTCGACAAAAGTACGATAAAACTGCGCCAAAACGAGACGTAAAACGAAAAGACGATGAATAGAATACAGAAATGTGACAAAAAGATGACAAAGAAAACGTAAATTGAGTGTCTTGAAAAGCGTCAAAAAAGTAACAAAAATGCCATTAAAAGCAGTGAAAAAGGTTTAAACAATATGACAAAAAAAAACGAAAAGATTACAAATAGAAGGTAATAAGACGAAAACACCAAAAAAACACAAAAAGGAGATTAAAACTGACAAAAAATGACTAACGATCGCTACGAATACAACAAAAGGACAACGAAAACACAGCAAAAGACGGTAGGGTGTGATAACAATGCCATTAAAGACAGTGAAAAAAGAGTACAAAAAGATGATGAAAACCCGTCAAACAAACGAAGAAATAACCGCAAAACAGAGGTCCAAAAAACGTCGAAAAGAACATAAGAACAATCCCGCGCGAAATAAAATCGCGTAAACTCCGAAATTCGCTTAAAGTCATTTTGAACATCACCTAAAAACGAACAACGTAAGTTACAAAATTCGTGAAAAAATCGCGTTTATTCCAGAATTCACGTAAAAACTGCGTAAATTCTTAAACTCACGTTACAAATGCGTATATTCCGTAATTCGCGTAATAAACCAGAAAATTCTGAGATTTATGTAAACAGCTGCATAAATTTTGCAATCCGCGCAAAAAACTCCTAAATTTCAAAATTCCAAAATTACGTATGAAAATAGACGTGTAGTGCACAACCACGTAAATTCCGACAATTAACGTAAAAAAAACACTTAATTCCGAAAATTTGCGCACAAAACCGCGTAAATTTATGTAAACGCATAAATAATCGCATTTATGTATTTATATTTACTCAGTTTGCACGATAATGCTGATGTTTTTTTTGCAAATTTGAAATTGATCTCGACTTTGTTTCAACGTTTTTAACGTTTCAGGTTAAGGCTTCTTCTACTGCGTTATATTGATTGTATAATTGTTTGACTCAATTTCGTTTCAATTGCATCAAACTTGATTTTGGTTCTTCCTAAAGTTTGATTTAGGATAATAATTGAATTTTGTCACAGTGAAGTTTCATGTAACAATTTTTAAAATTTAAATTGAAAATATGTTTAAGAGCATTAAAATTAAGTTCAAATTTTAAGATACACTGTACCAACACAATTAGCAACACGGGTTTCCTCTGCGTATTGCAAAAGTTTGGTGCACCACCTTTTACCAAGGTCTGAGTGATAAGAAATGACAATTTTAATTTATTCCATATAATGTAATCTGTGTCAGGTCAGTAGTAATGACGAAATAGGCCGACTAAAAATCTTAAATGATTCACGAGTAATTAGTAAGAAAATGCTTCAAAAGATCTTGAATTACAAAATACCTTCTGCGAATATACGCTAATCATTATCCCTAATGCGGATGGCTTGAATTGACTCATACTCCGTGCAACGGAATCCATCAAACGCAAATTCCAATCCGAAATGAAATATTGCCGCCCGGTCACCGCGTGCGTCGTCAGTGGCAATAGGATCCTTTATGGACCGCTGGCACGAATGCTGCAACATTAATTTATTCCACGCTTAATTTATCAGCAATTAATTTACGCCATTTCAGCCGACGTGTTACACGATGTTCAACAAGCAACAAACAGCAACTCTATTTTGTCCACTAGTTGGGTAGCCTCTCTCGTAGCCTCACAGGTAGGTACGATGCTTCACATCTTGCCATCTGCACGGTGAACCGAGCGCGGTTCTAAGAGCTATCATCATCAGACCACCATCGCACGACGACGACGACGACGACGGCCCAGCCGTTAGAAACGTATTATGGCACAAAGTTGTAGCATCCTTAAATAGTAGTTCTAGTTCGATTACAATCTTTACCATCAATTTACCGCCGCGGCCCAAAAGCATCCCGTTCCTCGGTTTTTAGCGGTGAATTCCGTCGTCTAGTGAGCCTGGCAGCCAGCAGCGGCATGTTTGTTTTCATCGAAGGTGGCCACTACTGGCTGACCATGGACTACTGGCACGGAGCAGGGAGGCTGGGTAAATGGGGAGGCATGTTTTACCTTTTGTGGCCTCGCCGCAGTTCAACTTGATTTGAACTGAACTCGCCTGGCTGCTGCTGCATGATGGGACGCCGTGTTGCTAGACAACGAGGACGACGACGACGGCAGCCGATTCGTGATTCGCTTGAGCTGTTGTTGCTGGTTGTTCGTCAAAATCAAAACATTTCCCCTCGGCAGCTACTGCAATCCGCGCTCAGCGAAGTTTTTTTTCGGTCAAAGAATTAGTTTCCTCGAAGCTCGTTCCGAAGAGATCAAAGTGACCGGTCGCAGGGTTCATCACGTAGTGCCGATGGTGTGAGCTACACCAATTTATGTATTAACTTTTCATCGTCTCAATTTCATCGTCTCCTCCCAGCCTGCCATCGCATCGGTCGGATGGGTCGGAGGCAGAAATTGACTATTCCTGGCTGCATTTTATCAGCTCCAACGAGAAGAGTTTGCGTTTTTGGACACTGACTGAAGCTCTTCGAGCGGGGATAGTCGCGGTGACCTAGCAGCATGAGGCAGCGAAATTTCACAGCTTGCCACACCAGACAGCCGAGTACCCTGAAATTGTTTTTGTTCGATGTTGAAGAGCTGATCACATGCAGTTACAATAGTACGAAAAATAATTATCATGTCAGTTTTTGACTTTTGGATCAATTTATTATGTAAACGTCAGCTGTACTGAATGTTATGGAGACGTACTGATTTTAATTGAATTGTTGCAAAGTAAGGAAAAAGCTCACAAAACTGTTACATAATGAAAACAATTGGTTCGACAAGTAGTTCGGGTTCGAACTTTTTTACAGTTCGTGGATTTGCTTCATTAAAATATATAGTCTCGGGCCAAGCAGCATTTATTGGTTGTTACAAAAATGATGACAGAATGTTTATCTCTGATTTGTAGTGGAACTTACTGCTGAATGATGCAACTGTCATGGCATAATTTTATTTTATTTAATTCGCAAAGGCCTTGTAAACGCTACCAATAAAATACTCTTCCGGATTTAATTATGCCAGCTATCCTATCACCGATAGCTCCAGTTTTCGTAGGGAATTACTAAGCAGGTGAGTTTAATGGGCAACCGCGTCACTACGGGCTAAAATTTTACCACCAAACAGATTTTACAGAAACGTCGAGATTACAATGTGCCCAATGTACCCACCCCACCACAGAGAGTGGCAGCGTCTGCAATTGCATCATCGTAAGGAAACCGGACGACAGGCGAAAACTGTTCTCAATGAATAGAGGCACCTAACGTGCAAGATGACGATCACGTCGAACGAACGCACTCTTTCATTTGAAACTCAAAATAGATTTAGGGTAAGGAACGAGTTAAGCAGTGTTACCTATTTTAATCAGTTGAACATAAATGATCCGAAAATGCACTTTTTTATTCATATTTTCAAAATCTTTTGATAGGATCATCTTCACAAATCACTTAACCATACATTTGATTCACACAAATACAATTTACTGGGTTTCCGACAAGAAATATGATGAATTTAAAATTGTTGTCCAAAAACGTACATTTTTCAGCTGCTCTTCAGCAATCGCCACCTCGCTACTAACGAATTCATCAAATTTTCAGCACTGATTACAACCACTCTGAAAGTCAAGCACTCAATTGTCACATACCATATTATTCAGTCTCTTTTTTTCTATTATCTAAGGCTTTGTCACTAGCCGAAAGTTTTATTATTTTCTAACAAAACTAAAAACAAATTCTGAATTGACGGAACCTGTTCACCAGTAGCAGCAGCTGCAGCACAACTGATGAACTATCGTGTTGCTTTGTTCATTCTTTTCCCTCTTTAGAAGAACTGAACACGCATCAACACGATTTTCTAAAAATACATTACTTTACACAGCGAATTTCGATATTTTTCGTAAAGTTTGTGAAATTCACTAATTTTCGTTACCAGAGAATCAAAATATCATTGTTCATACACAGAAATAACCGACAAAAACGAAGAGTAATAAACCAGTTATTCTCCGCCTATAAAACAAACACACGTAGCAACCAGAATGTATCACGATAACAAAATAATAGGACAAATGAATGTCCCTTCACACCAGTGAGAAGGACAACTTTCGGTGAGAATATATTTTGATACACACTCGCTCTCTCAAGCGCTTGTTGCTGGTGATGGAGGTATACAATAAAATATGTTTTTGTCGCAAGTCGGGTGGTTAAAGACAATACTTTATCAACAACTTGAACAAAAGGGACAATCAGCAAAAACCATAAGGGGACATGAACGACTAAAAATTTTGAAAAAATCATTATTTTTTTATTTCAGATTTTTATTTTGCAGTCTTTTCCGCTTATTTTGGTACTAAATTTGTAATAATCCGACCACGGGAAATGATCGAAAAACGATCATACACATAAGCGTTCCAGTGCGGCGTGGAAAAACTTCGACGGAATAAAACGCCGCTCCTGGAAAACCAGGAGCTTGGCAAAGACTTTTATAACTTTTGAGGTTTGTAAACAAAACACAGCCAGAGAAAAAAGAAAAAGAAAATAAAATTTTATTTTTCCAGACATCTATTTTTCTTCTTTTTCGTTTTTCTTAAGCTGTGTTTTGTTTACGAAACTCAAATGTTGTAAAAGTCTTTGCCATGCTCCTATCAACAAAACAAAAAATCAGAGGGGTTGTGTATAAGACACGACCGCATATTCAACGTAGGACTACGCAAAGTTAATGTAAAGGTGCGTTTAGAATGGGCAATTTTGGCTACGTTGGGAATGCGATATGTTGCTAGTTTTTGCTCAACGTTGCTTCTGTCGCCACCTGCACATTTGTGGTACGTCGCCATAGTTACTTGGAAACATCAGCAACTGTTAGGAACAATTGCATGCCATTAGCTGCCAATCTAACCACACCTTACTAAAAACACTTATGAGAAAATTGATTGCTAATGGAAATCATAACACTCTTCATTGACAGTTATGATGGTTTTGAAAAGACGGTCTGAAACGGTTTAAAATTGACTGAAACGATTGGATTAGCTACTTTGTGCTATAGAGAAAAAGTATAGTGTTAGCATTACAAAAGCATTACATTACATATTGCAGAACTTCGCATCTTGTAAATTATAAGCAATCTGGCACATGCTAAACCGTTATTTAGAGCAGCATGGGGTCGAAATCAGACATCATGATAATGCTGATAATTTAAGTTTTCTGTTTGACACTGTGAATTAAAGTAATGTATGGTATAATCATAAATGACATTCTTTTTCTTACATCTGATTTCCAGTGGCAACACTATCGAGTTGATGTCGCTTGTCCGAATATTTCAACTGGATTGTTTAAAGGGTTCAAGGGAAGAAATCACATTGTCTCTGGTTAAGATAGTGGTGAATTAACACCACAGAGTAACAATTATTAAAAAAAATTGATTTGGCTAATCAGAAACTCACTAGCCGTTAAAATCAGGTACATGGTGTCATCTCCTTACCGGTTGGTAAGGAAAAGCTCTTGGCACTAATGTCGATAGGGAAATAACTTCATTACTGAATTACTGTCCATCCATGTTTCGCTGAGCGCAAGGATATCACGCAACACTTCAACGTTGGAGGGACCAGCTATTTCGTGCGATGCACCATGTAACGATGTATTGCCCACTTCAGAATACATTGAATCACTACGATTTCCTTTTCTTCTCAAATGGTAGAATTTACAGTGCTCTGCCACCGTCAACGCTGGCCTCTTGCTGGTCCAGTTAATAATGCCTGCTCACGGACTCGCTTGCGGTATTTATGAATATATTTTGCTTGAAGCAATTGAGACATTGTAGAATCAGATGCACAAAATCACTCACTTCTCATTTAAATTGATTGTATGCAAGGTTAGTCAAGGGAGGTTTTCTGATGTTCAAATTTGTTTTTCACCCCCGCTGGGTTACCCTTGACGATCACCGAAATTTTCAAAGCGAAAACTGTTGAATGTTTAAACAACGTCGATGGTTGCTAACCAATCGTTCCGCGCACTTCTGTTCTAAAAACTGTGAAAACTAGATCACCTATTTTAACTCACCTTGATTGTATGTTATTAATAACAATTTCATATGGTAACTGTGGCGACGATTGAACGAATACTGTAGGGAATTTGGAAAAATTGTTCAACTTTAAGTGGAAATTCCAGAAGTTACATACAAAATACAATCTTTTAAAAAAAGCTATACAAAAGGCTGATATTTTGTGATTCGAATGGTATGCAAACCATAAAAATATATTCAGAATTGGCTGAGCTATAAGCGTTCAAAATCTATCACTTTGTCGTGTCGCGGTCATTTTTACTTCTCCATCGTGCCACCCTATTAAAGTAAGACGTAGTCCTACGTCAAAAAGTTTGTACGTTGTCTAGTTTCTGAGAAAAAGGCACATAAAGTTTGAAAATCGTGGTTTTCCAGGAGCGGCGTTTTATTCCGCCGAAGTTGTTCCACACCGCACTGGAAAGCTTATGTGTATGATCGTGGTCGGATTATTACAAATTTAGTATCAAAATAAGCGGAAAAGACTGCAGAATCAAAATATGAAACTAAAAAATAATGATTTTCTTTTCAAAATTTTTAGTCGTTCATGTCTAGATCGATAGTCATTAAGAAAAAGACTGGCTTGCTTTGACATAAAGTCTGGCGTACAGAAGTTAGCAATGCTAACTAACACTGCCGTTCCCGACACATGATTAGATTTTTTGTTGTTGCGTACAACACGTATTGCATACAGCAGAGTGTCTTTTTCGCTGGCAACAACATAATTGTAATGAAACATCTGTATCTGTATCGATAAATAGCTACGATAACTTGTCATGTAGGGATAATATCTTTGTCTCTTATGCGTACGTGATTGTTGATTCCCTGTTACTCACTCACTCACTCGCTCGTAGTCGTTTCGATTCAACCCGATCTTGGGTCATTCGGCGCTAACTTCCCAGGCGATTCAGAAATCACAAGTTCCTGATCGAAATAGCCCCTCTCTTAAGTAATACCGATAAGGCGGTGCCGGGGAGGATTGAGGCTGGAGGCTCGAGTAGGGTTTTAGAGGGTCGCCATCCTCACACCCCATTAGGGGGGTCGGGATAACCAACACCACACTACCTGAGTTGTCTTCCCAGGTGTCTGATAGAACCGTATCTTCTAAGGTGCTGAGCAGATTTCCCTACTCGTAAAAAAGTTCCTGATCGAGTCATCTCCCATGTTGTTATACATCTCTGTTCCTGGTGCTGATAGGGTTGTTCAAGAGAATCGTTTTCGCCGTATTGTAGTCCGGTATACTACATAACGTCGTGTCTGGCTTACCGAAACCCACCGACTTTCGCTAGATGAGAATCTCTCAGTTCCAGTTACCAACCATCCATTTCATGTCCTTATGTCATCGCCTTTGTCCATGTCGAATGTTCCGAGTCGAATTTCGTTGATTGTTCGTAGTGAAAATGGGTTAAAAATGGCTCCGGATCTGACGATGTCGTGAGCCGCTCCTAACCTGGAGTACAACCGCACGCTTGGTTAAGGAATCGTCGAGGCAGCAAGATCCGCCCCTGACCTGGGAATAGAGACTGAGATGTGAATTTCAAGAGAGTGCTACCAGTCCCATAGATGAGTTGGTGTGAAATTCATCGTTTGTACGAAAACCCCCACAACATGAAGTTTTCTAGAACGGGAGTGTTTGCTAGAAGTCAAAAATCAATATTTGACGCCAGTATGAAATACAAGATGGCGGACGGTTACTCAATGTTATGCTTGAAAATCCTTATAATAGGATTTTTATTAAAAATCGAGTTAAATTAAGAGTAAAAAAGTCAACATTTGACTCCATTTAGAAAATAAAAATGTCGAACAATTATTCAACGTTTTGATTGAAAATCTTACTGTTTATAAAAAGTTGATTGATACAGGTTAAAAATCAAAATTTTGACGTCACTTTGAATTCCAACACCATGCACAGTTGTCCAATATTTATGGGTCAAAAATCGATTTGTATTTTCTGATAGTCCTGGATACCTGGTTGTTTGTCTACCTTGCAGAAAAATTATCACGAAAAACGGTACAATATGAAGATTTTCAGATTTTTAATAAAGTCATTCCTTTGAAAAAATTACTGTGCTTGTGCCTTCTAGTATTAAACAATTTAATGTCTTTTTTTAGAACATTAAATTTCAGGATAGATGGCAGATAAAAGCCGAAACATTAATTAAGATTCTTGGGATAGATAAATTATCATACCAGCAAGAACATATGTAGTACGTTATTACTCGCGAATTGTGGATCCTTCCAAAGAGGTGCGGCGCAATCACTGTAAGCATTGAATAATCCCTCGAACTTCATCTTCTTATGATTTTGTTTTGTCTTGGACAATTTCGACAGCCATCTAGCGTGCCTATCGGTCTCTTCGGAGTCGGACCAAGTGCGGTTTGGTCGGTGCGGTCGGTCTATCGTTTAGTGTACCTACCTCTCCTTTCCAGCAATGGACGGGAATGGTCTCCAACCAACCAAGATAAATGAGAATTGAGATTAGACGAGGTAGCCCATTTGCTTCTGCTGATGTCTGCTTTTCGGGCCGCCAGACGGTGTCTAGTCGTTTCGATCTCTAGGCTAAGCTTGCTGGAAGCTATTTTTGGCACGATATGCTTGTGGTTTGTGTTTTATTTTCGACCTGTCGAATGTCAAACAGGTTGATAGGTGTGGTGGTACCATTCTGCCGCCGTTCCATAGGCTTGTGAAAATTTGCAACAGAATGTTTCGTTTCATTTCGATTATGGGCACAGCAAATAATTAGTTCGCGAGGTTCGCGAGCTGAAAAGTATTTAACGAAAACGATTAACAATACTGTTTGACGAAATGTTGACTGTTCAAATTTGCTGCCAGGTCTACGGAAGCCACCAGCTTTCTAGTCTTTGATTTTAATTGAGTACGTCGTGGACCGCAACCGCACCTTAAATTGTCTAAATTGCCACGTCATTGCCGAGTCCAGTAATTAGGGACCTCCGTCAGGGAGCGGCTAATAATGGTTCGAAATGCAAGATTCGCTGAAGCCGATAAGCTTCGTCGCTTTCCATCAGCCAGACATAGTAGCATTCGATTGAAAGTTTCCATATAGTTGATAATGATATTATGGAATAGAATCGAACTGATTCTACATCAGAGATCAAGCCATTAGAATTCGGATCCCTTGCTGCGGGTGCTGCTGCTGGTCGAATAAGAGGTGAACGTACAGTTTGCGCTGAACGACGGCGGATATGCTGTTAAATAATTAACTTGGCATGGCGGTCGAAAGCGTCCAACCATGGCTTGGAGGGGTCTACAATACAACAAAGCTAATACAATCGAAAAGCAGTCTCCGCAAATTAAACGAAACATCTCCAAACAACACTATCGCCGGCCGGTGCGGTCGGTAGGCTGCTCCTGCTGCTGCTGTTGGTAGAATGGATCACACGAAGCAAAATGTGATCATCATCGTCATCTTAATAACGATAATAATGACGATGACGTGAAGTTCTACAAAGCGATAATCCCACCTTCCCAGTCCGTCCCATACAGGCGGCGGGCGGCGGAAAAAGTTGAAGCGAACAAAACAACGTTTCATCCAGGCTGGAGGTCTCTGCGCCTGCACGACGTGAGACACCAGTGCCAGTGAAAAGGCAAAAACATAGATTTTTGTAGTTCATGATTCGGCGGGACACACTCCGTAACAAGTGATGCTGCGCGCAAGAATGTATGACCAATGGGCTTGTTCCGTTGGACCTTGTTTTCTTCCCCGTCAGCGATAGGAAGTCTAATATGGAAACATTATTTTGTAGTTCCAAAAAATTTAAGAACTATTTGTTCAACGAAAGCAATTTAAACAATATTCATTTACATGGTAAAGCAATTTTTACTTATTAGGCTTGACAATCGAACTATTGCGCAAATGTCGGATACTCAAAACTTGCTGTGTCCGGCGTGAATGGAGGAAATCACAACTTGAAAAGGTCCTTCACTTGCCCGATATTAGTATCGTCACGAGAAAGACATAAAAGAGTGATTTAAGAAATTATTTTACAATAGGAAACTACTGGTCATAATTAATTTTTTAGATTATCAATTAATGTTGCAAGAGAAACAGCATCGCCAGTAAAATAGCACTGAGATTTATAAGCGTACCATATTAGATACCCTAGGCAGTTGATAGGTAAATGAAATTACCTAAAGATAATTAGTTTAATAGCAAATGCGACATTCTCTTTAATGTGTTTTGTTGAAACCCGTATTTTAAACGTGCTTCTGCAACTAAATGCGAGCCGGTGACGTAACCAATTTATGGCATTAAACGTATAATGTTGAAAGCTCTTGAAATAAATTAAAATGACGGACAAAAAACTGGAATTATTCAACCATCAAATATTTTGTTGTTTCCTATCAGGTTCTGTAATCTGTTTCGAGCTTAACCATCGACATAAAACACGTATACACACCACGAAAAAAACGTGTTCAGCAAAAGTGTTGCAAAGATTCCTAGCATAAAATCGAATTCGTTTGTCTCCACTATTGCTAGGAAAAAAGCACTGGACAATATTGGTTCACAAGACTTCAAGAGGCCAAGAGGTTCGCTCCAGCGCTGTCTTCGCCTGTGATCCGATGATGGGTGAAATAAGCAAGCATCAGCACCCAAACAACCATATATGAGATGGGGCTCCCATTCGCAGCATCACCGTCGTCATCAGCATCATCTTCATCCGTTAAATAAAATATACAATCCAGCGACCAGCGGAGCTTCTACCAAGCGCGAAGATGGACCGCTTATAGATCAACAAGATGTTTTACACGCCACTGACACGGACTTTTTGTTTACGGCCAATAATACGTATTGACACCTGGGCAACATTTTTGCCACAGGTGACCATATTTTTCGAAGCGTTTAACATTACTCAAGCTTTTTTTTCTGTGCACATCGCGATATGGCATTACCAGCCACAAACCAGATTCAGTCAATCGATTATGAATCAGTAGTGTTTTGAAATCACATCCATACCGGACCGTAAACCGCGACCGGCAACGGTAAACGGTTTAGAATTTTTCCACCGATGAAAATGTGTCGATGTTCCCCCGCGACGTCTGTCTGAGGACAGTAAAATATTAACTTCGACAGTTACAAAACCTAATCCGCCGGGCACCCATCGTTGGCATTTACGAAACAAATGACGGAACGTTCAATCATTTCTCTATACCGGAGAAAAAAAAACGTGATTAAGGTTTGACCGCATATCAAATAGCACTCTCGAATCAACTTCTCATTGTCGAATTCTTATGTTCTCCCCCACCCCGACTGCCGACCGCACAACCGCGTCCCGGTCGACTCCAGAGCTCTACATTCAATGTGTTTCCCGCCACAAATCTCATCGGTCAAACTCGGTTCAAACTCAAGAAAGCATAACTTTTGTTCTCCGGCACCGGTGTGTTCCCAATAGTGCATGCTGGCTATTATGCTAAAGCTTGCGACTCAATCCAAAACCACAAAAGTCTCTTTTCACGGAACATTGGCTCTTTCGCTCGCCCGTTTCCTCTACGTTGGTTCTTCTCATTCAGGTTCGGTTCGGTTGCTCTACTCAGCTGATAAGTTCTCTCAGTAGGTACGTACCTACATACATATGCTCCAACTCCAATGCCGCCTAGTGGATGGATCTCCAACACCGAGAAGGGAAACTTTAAAAATTCAAAACATTACAGCATAGATGAGCGTTAACATAGTTGTGGGATGTTCAATTGATCAGCCAAGCCACAGCTGATTGCAATTGGCGTGAATATTTGTGGTTTGTTTTATTATTGGTTGGTATAAATGTTCTAGCAAGCATCGGGCAAAGGAGGGCAATATTTGTACTATTGAAAGAAGTTGTTGTATGGTGATGAATTTCGTCCAGCATTTCAAAATTGTTTCAGAATCACTACTTAGGGTGATTTAGCTATTTTGGACAGGCGTTATGCGTGCTCTATGTTAGACATTTGTCACCTTTCTTTGCAGATTTTTTCACCTTTTTAACATTTTTTAAATATTGTTTTTTTTAATCTGTTTTTCTGTCGCTATTATGACATCTTTTCGCCGTCTTTTCATCGCATTTTCTTCTTCTTATTAAATACGATGCATATTTTTGTCATCTTTCGTCAACTTTTCATCATATTTTTATTTCATTTCTTCACTTTATTGCAATTTTTTCATTGTATTTTCTTGTAACCTTTCTTGGAGGAAATGCATAAACATTTAGCCCGGCCATAAGCTTCGAGCCAGTCGTTCTATGTTCGAATCTCGGCTGGCAGTGCTTCTGCCGTAATTGTCTTGCTTATCGTGGTGCGATGTCCCTCAGGATTTGACCTGTAAAATAATGTTCCGCCAATAAATTCGGTTCATGGCTGTCCGTCTCCAATTTCTCGACTGTCCCACACTTTCCAGGTCGTGCTCCACTTGAACCAACCATCGAGCACGCTGCGTACCTCTGCGTCGTATCAACCGGATTCGAGGCGAAAACCGGGGTTGTTTTCCGGCATTCTCCTATGTTCTGCCTATTGTACTCTTCCAACTTTAGCAGCTTTCTGGATACTAGGTTCGCGGAAGACCTGCACCAGCTCGTGGTTCATCATTCTCCTCCATACATCGTTCTCACATACACCGTCAAAGATGGTCCTAAGCACACGATGTTCAAAAACGGCCAGTGCTTTCAAGTCTCCGTTGATATATTTCCACGTTTCCATTGTCCACGTTTCGTGCCCGTAGATGACTACCAGTGTTTTGTACATGCGTACATGGTACATTTGGTACGGGGGTGAAGCTCACCAGAGCCTAGGGTCTTGTTGAATCCGTAGTCAGCACGACTTCCGGTAGGAATGCGTCTGCGTATTTCTCTGCTGCAGTTGTTATTGGACGCCTCGAACTTGCCCCCGTCGATTACCACACAGTCTCCTATGTCAGCTCGATCGCGCTCGGTTCCTTCTATTAACAGATACTTGGTTTTGAACGTATTCATCACTAATCCAACCGATTCACCACTAATAATGTCGACGTCGTCAGCCATACAGATAAATTGGCTAGATTGATCGAAGATCGAGCCCGCATGTTAAGACCCGCACGTTTCATAACTTCTTCTAGGGCAATGTTGAACAGGAGACAGGAAATACCATCGCCTTGTCGAAGTCCTCACGCAGCACCGGACACCAAGCATCGTGGCCTTAGTCAGTCTTGTCAGCTTCCGGGGAAAGCCGTTTTCGTCCATAATTTTCGATAGCTCTTCACGGACGATAGTATCGCAAGCGGCTTTGAAATCTATGAAAAGGTGGTACGTAGGGATTTTCGGGTATTCGCGACACTTTTGGAGGATTTGTCGCAGCACAAAGATTTGGTCCCTTGTCGATCGTCCGTCCACAAAACCGGCTTGATAACTTCCCGCGAATCTACTTGCTAGCAGCGAAACATGACCTGGGAAAGCACTTTATATGCGTTATTAAGAATGGTGATCACTCGATAGTTCACCCATTCCAACTTGTCGCGCTTCTTGTATAGAGTAAGGAGGGGCAAAAGTGCGATGGGGGCAAAAGTGCTATTCAATGATTTATCAGTGCAGATTCCGAGTAAAGTTTCGATCTGACGGAGGCTGCTGTACGCCAGCAGAAAATAGGAACGGAGCAGATTGATAATATTCCTTACCAAAACATATCGCAGATTGAAGATATTATGGTTTTGTTAGCTACTGCTGTGCTAATTTCATGAATTCAAACTTCGCACTTGCCCCGCGGTACCCCGTTGATGAGGCAAAAGTGCGTTTCGGCACTTGATCAGTAAAATGAAGAATTTATTTTGCATAACACTATTACTCCAGTTGATTTATAGTTGAATGTGAAGATATTGAGTTATTGCATCAACATAAAATATATTTTATTGCAGTGCTTCTTTATATCTCTTGAAAATTGATGACAACTTCAAACATCGCGCTACTCTATTAGGCATTCCATTCCTCCGGTAGCTGTTCTGTTTCCCAGATCCTCACTATCAGCCGGTGCAGACAGGTAGCCAACCTATCCGGGCCCATCTTGATAAGCTCCATTACGATGCCTTGCTTATTTTGGAAGGAAATGAATACTTTTTCAATCATATCAGTTAGTCACATATTTGAGATTTGCTTTAAATTATTCAAGAACGCTTACTCTTGACTTTCATTCTTGGTCGTTAACCTTGATCTTTGTTTTTCTTGTCATCTTTCATCTTTAATTTTTTTATTTTTGTCTTTAATTTTTCGTCTATTTTGTTATGTGTAATCCGTCACCTTTTGCTGCCGTTTTCTTGTCGTTTTTACTTTCTTTTTAGCACCTGCTAGTTGTTTTTCGTTTTTTTAGCATCATTTCAATCATTTAATTTTCTTGTCACACCTACTTGTCATCACCTTTTTGTCATTTTATATTTTTGTCGTGTATTAGCTGTTTTTTCATCGTTCTTTTGTCAACGTTTCCGCATCTTTTTATCATCTCTCTGACGTCTTTTCATGGTCCTTTTGCCATCTGTTCATCGTATTTTTGTCATCTGTTGGTCGGTTTTGACCTCCGAATTTTTGTTCTTTCTTCGTTGGTTTTTTTGCCGTTTCTGTTGTTGTTTTTTAACTGCTCTTTTGGCGTTTTGTTATCGCATCGTAGTCATTTTCCATCGACGTCATAGTTTTATTGTCTTTCGTCTTTTGTTTTCGCCGATCAATTTTTTTGTTCTCCTTTTGAAACTTTTTGCCATTTTTTCGTCGTTCTGCTTGTTGAAATGACAACAAAAATGTTATTCACCATCTTTTTGTTGTCTTTTTCTAAATGTTTTGTCGCCTTTCTGACATTTTTTACTTCGTTATTTGTCTGTTTTTGTTGTTGTTTTGGCGTCTTTTCGTCGTCCTTTTAGATGTTATTTGCGTCGTATTTTGGCCGTTTTTATCATCTATTTGTAAATTTTTCATTGTATTTCCATCATATTTTAGTCACTTTTTCAACATCTTTACATCGCATTTTTGTCGTTTCGCCGTCTCTTTCTAGTCTCTTTTTCGTATTTCAGGCATATTTCAATGCCTTTTTGTTGTGTTTCTGAAGGCTTAAATGTTCTACAGTTTTTTAATTTGGTGCAAAAGAATAAAGCTATTTCATGCAAATAGGACAAGCATTTCAGCAGCTGGTAATAAAAAACAACTTTATTCGCTTGACAGTAGTAAATGATTTTGAAGTTTTATCGCACTACAAAAATCACATTAATAACTCTCAAGTTGTGCAAAGAAATAGAAATAAAAATATTTAAATATTTCGCCTTTTTCTCGCGCTTCAACCAGAAATGTAAATATAATACGGTCAGAGAGCCAAAGCCTGAAGCTGAAGAATGTGCCATCTACGCACATTGTGGTGAAGAGTTATATCGGCCATGCCATCTGAGCTCTATCTTCGTGTAAAACTTGGTTCCTATATTTCTTCACAATTCACGAATATCTATGGAGTTCCGCAAGGTAGCAAAATGGCGCCGATGCTTTTCTCGCAGTTTTTAAACGAGGTTGGTTGCAGACTTGTTTATGCTGATGACTGTTTCTGACAGTTAAAAACTTGCTGATTGTCGCCGCCTATAAGCTTTACTCGATGTTTTTGCTGTTTGGTGAAAACAGTACTGATTTACTATAAGTGTTGCAAAATGGGAGATGATGAGCTTTACCACCTAAAAACTCCGATTTTTTTTAGTTATCAAGTTGATGTTATTTTAAATTCAGCTCATGGTTACTTAACTCACGTTTCTAAAGTAATGCATCAACTCGGGTTTATTTCGAAAATCGAACGGGACTTTAAGGATCTACACTGCCTCAAATCGTTATATCGTCTCCTTTATCCGACTGCTGCACTATGGGCAACAACGAGCCAAAAAAACGAACGCAATTAAGATACGCCGATAGTGCGATACCACAATTCAAAGCGAGAAAAAAAAATTACTCATCATCAAACGCACAATTTTTTGACCGATTGATGCAAAAACATTGAAAATCGTTGAGTTATTAGCGTTCAAAACCAAATAATTAGTTGTGACGTGCGTAGTTTTAGTTTTTTTGGAATGATACCTTAAATTCTCATAACATGTAGTCTCACGTCAAAAATCTACCTTACAATAACGTACCTAACATTAACAAAATTCTTCTTCTATATTGTACCAAGTAGAAATATAAAGTTTCTGAAATTGTCGAGGTTACGAAGGAAACGATTGGAATGGAAGATTTTTCATAAGCAGTGTAGAGTTATTTGACCAAAGGGACATCATTATCTTCATACAATAGATAAGCTTAATTAGTTGGCTCTTCAACCCGACGACGACGACGACGCGACGCAAGGATAGACTGTGACTATATGGTGTGAACTCAACTTTGAGTAAGTATCTTCGAGTTCGAGCACCCCTAAGAAAGCACGTACACCACATCCATCCGAAGAGCAGAGGGGCCAAGCAAGCATCATCAGCCGTAGCATAAGTCCAATCGATTTGAACCCTCACCGTCGGATTATGCTTCGGTTTACGTTCATCTCCAAGCACAATTGAGCAGCCGACGTCGTCGTCTGCTCTCGACTCCCGTGGCCTCTCCAGTGCCCTTTAGCCAGCCGCCAGCCGCCAGCCGCGCCGCACAGCACTATACCTACGCGTAGTCTGTTTGGAGTATGATGTTTTGGTCGGATCGTAATCGGATATAACCGCACACTCTGCAAAGCAAAGCAAACGAGGTGAGCGCGCGCCAACAATCTCTATCAAGCAGCCTCAGCCAGCAACTCGCCGTCAGTTGACTGTTGACTCGTCTCGGCTGCTGTGGGTCGGGTTGGACTTGTAAGCAAATCCAAAAAAATTCAATTCAGTTTGTCTCAAACCGTTGTTGCGGGTGGATTAGGAAAGCCGATGCTCCTCGAGCCCCATGTCAGAGACGTACTGTGGAACGCGAAGGTCGTGTGAGGATTATCAGGAACTAACGACAAACGGAAAACGCTTGTGAACGTCGCGCGCCCGTGGCTCCAACTTCTTTTTACGTTTTCGTTTATAGCTCGCAAAAAGTGGATGACAGGAATTCCGCCCGCGCCGGATTGCAGCCGGGATGTCAAAGAATTTGAACGATTTGTGAAAGGGTAATCGTGAATCTCCGGCTCCGGAGGCTACAAGAATTTTGCCTGTTCTAGAGATTTCACCCAAAGTGTGTTCACTACGAAACAGCCCAGTTTTTAGGGGACAACATTAGCCAACCAGACCAGACCGGCAGTGTATGAAACTTCCAAGGAACACAAAAGAACAACTGATCACAACTAGTCGATAAGTAAATCAAGTTTGATTTGAAGCATGAAATGAACAACCGTGTGTTTGTGGGGAATGGCGAGACACAGAAGGGGGCAGATAAATTTAATCGTGTCCGTCCTTCTCTCTCTCTGGGCAAAGCAGAATGAAATTCAGTGAAGCGCAACGAAATGTACACTGTAGTGTTGTATAATAACAAACCGTCGTGTGCTGTGCTTATCCGTGAAGGAACAAAGTAAACACCTGAAACACCGGTATTCGAGGTACAAATTGTCGAAAATTATTTTTCGACTCCTTCGGTTCGGTTGGAGATTCTGCAGAGCCTCGGCCGCTGTCGTCTTTGCTAGGTCAAACATTATACTGCAAGAGTGAGGTAAATACTAAGGATTGCACTATGAAATCGACTTTTTATCTGAATTTAGTGAAAACACAAATTACACTTGAACAGGTTGAATGGACACCATGACGTTTAATGCGCGCAAAATAATAAAAATGATGTAAAAACAAATGC
Source organism: Sabethes cyaneus (assembly GCF_943734655.1). Taxonomy (NCBI): domain Eukaryota; kingdom Metazoa; phylum Arthropoda; class Insecta; order Diptera; family Culicidae; genus Sabethes; species Sabethes cyaneus. Next base: position 220,541,534 of record NC_071354.1, on the reverse strand, counting down.
ATTTTTCTCACATGTGTTTTACGTTTACACCCTATTTCGAATTGGTGAAGTATGCATACGGATACGGTTGAGTAGTTGAGTAATGTCGTCGCGGTTGGGTCGTTTTCTCTGGTCGAATTTCCATAATTATTTACGTTTTAAGTGCCGGTACATGTACATGTACTATACAAATCTTCGTTGTAATAATAAATACTTCAACGTGCAAATAAATATTGTGATTGCTATTCAGTTATAGTATGTACAAACAAATAGCGTTTTATGATATCTGCTTTTATGAAAAGACTTTTTTATTGCAGTGTCCAATTCTATCTAAACAACCTGAAAAGGTCTTAACACTTCTTTTTAGTATAAATTTTAGTATAAATTTCATATAATTTTAACGCAATTGAATTTCGAATCCAGAGAGGAATGAATGTAAGCTTTGTTATGGGTTAATATCGGATAAGCAATTGATTCGAATGCTAGTGTTATTCTGAATTATCTGTATAGTTTAGTATAGTAAACTTTGTATAGATAAAAAATCTTCTTGGCGCTGTTTATTGATAGTTTAAAAATTTACAAAACGGAAAAAATTTTGGTTTCGCAAATTTTCCTCTATACAAAGAGAGACAAACTCTTGGTTTTTATCTAAAATAAGGTTGGTGCCAATTGCATTACCAATTTTTGGCCGATAAGATGTTTTCGATGTGTTTTTTATATCATTTGGCATCAAAACCAATCGGTTTCGATTAGGTTTTCAAAGGTTGGAAAAAGGACTAATTTTGAGATTTTTAAAATAATATATAACAATAATATTTACATCCGCGATAACTATTTAATTTTTTGATTTTTTTTAAAATGATTCATTTTTCAAACTTTTGAAATGGGCAACGTTTACGGCTTATTTCTACATGATATTTTTTTTCTATCAAGATTTTATTCGCGAATCATAAAAATATAGACAATTTACTACAAAACCGCGTTTAACCGCATTTGCTAAAATGTGAAATTTTACATACAGCAATTTTGGCCGCTACTTTATATGGAGCCCTTCTTATGTGCTACGGTAGAAAATTCCAAATAATAGTCGCAAACTAATGGGGAAAACTTCATGGAATATTTTCAGTTTTTTCTCTTGTTCATCTACTTTTAGTAACAAAAGTCACCTTACTTCATTCACTAAGCCATATTCTCAGCTCAGAGTTGTTTTTATCACCTTGCAGTCTCCATTTGATTACAGTCACTTAAGTGGCCAGAGTCCCCTAGGTAACTTGTGGAATCGCAAATTGTGCTCGCACCTGAATAATTTAGGTAAGGTGACTTTGAGGAATTTTGCTCCTGAGTTATTGCTGCAAAACTCAATTTTCCTAAACATTTATCTCCTTCAACTCCATCAACCATGTCCGCGTAGAAAATTTCATTGAATTCTGGGACCCTTCTATCCAAATCTGTACCATATTATTAACTACCGTCCACAGTACCTGGTCTGCTTTAGCGTATTTCTATAATGTCTGCTTCTTTGGATATTATCACTGCCCTAGTCTTATAATTCTTTTCTGGATTTCCTATAACTTATTCATTCGCTTGCTACGATCATGAACCGATCGCAAAAATAACACAGGTCTGCTAAAATAAAAATTTTTTCAGAGCCTGAGATATTTTAGGTGAATCATATGTTTTTTGGGGTGCTGAATCCAAAATTGATTTCCGTTTTTCTCCGTTTTTCTCCATAACGTACAGATTTTTTTGCAAATTATGCTTCTTATATGGAAAAGTCACAAATTAGATGGAAAAAATATTATCACAGATTCGTATTAAAAACCTAAATAAGATCTTTTTCTGTTACTTCAGTAACACTTTTATAACTTTTAGGCTTTGTAAACTACACACAGCTTGAGAAAAAAGAAAAAGAAGAAAAAAAAGATGACTGAAAAAATTAAAATTTATCTTCTTTTTTCTTTGGCTGTGTTTCGTTTACAAAGCCTAAAAGTTATAAAAGTCTGCCAAGCTTCTACCAACAAAACAAAAAAAAAAGTTTTTTTCTGATACGTTGAGTAGTTTCCGAGAAAAAGGTACATAAAGTTTATAAATCATGGTTTTACAGGAGCAGCGTTTTATTCCGACGAGGTTGTTCCACATCGCACTGGAATGCTTATGTGTTCGATCGTTTTTCGGCCACTTTCCGTGGTCGAATTATTACAAAATTAGTATCAAAATAAGCGGACAAGACTGCAAAATCAAAATCTGACATAAAAAATTTATGACTTTTAAAAAAAATTTAGTCGTTTATGTCCCCTTAATAAATACAGCAAAAATTCTACTGGATTGAAATCTTTATCATTACTCTTTTTTTAGACTAATCTCAAGATTTTTTAGTCTTGACCTTGGAATGAGGTCATACATATATTAATATTTTTTTGAAACGATGGTTCTACAATTGATGAAGGGACGGTAGGGGAAAGAAATGAAAATTTTTGGTGAAGGAGGGGGAAGAGCGAAAAGGAAGGGGGGGGGGGGGGGGGTATTGGTAGCTATGCTTGACAAGTAGTCATTTTGACTCCTACCTTTTGTCCAATGCACCTTCCAGTATTGGACAAAAGGTAGGAGTCAAAATGACTGGATTGAAATCTTTATCATTACTCTTTTTTTGTCCTTCAACACTAGGTTAATGTACTCAGGTATGCTCACTTACGCAAATTCAACTGCTGTGCCTCGCAGAAGCAAAATCTGTAAAAGATATGTAAGAAGCATTTGTAGAGCTGAATATAATCTACAACTTTGTTGAAAAGAGTAGTGCATTATTTTTTCCATTTATAATAAAGACGCCATCAGCACCCCTCACATGGATGCCATTTTTCCGGCCATATTGGGATTCAGTACTGTTTCACCTTAACACTGGCTGCGCATAGTGACTGGACGCCCAGCCGACCAAAACAGTGTCTCGCCGTTTAACAGTGTTCACGCTGTTAGATCGCAGAAAGGGTAGCAGGGGCTTTTGGAGGAGGTCGTCTTGATAGATTTATCCGTCCGCACCCACAGGTGGGCTGCCAAACCAATAACTTTTTGGCAAACGTCTACGTTCTTCTTGCTTGCCTCATCAGGAACGTCCAACGGTGATGTAGCAACGTAAAACTCCAGCCCTGGCAATTGCTGTGTCCGTGTTGTATCTCTTCGCCTTGGTATAAGTCTCGTCGTCCATCCCGACACACCTCGGTTCCTTCAGTCACTCTCGATAAGGCTTTCTGGCGCGGACATCGTCCACCATTTTGTTTGTCGTTCCGATTCGGTACCTTCCGGAGGTTAAAGACGTGGAGACTGGCACTTTTCATTGTTTTTTGGACAAACCAAACGGCAATATCCGCCTTGGGCCGACCTTCCGCACCTTCAGCACCTTCCGGGCCTTCACCAGGCTCCTTGAATAATTTCCCTGCCCGGCACATCGTCCAACGATACGATTCCCAGGCGTATCCCGATTCATCTGTGTAGATTCATAGTGGATTTTTTACGCCGGCGCTCATGATTTTTTGGGGAGTCTGCTCTTGCTCCGATGCTATCTTGATAATCAGCTGACTTAACAGATTGTAATAAAATTTTGCAGAAGTAAACATTACATTCCGTAGAAAATTCATCAATTTGTCACTCTTCTCTCGTGTAGTCTCTAAGTATACCAGCTTTTCCGGCCGCAAACTTTTCTGCTCCGTTTGATAAATTTCCTGATTCATAGTTCTAGAAGTAGCGCAAGCGTTACGTTCCTTGCCAAACGAGAAACATATTAGAGAACCTTTTATTTTAAGTCTACCAGTCGAACTAGGTATAAAATTTTTTATGCAGGAAACCGTCCAAGCATTTCACTATCCATAGCGACGCTTTTCGTCAACGAATTCTGGTAGAGCTTCCTTGATCATTTTTTTTGCTTTTAGAATTAGCTTCGCACTACAGTTTAGTCTACAACATGTGCCTTCATACTTCTCAAACCATCCCTCTCGTTTGATTTGTTAAAAATGGTCATCATTTTCGAATGAGTTTGATGAATATCAGTTGCCTTTCAGGTTGCTTGTCGATGATAAGATGTTCCTCAAATCATTTGAGGACATTATAAACCGTGGATTTGGGATAATCCTACAGTCCAACCCAGTCACCACAACGAGTCAGACCGATTGAAGAAGGAACGTGAAACTTTAAACGCGCGTCACTCAAAACTAAGTTTTCAAAATCGGTGGGTAAGATTTGTCGAAGACGGCTGAACCAATAATATATTATGCTACCGAGTTTATTTGATTTTATAATTTTCGTTATTTCGATGATATCTATGATGCTCACCGCAAGACCTCTTATAGTAGAAATATTCGAGGAGATTAATCTAAAAGTTATCGTAACATACATTCAAAATATCACTTTAGTCACCTAAATGGTTTTTTCTTAGAAAAATTCTAGAAAAGACATTTTTTTAAATATCTTCTCAACTGTAGGTATATAACCCTATATAATCAAATGAACCTATCCTGATAGACAAATTGTTACTGTGTCTATAGGTCGGGAGACTGTGCTGGCCACTTTATAACCATGATACGCTTTTTCTTGAACCATTGCGAAACCAGCTTTGAGGTGTACTTGTTGGCACGTATATCTGCCCCCAACTTTACCTTGGGTCAGACGCTGGTAGTTTTCGCTTCAAAATTTGCAAACAAAGACCCTGGGTCATGATTCCACCGATGACCTCAAGTTCTCCAACGCCGGATGTAGCTATAGATCCCCACACTATGACTCTACCTGCAGAAAAAAATCTCTAATCTCTGAGCTGATAGTCCCTGAGGTCCAGCTCCGTCTTCATCACGGTAGCTCTGTCAATTCGGCCAGTTGTCTTTGGAGGACGACCCGATCGCTTTGCTGGTAGGATAGAACTACACTTTTTGTACATCTGCACAATTCTAGCGATCGTATCTTTGTGAAGCTGGACTATAGCGGCAATATCACGACAGCTTTTGCCAGTTTTGTGATGTTCAATAATCAAATTTCGGAAGCAGATCGAAATTTGTGCTTTTTTAGACATTTTGCAACAAATAACTGCCAATTTTGAACATGAAACTGAAATTTTGACCAGGTAAACTTCAAGACCACTAAATGACAGCTAGACACAATGTTTACATTCGAGAAAGTTGCAGAATACACACTAAAACTCTGTAAAACACACTTGAACCATAGTATCTGGCTGGGGATGGATAAACTTTTTTTTGCGTAATTTTTTATCATTTTTCATAATTCATCATCTCATAAAATACATAAAATCTCAAGAAAAGATATATAAACGCCCTATTTTCAATGGCAATGTGATAAATGAACATAAATTGATAAATCACGAAGGAACACTTATCAAATTAACCTGATGGTAGAAGGGGGGATAAACTTTATTTGCATATTGTAAATGTCATAGAGCAAATATTTCATTTTCTCAGCAATCCAGGAAAAACATCTGTAAAGAATGTTTTTCACACAAACATTTTCACGGTAGTGATGTAATATAAATAAATGTCAGAAAGACCGCGTGTTAGTTAATGGAAAATTTTTGAAATATTTTTTTGTTATTTTGTAAAATGTAAAATTTTGTAAAAATGGAAGCAAGTTTTCTAAGTTATTCAGGAAAAAATTTTCCTAGAAAAATTCTTCACAAAATTTTCCACGATGTTGGACCGGTCATATGCACCGTTATAAATTGTTAGTTTTCTAGTCATAATTCAGGAACCAAAAATAGCGCTATCGTGGAACCGTTGTCCGAGAAAATCAGAAAAGAATCAGAAAAATCAAACCTTTCTTAGATGTGAGATGTTATTTTCATTCATAAGTCTGGATCAACTGGATTAGGAAACAAAATCATATTTTTAATCTGGTTTAATCATCACTCTTAAAATGAATAGTTAATGAGATCAAAATCAGGTTTGTTTATAGCAAAATTTTGAACACTATCCGTTAGAAGTTGGAAGAGTCTCATTTACATTAACGAGAAGTGCATGGTGCATCCGGTATATCTGGTTATTCGATTCGGTCGCTACGCCAATTAATGGTCGCACACGATGCTCGGCAACAGCAACCTGCACTAGGGTATTCTGAAGATAAATGTAGCCATATTTATTCAAATAATATAAAAACAGAGCTCCACTGCTGCATACAATCCCCAACAGTAAAGTGAGCATTTCGAGGTAAAGATTGGTTATCCCGAACAAAAATTGCTAAATTAGCCCTCAGCGCATTTAAAAATATCAACCTAATTTTTGATACCAAAAAGAAAACGAACGCAAACAATACGATGAAAATAAAAAACGATTTTTGTACGAGTTTTTTTTTATTCGCAGTCCAATTTGGTTCTATCTTTAATTGCGATTCGTGCATTATACTAAATAATGTTCGATTTGGCAAAAAAAAAGAATAATTTACATAGTAGATTTTGGTAAATGGAAACTTACAATTACACTGCCACCCTAGAGTACAGGTAATTAATCCGTCTCTCTCAGAAAACGGACGCATAAAATCAACATTTCAATTTTAAAATTAAGGCTTCGAGTGCATGGAGTCGCGGTTGAAAATGAGCCCTCTATGAAAGGGGTGCGCTTTGCACGAATTAGTGAAAAAATATCGCTGTGGCAGAAATGATAATTTTAGTCAGTGATGAGAGATTGGGAAATAAAATACCAACCAGGGGTTTGCTTGTTAAAACCGACTAGTTTAGTTTAGTCTAGACACTAAAAAAAGGCTCAAGCTCGCAATTGGCACGATAGATTATCATTCAAATGCAATGATAACAAATCGTGTAGCTTTTATTCAATTTATTGTACTCTCTCCCAACGAAGCTGACTCCAGTAGCAAATATTGTTTTAGGTTCTATTCCAACTGGGGTTTAAATGGCACCACACTGCTAAGACTTGCTTCGAAGCACTTCTGTGTATTGAAAACAAAAACAACCGAGATGGTGAGCCTGGTGCCCATCACTATTAGACAGTGGCCATATGAATCGAAACAAGCAAACTCGATAGATAGATAGCGGCTTTTTCTAGCTCCCAGTGCCCGCTTTTTTCCAAGCTGTTCGCTATCATGTCTCGCCGGAGAGACCACAAACGTAAATTCTAGCACTTTATGGCTGTACGTTCTGTAATCTAGATAGCTGATATGTTGACTATTTATGTACACAAACAAAAAAAACGATAATCATCACATTCAAAACAGAGAACGATGCAAAATAAAATTGGTTTGTACGGCGTAGGTGATTCGAATTATACGCCCTTATTATAACGGAAGAATCTTTTCGCCTCATGTTTCTGCCCATTTAACCCACTTAGTATGCGTAGTATTTTAAGATCGACAAAAAATAATCATTCTCGAGAACATTCTTCGCGCTGAGCCTATCAAGTGGGTGAAACATGGAACATATGGTTATGGATTCGACTGTACCATTGCATTGCACCTCCGAGTGGCAAACGGTTTTGCCTCGTGCGGGAAAATAATTTAGATAATGGTCTATAGTCGTATTTCAGCTAGGGCTGTTTTATTCTCCATGGCAAAAATACGTGCACACCAAGCACATGTCGACGGTTCGTTATGATTCCTACGCAACCGTTGCCAGGCACAGGAAAACACTGCACGGTTACGAAGAAGACAGACTGAGCTACGGCTGCCAACTGGTGTATAAATTTTACCCACCAAAGCCATGCTAACGATCCCTCTATGCCTACGGGCCCACACCGTAGAACCCACCTGATGATGATGACGACGATGATGAGTAAACTGTCATTGTACAAACAAGTGAATTTTATGCGGCTCATCTGAACCTTGTCTTGCTCCATCATTCCTTGCAATCAAAGGCCACAATAGAGGAGGTAAACTTCGATATTGTTCAATTCTAACCTCCGAAACGAATGCAATAGCAAAAATACTCGAGATCCTACATTCCGTTCATTCAGAGACAAATTATTAGGAAAAAAAATATTTTGCGAAACAACCAGCAAACGCCAACGTAACCCATCCAACCAATACACCAGGGAAAGTTTCCCTCCGCGCAGCCATAAACATCATGCAGCATAAACCATCGCCGTCGGATTTAAATTACACTTGTCTTTCACCGGTAGTCGCTTGAATCAAAAACTAGTATTATGAGTTACGTGTACGCGAAGTGTGAAGCCCCGGTGTAGGTAGGTAGGTAGTTAGGTATCTGAAAGTTTCGCATCCAATGCAAAACAGCATAAATCTGACGTTTGTGAACACACAGCTTAGGCTCCGTCAGATTAAATTCGAAATTGCGGTCGTCGGTCGGTAGGTATCCTTCGGCACGGTACGAAAACTGAACATATTATGAATTGTTCCGAGAACGAACCGCTTCTCGGCAGCAGATCTTTAATGGAATTCAATTAGACGTCTTTCCGCCTAATGGCAAGCCGTCTATCGGTCCAATAAAGACCGGGTACAGGTTGACCAGAGCATCGTCCTGCCGCTCTTTCTTCCCGATCCCGATGCCCAATCACGAGACGAAGCGAATATGAGTAGTTGGACGATCAGGTGTCTCCTATATATGCTGCAGGTTCCAACCAACCAACCAACCAACGCAACGCAACGCCAGGCACGGGCGCGTGTAAATCTCTACAAGAGGCTCTTTGGTCTGTCATTCTACCCGTTGCGTTGTCCACGTTCCCGCCGTGTCGTCGTTGTTCGTGGACCGTCCGTCGTACGAAATTCTGTGTGCGTCGCTGTTCGTCGACTGACACGAGGTCATTGGTCAGCAGGCAGACTTCCATGCTTGCCGGCTGGCTAGATAAGTGAATTTCGATGAATTTTAGGTCAATTAGTTGTTTTGAGTTGCATGAATTACGGAACAACAGTGAGAGGTGAGAGCTGTCTGTGTCTAGGCGCGCTTTGGCCATATGATGTTCTGGTTATTTTTTCAAGTTTTCAAGTCAATGATTCACATAAGTCTACTACAGGCAACGGTTTACGGTGTGCCCATTAAGCCTCAACAAACTGATCAACCGGATACACCCGTACCCTTTTCATTTTTTATGCTTAGATTTTGGTATGTTCCTTTTGAAATAATGTCAAATGGCCACAGATCTTCGTGGACGAATTGCAATTTTTAGGTTTCATTCCAATTATTCAAATCGGTCGAGTGATTAGAAAAAAGACTTCTCAAAACAAGGATGAAGATTTTTGGGGCCACTTTAAGTTAGGAAGGAGAACCCTAAGCGCCAAATAAAAATATGGATCTAAAATTTTCAGGAAACGAACAAGTACACGAAGTTTTAAAAAAATCGGAGCACATTTTATCGTGCAATGATTTAGTGGGTACATCTCTAACCGGTTGATCAAATTGCATGATGTTTTACCTGAAATGAAAAGAAAAGAAGAAAACTTTTTCCAAATTAAATTCGACTATTTATATTTATTCTCGATAGATACGTATATCGCCTACGACTTGCAGACTTCATTAATGTCTGTTTACGAACTGTGTTTAAGATTTCATATTCTACTAAGACGCTCCAAAAACTTCAGTCAATTGATTTTTCAATAATTAATTATTATCAATTGTTGATCAATTGAGGGTTAACTACTTTTTTGAGTTAGAAGATAGAAACATGATATCTTCGGCAAAAGTGTAGAAAATGTAAAAACAAGCAACTTTGCTGAAAGAATGATATTTTTACTTCTATCGGGTACAGAGTTATAGAACATTATCTTTGAAAGTTCCTTAAAAGTAATTTTCCGTACTTAACTTCTATTTTATTTTACTTTATTTGTCAAAATCATCGGGCTCTCAGTTGTATTCGTGATGTGAAATACAATACACATATGACAGTAGATATATACAACAGTAAAATCACAATTACATCATCTTCGAGCGAGTCATTGTTGAAAGTTGTTAGCCGTCAAGTTAATGACGAACGGCAATGCCATAAATCGCATTGGCTCGTATAGCCCGTAGTTTGCAATCCGGTCTGGTGCAGAAAACTCCTAGTTCTGAGGTACCGTTCTGCAGCATACAAGTTCAGTTGAGCCAGAATTGCGGGGCAGTCAATATCTTCTAAAATCAATTCTAAAATTTCATACGCCTAGTAATAATTTGTCGCACGAAGTCGGACAGACGTTGTCCAAAACAAGCGAAACTTTTGCTTGAGGTGTTGCAACGCAGGAAGAAAAATTCGGTAGGTTTCTGAGATCACGCCATGCAAGACTGCCTAAAGCATAGTATAAGAGTTTTTCTGTATTGCTTCGATTCTTGCGATCTAAATTTGTTGGTAAGGACAACTGATGACAGATCCGAATTCCAAAACAGATCTATACATTTAGCCTACGGTTACGAGTTAGGTACAAGTGTAGTTACTTGCAAAACGGTCAAGAAACTCCCAGTTTCTCAAGTACAAGGCTTGGAGGGCACTGCGCTCCACACGATCAAACGCTGCTTTCAGGTCCATGTACATAGCACAAATTTGCACTTCTTCATTCGTGTTTCACAGCTGGAACGAGACGAAGTCTACAAGATTCGTAGAGACTGAGCATTTTGGGAAAAAACCATGCTGGTCTGAAGGAATGTAGTATTGACAGCTTCTGACAGCAGCTATAATACCATTATACTGCCAAGTGTTCCGTTTTTCAGAAGATTTTAATAACTTCTCTAAAATTAGGACTTTAGACTTAAGGAACTTGTTACGTCCTGCTGAAAGCAGCAATAAAACCGATTTTACTTTTCGCTGATTGACAGCAACCACCATAATTTAGTGAAGCTTTTCGCTTTGTTTTACAAAGCTATAAGACGTAATGCTTGTAGCGAAAAATAGCTAAGTCAGCCAGCAAGGAAACACGTTAAAGTTTTATTGTCAGATAATTCTGATCGATTTGGTTTATAGCGACCGTAACGAAACATCTGAAAGAATAAATAATAAAATTTCAGTAGTTTCCGTAGCTGTGCAGCATATGCGCATTAAAATTTATCGTACATATAGGAATGAAAGGTTGCTAAAATCAACACGCCATCGAAATTTCGCAATTTTTTAAAACCAGTGGTTTTAACAAAACAAATACACTAAAGTCGCTTTTTATGCAACTATTTTTACGCGAATTTCGGAATTTACGCGGGTTTTTACGCGAATTTCGGAATTAACGCGAAACGTATCTTTCGCATAAAAAGCGACTTGAGTGTATATTTAGTTATTCAATCTCAATTTCAAGCAAAATCATTCTACTTGCCTCCTGTGCTATGAAAACTGTTTGATAAAAATTTTTTTTCTTTAAGGTAATATCACCTCACATAAAAAATGTAAAAAAAATAAAACAGATTTATTGCAGTTTGACAAGCAACCACAGAAAGATAAATTTTATATTGGTACATCATTGTACTGCTCCGCCTTCTCATAGAAACACTTATACTTAGTAAGTTTATAACAGATGCGGCGTAGCCCCCACAATAAATTTACTTTATTAACAGTTTTATTAGCGTTTTAAAGCTAACTGTAAGAATTTTTTGACTTGTACTATATTGATATAGCGTAAAACCGTACTAAAACTAGAGGTAATGGTTAATACCGCAGTAAAACCTTTATAAAGTTCAAATAAAACTAAGCGGCTGTTACTTCGGTTATGACCCTTTTTATGAACAGGGAACATGGCTCAGTCTTTCCATGTGATAGGGAACTTACACTACTGGATTGAAGCATAACGATAGTAAACGAGGTCTAACGAGAACGGTAGAACATTTTTTCGAGATGCAAGACGGAATATTTTAGTTTTTCGACGGTAGTTTTGATAAGCTCCTCAGTTACACGGGAAATGACGAGATTGATGACTTCAGTAGGGGTATTTTTAACCGCAGAGGCAACTTATTCCAATGAAGTAGGAAAGCGGTTAAAAGCCTGCTTGAAGTGCAATGCAAAGAGGTTGCATTCATCGCGTGCGATGGCTTTACGATCATTCAGAAACAGATCTACAGGCAGATAATCGAGTGAAGTTGTGCGATGCTATATGGTCACCGTTTCTAGGGACTTTCCAAACTAAACCGGACTGGTTTTAATCACCGAACAGAAGCTCAGAGAACGATCGACCACCAGGACTTTTATCCAAGTGTTTCGTAAATCGGGAATGGGTTGATGGACACAGTGGGATTTTGTGCTGCTCTGCTGATCACGATGACTTCTGAAGACGGAAAATGTGCTCCCGAATAGCTGTTGTGAGTAAATCTTCTCGTTAAGCCAGGTTTCCGTTAAAACGATTATATAAAGGTTCGACCCTGTTACAGCAGTAAAAAAGTTATCGATTTTGGTTCGAAGTCCTCACACGTTCTGGTAGTAGATCAGCAGCGGATTGGAAGAGTTCTGCTGTGGGTCAGACACAGAGCTGTAAGCGGAGACTGTGTAAAGCGGACCTGACTTGATTGATGGAAAGATAGACGTGTGACGTGACGTTTGAGTCACTGAAAACAAAATGTGTATCAACGGTAGTGAGGAGATGATCGCAATTACCGGGGTGTTTATATTTTAGAGCATTCATCCCGCATACATAGTCGGGATGACGGATGTGCACTAGTAAGAGAAGCTCGATTGTGGTAGGGAGAACAGAAGCCTCCATGGTGCTTGAAACGTTGCGTTCCAACATCCAATCGGTCGATGGTGAAGTGGCGGTGGTGCTTGTAGAGTCAGACAATTACTTTCCCGAGATCGAATACTTTCCCGAATACCGAGGTCGTCGTAAGAGTGAGTAAATATGATCAGTGAAGTGATAAGCAATGAGGGCAGGTTAGATCGTATCGTATAGTTTTTTGAGACTACACCCTCAAATGCTCTAGGGAGAAGATCTTGTGGCCAGGTCCCCATATTCAGTGCGAAGTCCCGTAATTTTATATCCAAGGAAATGACATCGTTTACCGACTTGTAAGCATTCCCTCACTAGATCAGTTATAACTTCCGCTTTGACGATAGGATAAATTCTGGATAGGCCGGACCAGAATAATTCCTTCGGAGGGAGATTACGGCCTCAGAAATCGATGGCTTCGTACCTCCTAGGAGCAGCTTTTGCTACCTGTATTTTACAAGAATGCATTATCAAGAGAATTATTGAAGCTTCCAATACACACGATTTATTCAGAATCTCTAGGGCCTTTCCTTGCAAAGTTATCGCATTATTAAGCCTTCTTTCACAAACCAATGAAGTAGAATGGGGCGAGTGGAGAAATGAAATCAGTAGGGGAACTGTGGGTAAGACGAACAGGTTAAGAAAAACATCTAATATAATACAGAGAACTTATGATTTACAAAACCTAAATACAGTTTACTTCAGTTCAATATATTGTTTTCAAAAGTAGCTAATGAAATATTTAACAAAAAATATTTTTTAATGTGTATTTTGAGTTTTAAATATGGTCCGAAAAAGTGAACCTTTTTATTGCTGCGGGTGAAACGGACAATGTGTGGGGGTAAGATGGACAGGTATTGAAAATCGCCCCAACAGTGAGCATATTATTATTTTTGACCCTTAACAAATTGAATACGTAAGATATGGTGGTGTAGCGTGCAAAAAGTGAAGGGGGCAGTCCACCCCCTCCCACCAGTGTCAGCCGATTGAAAATTGTTTGGCAGCGGCAATATGAACAAGCATTCCAAAGTCTATTTCGTGCCTGGCTGCTGCTAATTTGTTTGAAGTCCACATTTGCTGGTTAAATTTTTATTTTTATGCATGAGATAATACTAAGAAGCAAAATCAACAATTTTATTATAATATGTTCACTGACCATCTTACCCACACTGGCAGTTGTCACTCCATCATTATAAATATTTTTAAAGCGTTCACAATTTTTCATATGTAAATAAAATTACCTATTTTTTCAATGCAGACGTTACTTGAAAAGGTTTTAAATCGATATACTTCATGTTATGGGTTACATTTTAGAATTAAACCACTCAAAAAGCTTATTTTCGATGGCAAAAAAGTTACATCCAACGCAGAATCATTTCCAATTTTCAGTTTTTCTGTACTTTATCAAAATTTGAAAGTTCTAAATGATGATGGAAACGTTCAGAAATCATGAGATAGTAAGATGGTTGGATGCCCATCAAAACATTTACGAATTTCAATGCTTAACTGGTAGTACCAACCACCTGTCCGTCTTACCCACAGTTCCCCTACTTCACTTCACAGTTTAGGTAAAGTACTACAAATTTATATAGATGTCGCTTATTTCGCCATGATCATGACTAACTTTTGACACCTTTAAATTATGTGGCGTATTTATGCGAACAAAAGGTCCGAATAGACAATATAGTCTATGGTAATATAGCTAAACTTATAGTTACTAATAGTAACTTACTATATATATATATATAGTTCGGCGGATACAAAAATCGGGAGCCAAATAAACGTCAAAAGCGGAGCCAAACGTTTTTCAAAATTCGAATTGCGGGGCTAATGTTAATAAACACACTTTATTTTCACAGAACTAGTCATTTTCAACACCCACTAGCGATTATTTTCCGTGAAAACGTGCACATTTCTCCATAATTTCAAATTTAATTTCAAAAATCAGAGTTGCCAATTCGCCTGGTTTTCTATCCGCCGAACTATATATATAGTAACTATAGCTAAACTGAAAGTAAAAGATGCTGGGAAAAATTTCAACTATCCGTTCTTTTAGATCACAGTGCAATGGTACAATGACAATGGCGTAACTGTGGTTCACAAAGAGTGGAATCCGGCCAATACCCCGGCGTTAATGGTAAAAGGAAAGGTGGTAAGAACGTTCTTAATATAAGTATAAAACTCAGTAATGTGTACACGGTACAATGAAGAGGATCGGGACTAAATTTGGAAGTCCGGTTTTTGTCATATCAGAACCGGAACGAAACGTTTCGGAAGTGCACCGAGTGATTTTCTAAAAGCCCGAAAAGGTCCGGTGCATTTTTGACAGAAAAACTGATATGCTGATACAACATTTATTTGTATTCCAGTACGGAACCCAAAGAGGTTCAATGAAAATTATTCGATTTTACTGAACTTAGCTTATTTTCAAATTCGTAGCTTTCGAACCTTTTTCCTTTTAAAAATACTATCAATACAATCATCAACCAATAAAAAGGTGTCTTCCTCTTCACAGCATCTAAACCAGTTAACTTTATGTCCCCGTTTATGCAACAAGAGATTAAGGTTTTCAACCATTTCAAGCTCGAAAGCCGCTCAAATTGGATTACCAAATTAAGTCTTCCTAAAAAAATGCATCTAAAGATAAAACACAAAGACCGCCCACCTGTGCTAGGCTAAAAATGACCTGCATTAACGGAGGCCTATTAAGATAAACCCTCGGCCAGTCCCCGGAGCAATCAGAAGAAATTTTTGATGAAAGGAAATCGTCTCAAGCGCAGCTTACAATACCTGCCACCACCACCGAAGCGAAACAGCAGAACGCGGACCGGACGGACGGTGGAAATACCTAGTTGACGGACGACGACGCATTCGTAACGTAAACCGTCGCCGTCGCCACCGCCGCCGTCCGGGTCGCACTCACAATTGTGTCCAACGTTTGTGAAATTGAAACGTTTGCGTTGAATACTTAATTTACAGAGTTTTGGGGTTTTTGTTATGCCTTCACTGTCAATAACAATCAGATTAAGCCGGTGGTGCTGTGGTTCGGCCAGGGAATGAGGAACGATTTCGAGCTTAAGAAGCGTCAATGGGAAGTGGTAGAAAACTTTAAAATAGTACGCCATCACTTTTAATTACGCTGATGTATCTGTAAATGAACGTTATTTGTTATTTTATTTTTTATACAATTTTCTAAATAACTTTTTCTTTCTAAAACGGAATGCTTTGAAGTCATTATTTTCTAAATTTTATTTTTTTCAACAGGCAGATTTTCCTATAACTAAGAAATAACTAAGATATTTCCTTTTGTATCGGAAAACTTTCTGTGCTTCGGGTCGCAACCCATTACGCATTCCAGTGCCTTTCTCTCGTCACCGATTTACCTAACCTTTTTTGTGCGAACAACAGGCGGAGTAAATTTTCCTTCGTAACAATTTACATGATGGTTGAAAAATTCCAGCACGCTCATGAATTTGTATTACTTTATTGCTTTATACAGTCTCGCGTCTGGGGGGAAGTGAACGGAAGCAAACTTTTCCACTGTTTGAAAATAAATCTGGGAAAAATACAGCCCACCGCACGCGGTGTAGGAAACTGAGCTCCCAGTGCCGATAAAGGTAATCGCGCTAATGATAGTAGTAAGTGCGAAAATGCGAAGTAGTGTGCAGGCTCCGTGGGAACTATTTTCGCCGCTTTGAATGTAAACAATCGCTTGTAAGTTGCAGACAGGCGGTAATCTTTTTATGGGTTGTCACTTTCGTCTTCGCTTGTACAACCTGTTTACTATTTAGTAGTGTACTGGTTAATTTTTATTAGACTTAACATGTGTTAAATCATCACGTAACTTTTGCATAATACGCATGAATGAAGCAAAATATGCAAAATCTTGAATATTGAATAAAATCGGTGTCTAAAATATCAATAAACAAAAAAGAAATACATCCACACCATCGAGCAAAAAGTATGTGTAAATCAATCCCATCGGCCACTCACAACGTATCAAATTTCTCGATTATGTCAAGAACAGCCCGGTCGTCACGGTTCCCCACACATAGTCTGTCGACCGTCGTTGCTCTGGTCGTTGGTCGCTGTGGCTGTGGCGATTTTCCATCTAGGAAAACCGTTACCCATAATAACACTGCCCTCGATATTCCGGTAGTTCACCGGAACACCGGCATCAATTTATGCCGCCGTTCTTGCGCAACAAAGCAAGCAGTCCTCCCCCTACTCCCGCGGGCTTGCAAGCAGCATCCAGGAATGAAGCAATCCCGGTACCGGATTATATAGCATAATCGCTTCGTATGCATATCCCTGCATTGCGAACTCGCCAAGGAACATGATTACCCTTTCTTTACTGTGCCGTTGTTTGGCAGCGCACGTTTGAATTTAAATTGCGCACAAAATCATTCCGCGCAAAGATCGACCACATTTTTCTTACTCCACCGCACCGTGTCGTTCTGCTCGCCATGCACACGGTTCGGATCAAGCGGCGCAAGTTCAAAAATTTACACAAAAAGTATCGCTTTGTTGCAATCGATTTATGTACCCGGTGGGCATGAATCGCTCGTCTATTCGATCCGTGGCATCATCGCGCAAGATATCCATGCGCTTCAAGGCGTGAAAAAGGAGGTGTCCGATTGGTCGGTAATAAACCTTCCCACCTCGTCGCGTCGCCTTGTTGCACCGCGGAGCCTGTAATGCATTTACGATTAGATAATGACCCCTGCGATATCGCTATGGTAGCGATTTGTTCGTCCGGACCGTTTTCTGCCGTCGCAGCTGCCTGGATGGACCGACGAACCAGCTGACCGGCCAACCAACAACGAACGTCTGCCTATCCAAGGGCCGTTTGCTGCATGAAATATGACGGTCCTGCCCACTGGCTGCAACCTGATTGGCCCAGAGCTGTGAATTACCGGAACGGAACGCCACTTGCGGCTGGCAGTATATATACGGTCGGTCAGGTCGCAAGCATTGCTGGGGCTTGATCTTTGACTTGCCAATAGGGGACTTTTGGGTTCGAACTGCTCATTCGCAGTAATGTTTGACACATTTGTCTAATATGATTGCCATGTGTCTAATATCATTGTAAGTCTCATAGATAGATTTCCGGAAAATCCGTTAGTATTGTTCGCTACATGATATACTAGTTATTCTTAGCAAGAAAAATATTACTTTGTCATTTTTCTCATGGGATGTACATGATTCGCCATAATCTTCCTTTCGGCAAAAGCGACAGCCCTGAGTTCATTTACAGATAGCAATCCCTCTTTATTACGCTCTAAAATTCTTCTTGCGGGCCACCGAGATTCTTCTGCGGCAATGAAATGCCTTTTTGTGACATTTACTCGAACAACAAATCATGAATACGCTGCCACTTCAGCATTATTGTTACTCTCAGACTATGAAAACCGATCTATAAGAAGATTCGCATTATATTTTACGCGAAAATGTCATAAATTACATGAGGCAAGAAAAACTTTATCAATCAATTCTACTCCTAATAGATTAAACAATTGAGCATTCGAAAATTGTACAACATCATTTTTATTACCGAAAAATTCATTAACATGGCCGTAACTTTTTTATTTTTCAATATGTTTTCACTAAATTTGGGAATTTCCTTAAAACCGCGACATGGTTTATTAGATAACAAGTTGAGCACGAATCTTACGATCCGGAAAATATAAATGTCTGTTAAGAATTCAGAAAACTTCGGATACATTTCATTGGCCAGTGTTTGCGAAGATGTTTAATCTTTGTATTAGTTCTTTGAGTTCTTATATTGCATAATATAGCTTTGTACATAAAAGAGTCATATCCGGAAACTGAAACAAATAGTTTTATGGTCATATTGGATTTTATTTAACTAAATAAAAATATTATCTCCACTGTGCTGGTTTTATAGGCGGGCAATATGGCTCTTTTGTGTGAGTGGCTCTGAACCGTCTATTGTCTGCCGCAAACCGATTCATATGGTCGGCGTTAAGTCAGACAGAACCGAGTGGCAAAATTCTGACTTCGAGAAAAACGCATTCAAAGTTTGCTGCATT
Organism: Sabethes cyaneus; assembly: GCF_943734655.1. Lineage (NCBI taxonomy): Eukaryota > Metazoa > Arthropoda > Insecta > Diptera > Culicidae > Sabethes > Sabethes cyaneus. Next base: position 220,522,905 of record NC_071354.1, on the reverse strand, counting down.
CGAAATCATCTTCTAACTCTGGCTGTTTGCAACATTTATGTAGTCTGACTAGAGTAAAATGTTGCTAAGAAAATTTGTTCGATTCGATCGTTTGCTATCATTAACTCATTTTTTTAAATTTTGCGACTTAGTCCGGTCTAATTTAGGCTATTGCAAATCATTTTTAAAGTTTTTGTCACCCCACTCCCCCTTGGAAATCGGCCAAAAAAATTTTCTTTCGTTTTTGTTTCTTTTCCGTAGATTTTTGCATGGAAAATAATGGCGTATATATTAAATGCAATAAATTTGGTTTTCACGTTTAAACTTTAAGTAAAAATGCTTAAAATCCATTTTTTTACTCGATTTAAAAAATCTTTTTGTTTTTTTCGCCCCCCCCCCCTTAAGTGGTCCAACACCGAAAGGACAAAAACCGACCATATGATATCGCGATAAGCAATCGAGTTGAGCAGGCGAATCGAGCAGTCGAATCAAGCAATCAAACAGTTGGGTCGAGCAGTCGAGTCGAACAGTCAAGTCGAGCAGTCAAATCGAGCAGTTTGGTCGAGCAGTTAAATCAAGCTGTTCAATCAAGCAGTCCAGTCGAGCAGTTAAGTCGAGCAGTCGAGGCGAGCAGTTGAGTCGAGCAGTCGAGGCAAGCAGTTGAATCGAGTGGTCGAGTCGAGAAGTCAAGTCGAGCAGTCGAATCGATCAGTCCAGTCGAGCAGTTTAACCGAGCAGTTAAGTCGAGTAGTCTAGTCGAGCAGTTTATTCGAGCAGATGAATCGAGTATTCCAGTTGCTCGAGCTCCAGCTAAGTCGAGCTGTCGAATCAAAAAGAAGTCAAGCAGATGATTCAGCAGTTAAGTCGAGTAGTTTAGTGTCTAGTCGAGCACTTGAGTCGATCATTCGAGTCGAATGATTTAGTCAAGCAGTCGGGTAAAGCGGTTAAGTTGAACAGTTGAGTCGAGCAATTCATTCGAGCAGTCGATTCGAGCAGTTGAGTCGAGCAGTCGAGTTGGGCAGTTGAACCGAGCAATCGAGTCGAGCAGTTGAATCGAGTAATCTAGTCGAGCACTCGAATCGAACAGTTTAGTTGAGCAGTCTAGTCGAGCAGTCGGGTCAAGCGGTTCTGTCGAGCAGTTAAGTCGAACAGTTGAGTCGAGCAATGCAGCCGAGTAGTCCAGTCGAGCAGTTGAATCGAGCAGTTAAGTCGAGCTGTCGAATCAAACAGTTAAGTCAAGCAGTTGAGTCGAGCAGTCGGGTTGAGTGGCTAAGTCGAGCTGTTGAATCAAGCTGTCAGTTGAGTCGAGCAATCAAATCGAGTAGTCTAGTCGAGCAGTTGAATCGAGCAATCGAGTTGAGCAGTTGAGTCGAGCAGCCGATTCGAATAGTCCAATCGAGTAGTTGAGTCAAGCAGGATCATTCGAGCAGTCGAGCCATGCAATTGAGTCGAGTAATTCAGTCGAGCAGTGAAATCAAGCAGTTGAATCGAGCATTTGAGTCGAGCATCGAATCGAACAGTTGAGTCGAACAGATGAATCATGCTGTCCAGTCAAGCAGTCCAGTCGAGCAGTTTAATCGTGCAGTTAAGTCGAGCAGTCGGGTCGAGTAGTAAGTCAAGCAAGTGTCAAGCTGTCGAATCGAGTAGTCCACTCGAGCAGTTCAATCGAGCTGTTCAGTGCAGTCAAGCAGTCAAGTCGATCTGTCCAATCAAGCAGTTGAGTCAAGCAGTTCAGTTAAGCAGTACAGTCCAGCAATCTAATCGACCAGTCCAGTCGAGCAGTCTAGTCAACCGGTTGAGCAATCGAGCAGTCCAGCAGCCGATCAGTGAGGTGACTGAGAATACAACCCATTGCTACGAAAGCATAACGTCCTGTCAGGGAGCTGTTTTTAGTTACCGATAAGTCTCTTATGACGTCCTGTCAGAGACCTGGTTTTCGGTACAGATATAAGCCTCTTGTATAAATAGATGTTGCCAAATATTTGAAATTTGTTTGAAACATGTTGATGTTTTTCAACAAATCATCGGCTGTGGTCATATCAGTCATATCGGATCCGGGGGGAGGGGGCGGCTCTATGAATCCAGAACCGGTTCCCATAAACCATAAAGAGACGTTTCAGCATTAGTAAAATATGTCACGTCGCATATCAAAAAACATCAGTATTCGGAAAAATAGCGATTAGCGTACATTTCATGTCTCTCAGAGCCCATATGGCCGGTTCCGGGCCCCGGGGAGGGTTTCTTTTCTGATCCTAGCACGGTACGGATTGCGAAGGAACTTGTCCAGGACCTGAAATTGGCCATATGGTGTGACATATGGCCATGATCTGTTGGTATTATGAAAATATAAAATTATTTCGGGAAAAATTCCAAATTTGATGAAAAAGTATTGAAAGATGTAAAAGTTATTGCCATTTTAGTGAATTTTCGGTCCAAAAAAAAAATACTTTAAAGGGGTTAATCGTGCACTTAAAAATTTTGAACACCCCTCATTTTGTAGGTGTATGCGTAAGGAGTGTTGCCTCTATGATGTTTTTCATATTCTCTATTTAATTGTCAAAATGGCGTAAAAGCAGGTGGAACAGCGTTTCAATATTTTGCTCAAGCATTATTACGCCGACTTGGCCAAACCACCGTCAACTAAGAGATGGAGAAAAGACAGTAAAAATGCGATGTAAAGATGACGAAAAAGCGAAGGAAAGTTGGCGAACAGACGACAAACCAGGACAAATTAAAACAAAAGTCAAACGTCAATAAGGTGACAGAACATGCAAGAAAATGACGACTAGAAAGACGACGAAAGAGCGACGAAATCACAATTAAAAGAAGCATTCTTCACAGCAAAAAGAACATTCAAAAGATGTCAAAAAAGCAGCAAAAAAAAAATACGGCGAAACAACAGATGACAAAAAAACGACAAAAGCCACCGAAAAGAGTGATAAAAATGCCGAAAACAAACTTCAAAAACAACGAAAACACTATGGAAAGATGAAAAAACACACGAATAGACGACAAAGAGATTGCAAAAAGGCGACGAATACAAAGGAAAGATAACAAAGAGATTGTTATCTGTCAACGACGAAAAGTCGTCAAAAAACAACAATAAGGTGACGAAAGAACAACGAAAGAACTACAAAAGGCAGCTAATAGGTGACGGAAAGACGACAAATAGGCAACGAAAAGTGAAAAGAAGACGAAGAATTGATAACAAGTAGGGGCTAAGACGATGAAAAATAGATGAAAGACAACAAAAAGACAATGAATAAACGTCAAAGAAACCAGAAGAGGCTAAAACGACTATAAAAACGAACAAAAAATATTACAAATAGAGGCAAAAAAGCGATGAAGAGACGATAAAAAGACGGCAAATCAGCGAATAGAAATGCAAAAAAAAACTAAAGGTGACGATAAAAAGGCTTTATTAAAATTATCAAAAATCCATCAAAATGATAAAAGATGACAACAAATAGCCTTAAAGAGCCAACGACAGCGTAAATATGCCAAAAAAGCAGAACGACGTCGACGAAAAGCAAACAGCAAATTTATTTATTTATTAACTTTTTTTAATGGGGCTTTCAACCGGTGGTCAGACAACAAAAAACAAAAGACATGCAGAAGATAGCAACAAGCGACACAGCACACATAACATAAAAGACGTAAAATCCCAAGCAACAATATGAGTTTTATTGCACTCTTATGGGGGTTTTCATGGCCAATTTTGGTCTTAAATGCCATACAACCCAAATTGTTACTAATATTTAAGACCAAACGATAAATTTAAACAACGAGGAATGAAATATGGAAGACGAATAAACAGAGACAAAAAGCTAATTATGAAAGATCAAAAATGAAAGTCAAGAGTAAGCGTCCCTGAAAAATTTAGATCAAATCTCAAATGAATCATGGTTTTTGATTTGATTCATATAAATATTATTTTTCCTTTAAACACTATCAAGAACAATACTTTCAAAACAAATGCTGATTTTTCATTGCTCAACTGAAAAACGGCGATTTACCGATCGTAATAACATTACTTTGGTGTGATGATTGTGTTTAGATTGTCCTTTTTTATGGAATCACTATAGATCATATCATATCATATCTGGTTACCCGGCGTCTTTCTGTGAGACTGGGCAGCGCACGTTCAAATCCATTTTGTAATCGATCTAGTGTCCCTCAAGGGAGCAATCTCGGACCTTTGCTGTTTTCACTATTCTTCAATGACATATGCGCTGCGTTACCTCGAGGATGCAGACTTTTGCAAGCGGATGATCAGAAGATCTTCCTCGGTGTAAAGTCTATTGAAGATTGTCACGAGCTTCAAAGGCTTCTCAACAACTTCGTCGACTGGTGCAAAACGATGGCGTGTCACTGGTTAGAGGTCTCAATTATCAAAGACCTCGGTGTACATGGACGAGAAACTTCTCGTTAAGATCACTCGTATATAATAGCGAAGGCCAATAAGAACTTGGGATTTATCTTTCGAGTCCCCAAAGAATTTCGGGACCCATATTGCCTGCTTGCTGTTTACTACTCCCTCGTGCGATCCCTAATTGAATACGCAGCTGTGGTGTGGAGCCCTTATACAGGTATTTGGTCGTCCAGATTGGAAGCCATCCAACGCAAATTCATTCGATACGCGATTAAATATCTTCCATGGAGAAACGCATACAATCTGCCACCGTATCAAAATCGCTGTCGTTTGTTGCATATGGATACTTTGGAAAGAAGACGAAAAATTGAAAGAGTTCTCTTCATTAGTAAGATTTTAGTCAGCCAATTGGATTGCCCTGCGATCCTGGCTCAAATCAACATTAGTGCCATCCCAAGGTTTCTACGAAACAGAGAATTTCTTCGACCGGACTTCACACGTGTTGTTTGTTTAATAGTGTATACAATTATTTTGATTTTTATGTTTCATGTAGTAAATTCAAAGAACAACTGCTGCTCTCAAGAGCCTTTAGTGAAGTTAGTTAGTAGTGATTTTATTCATGTAGACAACAGCATCAGATGAATTATTGATCAAAATATATAATTACAGCAGACATTTCTTCGATTATTAGCAGTGGTCCAACCTTTTAAACATGGGCCGACCGTGACAACAATTTTTCTCTTGTTGTAAAAGTGTATTATTTTTCAAGCAATCATTCCATGGTTTTTCCAAAAAAATACTTTGTTTGCCAAAATTCGTTTTAAACTGGACTTATGGGCAAATACCAGAAGGTGGTAGAATCACAACAGAATTCCCTAATTTATTCATAAGGATTTGTTATATTTTTTTCTCTAGAGAGTCCGAAGAAACAGGTTTTCAAGCGTTTATATAGACAGAGATGGTTATTATACAAAATTACATTTCAAAATGATTTTGTTGCACGACAACATACTGTCATAGTTTTTAAATTTCCTGTTGGATTCTTTATACAATCTATCAGCCCCTAATTCCTTACGATTCCCACTCAGTTTTTATTTCTTAGATCATCTAGTCAGCATTGTTTAGTTTGCGATGGTCACTGTGCGTGCAATGGCCAAATGGAACCCCGGCTGCCTGCTGAAGTAGAAGATTCGCGCAAAGACACTCATATTGGCAACTTCAACAGGTGATGGGATACGATACGACCCCCAGTCCCAGTGCCAATGCAGAAGATGTATGTTTGCACGTTGCGTGTTATGTCTAAATATTTCATTCTTCATTGGCCAGCAGCTCACCGAAGTCTTGCAGCAGAACAAAAGAGACCTTCCCCTTCCTACCTTCGAGACGATACTTATCGGTTAGACAAGGCGCAATTTTGTGAAAAACAAAATGTGCAAATATTTACGAGAATCCTTCGAAGTTATGCAATGCTCCGTGAAACTGGAGATTTGCTAGTTAATGATTAAATGTGAACAGAGTTTAGGGTGTTTAGAAAATGATACAATCATGCACAAAAATATGACTTAGTCATGTAGTTAAGATAAGCTAATCCTGACAATTATTTTTCTGGTTGTTGTAGTAAATAACTCCCAGTAGATTAGCCTAGAAGTCATAATCAGCAATCACTTTTTTGTCAGCAAACTAGCTGACAAGCATTTTTTTCGAACACTAACCTGTGATCTCGGCAGGAGCAGTTTTGCGCTTCCGAGACCGAAGCAGAATCGATTATCGTAATGTTTGATAAGTTATAGCTGATCAAGTTGTACTTCTGTGTGTTCCCCATCTAAGTCCGAAGCAGCCATTTCTTCCTGCATGTGATGATTATCTTAATGAAAGAAAAATTCAATTACTTATGACTATTTCTTGTTTTCTGTGTTTTTATTTCGCACTCAGCTTCACCGCCGTCTTTGAATTCTGCACCGGCAACGGAGGCAATCGTAGCTGCGGGACCATTACCATCATCGTCATCATCATCTATATCATCACCAACATCGAACGCAGCATCGAATACTACATCCCGTCGCCATTTGAACCTCCCGCTACCGGTACTTCCACCAAGATCGGCGGCTCAGATAAGACCCGAACCTCCGCCGCCGTACTGGGCTCACTACCAGCACCGTCCGGTACCGGCAGCTGCCGTTGCTCCTCCTGTTCCGATACCGGGTTGCAGCAGAAGCAGTAGCACCACCGGTGGCTCTTCCACGGAAAGTGAGATCCCCAACGCGGCCCCAACCAATAATGTACAGCGGGTTGCACCGTCCCCAGCGACGGTGCAGCACTACCGACGGGCCGGTATCTTGTTACCTTGCATCCAGGAAGGACACGCTAGACATCCTCGGTACAACATTGCACATCCACCAAGGCGACAACGGATCAAAGAGTACTTTTTGAGTAAGTAGATTAATGCTGTTATTGAAAGAAAAGCAAAACATAACTGCGATTGAGTTTTCCCACTGATCTGGTTGAATAATTTCTGGCAAAAATTGATGCTAAATCAGCTTAAAATATCTGCGTTTTCTTGAATGTTCGGGTTTAAAACTAGGGCAACGCGGGTACGACGTTTGAAGTTTTTTCAATTTTCATGTAATACAAGGAAGCACAGTAATAAAATATATTTTTTATTGACGTAAGCAATAGTGATAGGCAAAAACATTTCTTCTTGTTACTAGTAGGCAAAAGTGCGGGGCAAACATTCGAATCCACGTAATTAGCACAGTTGTAACAAACAAAACCGTAGAACCTTTAATCAGCGATGAGTTTCGAATAAAAACATTCTAAATTTACTGGTTTCCTGTTAAGTTTCTGATATACTGCAGCTTCCGTTGAATCGAAACTTTTTGCAACCATTTTGACGTAGAACTACGTCTAATAGCTCCTCCACTTTAGAACGGATTTTATTAGTTCGCATACCATTCGATTCATAAAAGCTGCAGCAATTGCATAGCTTTCTAATCACAGCTACTTTCTATTTCAACCTAAGCTTGAACCCCACCAGTGGTAATCTGACTTAGATATCGTCGTTTTGGACATTTACTGTACAACCTTCACTTTCGATCGTAAGCTAAGCAAACCCTAGGTTACATTTCGATTTGGAAACTTGATCTTCTGTTTTTATACGACAGACTACGCAGCCAGCTGTAAGAGTACCGGACAGTTGCAGGGCTGCAACGATTTTATTGACTCTTACAGCCTCTCGCAGCCGAGATTCGAACATGCGACGTCTTGCTTGTTAGTTAGACCAGTGTCGTATCTCGAGGCCAAATAAGAGGCTTAGGCTTTTTGCTTTTTCCTAGAACTGTGTTATTAGCTGGGCGCGTGAGATAGAAATTCTAAAATACTTCAATTTTGGCATTGGTAAAATTCTTCGTTTTATTGGCATCATAAAATACATACCACAAATACGGAACAATTATTTAAGAAAATTCTATCACAGGTCGGGCTCAACTATCCGGGTGGAAAAAAAAACCTTAACGCTATTTTACGCCACACATTGGTCAATATGGCGTAAAAAGTTTTAGTATTCAAGGTTTCTTCGCAAAAACCCGATTAACGCAGTTCTACGCCAGCTACGCGGTTGTGTATGGAACACAACCTTTCTGATTCTGATTTCCACCAACAGCAGACGCTGCACAGTGGGGATTTTTCTGCAAAAAATTGCTCTATCTCAATATCATCAAATGCCGCTGGATTCAATCTTTTGCTATCGAAAGAAAGCTATTTTTATGAGGTTTCCAATAGTGTGGTCCTTTTTTACGGCACGCGTAAAAACTCTGAACTCTGGAATCCGTTGGAATAAAACAGATCTTTTTTCGCCACAAGAAAGCTAACTTTATGTACCTTTCGATGGCAGGGAATTTGATAGCGGCAAGATTGGTCATTTTACCCTAATTTTCTCAGCTAACGTTGCCAAATTTAGATAGCTAAAGATCATTTATTCGACCAAAACTACAAGAAACAAATAGGTGCCGTGAACAAACACCAAACTGTTTGAAAGCATTGACAAATAACTTTCTTGTAGTGAAAAAACTATAAGGTATACAGCCCAAAAGGGGTGCCATTCGTACAACCCTTGGGACGACGTATGACCCTGTATATGACGTATGACTATATCAGATCATTAGATCAAAGACTAATGTAAACTGCATTTCTGGCATATGTATGTTTATAAGAATCTGTGAGTGCCATTGTTTAAGTGAATGTTTAAAAGAGCGCGAAATGTTCAGATTCAATTCTTCATTCAATGCAATTCAATAAAAATACGTGGACGGGGGTTTACAAGTACAACGCCTGCAACCATTAAGACATGGAAGATTACTTTTAAAAATCACTTGTGTGCATCATAAAGGTTGAAATAGTAATGAATGACCAGCCCACAGATTATTGTATTAAATATGATTATACGAAGCTTGACATGTTTCAATAATCTTACTTTTATTCGCTTGTGACTTTTAAAAGGGCCATTAGTTAGAAATAACATTAAAGCCAAAGCACGTTCATCGTAATTATGACGTGCCATTCGAATATCCGTCTCTTTTGACATTAATGGCAACAGGCACGTAAGTAAACGGCGTCAATTCACTGCCTTTTGCTCCGAGAAGGGTTTACTAGTTTACTTTCACAGCTTATTGCTTGTTACATTGCAGAAAATATGGCACATACGCAAAAATTACTGTTTTATTTGTACGAGAGTCCTTATCCTTCTACCACAGGGGTGAGGGGTCTCAAACCATCATAGAATAAATTCATGCCTCCCACATGCTAAATTTGGTTGATGTTGATTGATTAGTTCTCGAGTTATGAGGAAATTTTAATATTATTTGTATGGGAGCTCCCCCCCCCCCTCCTAAAGAGGGGAGGGGTCTCAATTCACCATAGAAAAAATTCTTGCCTTTCAAAACCCCCACATGCCATATTTGGTTTCATTTGCTTGATTAGTTCTCGAGTTTTGAAGAAATTTGTGTTTCATTTCTATAGGAGCCCCCCCCCTCTTACGCCGTCCATAAAATTGCTGATTATTTTATCTTTCCAGCGACATCTAAATTGTTCAGTTTCGTTCAGTAATTTATTAGTTATTAGCATTTGAAATCTTTCATTCCAACGTTAGACTTCTATTTTCGTTTTCACAAAGTGCTACCCAGTCCAAGATAGTAAACAAAGACGTAGTCCTACGTCAAAAGATTTAAGTTATCCTAGCGGAATCCAGAGATATTCACTTTTATTGATAATCATTGTTAAAACTAGCATAAAATGTCGTTTATTTGACCAAAACAACAAGATACAACCATGTTTCGTGAACAACATGTCGTCGGAATCCTCTTGAAGATAGCTTATTACAAATATGATAAATTGAGATAAGATAAATAAATAAATAAGATAAATTTTATCTTAGCGGAATCCGGAGATATGGACTTTTACATCCCTTCATGTCGAGAAAAGTAGGGTAAAATGCCCTTCTTTTGGCAAAAACTGCTAGAAATAGATGCGTGCCTTAAACAAGTATCACACCATTGGAATCCTGTTGGCATTTTGAGATATAGAGATAGATTGTTTTAAAAAAACCCCACTGTGCGCTGTTTTACTTCTTCCAGTAAAATGGATCGATAGAAGACAATTCGATATAAGACAGTTTTTACCTCGATATAATACAAATCCCCTTGACATAACTGGTAACGATACCAGAGCTAAATTCTCATTCTAAACTCGGCGCCACGAAGATGTTCATTATTTCAAAATAACCCTAAAACTTGAAAAAAACTAATAGCTCAAACAATAATAAATAATTCAAAAAACGTAAACACACAACACAGAGCCAATTGGTGACTGCTAATGCAATTTTTTTTGAAAAAATCTTGTTTCGATATAAGACAGCTTTTCGAAATTATAATTTGTCTATCGAGGTATCCCTGTATAGAGTAAGGAGGGGTAAAAGTGCGATGCGGGTAAAAGTGCGATTCAATGATTTATCGGTGCAGATTCCGAGTAAATTTTCTACATTGGCATGGATGGGTGACAACTTTGACAGCTTGAATCTAACGTAAACTTTGGTTGCTTACGAAGCATAGTTGCTGAGTTATGTGTAATTTTTCGTTATACGGCAAATACGATATCAAAAGGAGGATATTACTTGTTGAAAATTTGTAGCAGCGTTTTGCATCACTCACATATCTGTTTTGAAAATACGGTGAAAAGAATTTACAAAATATATTTCGCTTTTCCGTAATTTAATCTGACCCCGTCAAGCGCGAAGCTAAAAGTTCGATTCACGGACGGGGCAAAAGTGCGATTCATGGACGAGGCAAAAATGTATAGCTAATTATATACAGCTTTAGGCACTATATTACAGATACTAGAAATGAAAGATCTGCAGAAAACTGTGTGCTCTACAGATGTTGGCCGAAGAAAAACAATGTGTTTCCGCTGATAAAACAAAAAACAAACGGTTGGAAAAGTTTTGATCTGACGGAGGCTGCAATACATCAGCGCAAAATAGAAAAGGTGCAAATTGAGAATATTCCTTACCGAAACATAACGCAGATTGAAGATAATATGGTTTTGTTAGCTACTGCTGGGCTAATTTCATGGATTCTAGCTTCGAACTTTTGCCCCGTGGTATTCGCACTTTTGCCCCGCTAGTGGGGTAAAAGTGCAAATCTGCACTTGATCAAAAGAAAGAAGAATTTATTTTGCAAAACACTATTACCGCAGATGATTCATAGTTGAATGTAAAGACATTGAGTTACTGCATCACTATAAAATATATTATGTTGTTGTCCATCTTTATATCTCACGAAAATTGATGACAACTTCAAACATCGCACTTATGCCCCTCCCTACTCTATGTATTGTGATGATACAAAAATGGTTATGTTAAAATGGCTTGGCTGTGCTGCAGGTTGAGAAATCAAAATTTTTGCTAGTCGAACATTGTTTACAATGTTTTATCCATTTTTTATGATTGTAAACTACTATATAAATAAGCTAAAGGTTTTTGAAATATGCGTTGTGCATTTTTATGCTTTATATTTGGTTGACGGTCAAATAAACATTGGCGTCCCTACCGATCGCTATTGTCTTGTCTTGGCCATCATTTTCGACAGAAATTGGTCTAAATTTATTGCTTGATGTTGGAAAAATACCTTTGTTTTTATTATTGTAAAAAACGAAAAATGTCTCAACCTGCAGCAACAATGTTTTTTCGCGAATTTTAGGGACTTTCACGGAAATGACCATAATTTCTTTATTTTTCTAAAATCAAATATTTTGCAATTTTCTCTCTATAGACAATAGAAATACATTTCTAATGATGTATAACACTCATAATTAAAACATTCTGATGAAGTTTCATGAAGCGAAAACAAAATTGGTCTCAACCTGCAGCTCCCCTAGAATTAAATGTAAAAATATCTAATATTTTTGAATACACTCAAACCGCTTTTTACGCGGCTACGTTCCGCGTAAATGCCGAAAAACCGCGTAAATGGCGACGTTCGCGTAAATTCCGAAATTCGCGTAAAAAAACCTCGTGGATGCTAAAAAAAACGCGTAAATAGCGACTTCGGTGTATTATCATAGCGTCATAGTATCATAGTATTTTGATCTATTGTAATATCATCCTGGTGATTTTTCTGTATTCCGCACTTCGTTCCTTCTGCAGTCTATTAATTAGACGAACTGCTTATCATCCGTGCTTGAGTGTCGGTTTTTCATTCTTTTTCTACTCCATATTGTTTACTACTTTTCAATCAAATTTGCCTTTCAGAGCCAGAAAATGCGAAGGCTAGTGATAATTTGTTCTTGGATAAGAAATACCATTACGCACTTAGAGCCAGTACCATTAAAGTTCATTAAATTAAATTGTTTGATTCACTACACTTGAAAACAGAAATAATCCACAGTCTGATGCATTGCGCTAAAATAATATTTTTAAAATAGCTTTCTAAGAATTGTTAAGTTACTCTTTGTAGAATTTCAGTAGAATCAGTCCATCCGATGTCTAGTGATTTTAGCATGGGTTTATCCTTAGGCTTCTCACCCTTTCTTCATGGTGAATTCTATAATTATCCTTTTTGACAGTGCAAAAGTCCTCGCAATGCAATGAGATCAATGGTCCACACTTGAAAAAAAAACGCTTAGCTCACGAAAATACAGATTCCTCGAGAGAAAGTAATAGATTTTTAGATATTTGTTTTTGATAAATCGACACAGGCGTGCCCAGGCCCACTGAGAAACGTGCCTCACTTGCGCTACAAAATTACACGTGAAAAAAAAACTAAAAAATAAAGCCCGGTATTTCAAGTCTAAATTAAAGTCGAGTTTCATTTTCGATTGCAAGTAAAAAATTAAATTCAACTTTAAATTCTATTTCGAGTTCAACTTTAATTTCAAGTCCAATTTAACGTCCAATTCAAGACTAGTTTCAAGTAAAGTTTCCAGTTCAACCTTAAAACCTATTTCAAGTCCAATTTCATGTTTCATTGCAAGTCTAATTTGAAGTTCAAATTCAAGCTTAATTTAGAGTCCAATTTCCAATTCAATTAAGATTTTAGTCTAAGTTGGTTTAAACTTAAGTCCAATTTCTTGCTTTTCAGTAATATATAATTCCGATTTCGTGTCTAATTTTAGGTCGAATTCGAACTCAAAATTCAGGTCCAACCTCAAGCCAATTTCAAGTGCAACTTTTATATCAATCTGAAATAAAACTTCAAGACTAAATTGATCCATAATTGTGACTTCTTTCATGTCAATTTAAAGTCTAATTTCATGTCCGATTTAATTCCTAAAGTCAAGTCCAATTTCATGTCGCATTTCATATATATATTTATTAAAGAATATGTTTTCTTTCACTTATCCATAGGTCAAGATGCATTTTGCCCGGATTTGGTACGTACTTGTAAGATTACCGCAGATCCACAATCCGGACGAAACTCCCCCGAGCCAGCATCGAACGCCAACAGCAACGACCAAGACGTCTACGTAGAAATAGAAGAACTAAACCAAAGCCTCTCTGCCGTTCAAATTGCGACCGCAACCAATGCTGACATACCTAGTACATCGACCACGGGAACCGATAGTCAAACTACCGAAACCACGACGACCGTCTGTGATATGGGTCAGAACTTGAGCATCCGAAGACCGAAGATATCACTTACATGGGTCCTACGTGAACAATCGCAACAGCAATCACAACAACAGCAGCAGCAGCGTCAGCATTCTTCCCGGAGTCACCGACGATCGGTAAGCCCACCGAATGTCAATCTCCATCACCATCATCATCAGCACGTGACTCAATCGCGCCGAGCATCACCTGTGAAAGCGATCATTGGCAACAGCTCGGCACCTGTTCAACCGCCGAACACCACAACCGGTAGCCAACTTGTGGTTCCAGTCAGAAAGAAATCCCGCACACGCAGCAAGGAGCGCTTGTTTAGCGAAAAGTACGTCAGCGATAATAATCTGACGGAGTACCACAATGAGCTGAAGCTAAAAGCCAGCGGCAATTGCATTGCGCAAAATGGAGCCACAGCAGCCGCAGCAAGTGAGCATCATAACCACAACGGCATTTATCGCAAAAGTAATCGAAGCTATCGGAAGAATAGCGATCGGCTAAGGAAAAAGGAGCGCTCTCAGATATATCCCAGCTTAGTTCAGAGCGAGACCGTTGACGTCCTGCTAAATAACAATAACAATAATAATAATAATAACAACAACAATAACAGTATTATCATTAATCTAAACCAAGAAGACCAGTTGCTGAAGGAAAAATCAGCGGCAGTTTCGTTGAAAAATACCTACTCGGAGCCCTCCCTCTATACCACCGTTTCGGAACCATCCTCCTCTAAGAAGCATCGCCACCGACGCCGACGGGAACGCTACCGCTCGCAACGGTTCGGCTACGAGATTCAAAATGTCGACGAGTTTCTCTCGAAATGTTCCTTGTCCTCGCCGGGTAACATTCCGGTGGTACTGTCCTCAGCTGCCACCCTCTACCAAACCCGCCCCGGCAGTTACCAGATCGAGATCCCGCTGCCCCTCGGGATGGTCGTAAATGCCGTGTTCAAAAATCAAAACTGGCTGTACGTGCAAACACCGCACGCCGAGGAGGGTTACGTAGCATACGAAACGTGCCTGCCGCTGGGAATATTGCCACCAAACCAAAGGTGAGTGGGCGGTGCCTAGCTACTGCCTTCAGTAGTTGTAAAACAAAAAGGTTTACTTCGTATCTTCTCAGAGGAGTAAATACTAGTAGTAAACCTTACATTTTGTTGTTAGCTAATCCATCTGTTGCTTCAAATTAACCTGTATTTTTTCGCAGATCGAGCTCGACTTCGAAACCGACGCCATGTTGGGAATCGAACAAGGACGTTTTTCCCCGGCCAAGCGGAAACCTGACCGACAGTGAAAAGGAAATTCAACAACTACGCGGCGGCACACGTTCGGAAGGTCGCCGAACGCCCAGGCTGAAGCGAGGGGGAACCAGCAGCCGCAGTGTAACGTCGGTCACATGCAATAGCGAGAAAAACCTAGACTCGCTGTACCTGCGAGTAGCTAATCAGCTTAAATCGGTTGACTCACAGACACAATTTGCTCAACTTAAACTTACGAACAAGGTGCTCATCGGAAACGGTAGCAAACTGGAAAAAGTGCTGAACTTTGAACAAACAAAAGAGAAAACCGATGCCACTGCCACCGGTGCTACTGTAACTAACGGAGGAGATTACTGTTCCCTGCAGTCTCAGCCCGTGTTTCATCATCATCATCATCTTCACAAAATTCTGGTAAAAAGTGGCAGCGCCGGTAGCGGTTCAACCAGCAGTGTCATCAATGGAGGACATTACCATAAGACTGTAAACAATATTAGTTATAGTAGCAGTAATAATACTAATAATAATAACAATAACAATAATGTTAAGTTAGTCAGCAACAATAGCAGCAATAACCTGCGCTCAACAGCCGCAGTCCGGCAGACCCTGCTGGCCATAACCGACAGCTACTGTTCGGATTCCGTCAACGTGCAAAAGGGCGACGTGGTCACGCTGCTGGCCTGCAAAGAGTACCAGGAGAAGGGTCTGAAAAATTTCAAACAATGGTTTTTCGTACGGACTCGTGACGGCCACGAAGGCTACATTCCGGCAGAAGCTGCCGGTCATGGTTTTCTCTAGAATTGGCTAGGAGTAAGGAACTCGTCATATGTACGAGTTGACATATGTAGTAGGATGAAGTTGTATAAATTATTAGCTGTTCAGGTACTGTAAGCACTGTGTTGGACTTAGGCGTTGTTTGTTTATAACCAAATAATATTTAAATTGCAAAATGAAATGAACAAAAAATGTTGGAAAAAATATGATGACACATTGAAAATTGTGGTCTTCTTTAACTACTAACGAAATTCCTTGCATCAAACATTGAATACGTGATTTTTAAGTTCTGGAAGCATACTTATTTGAAAGACTGAATGCAACTTTTACTGAAACTCGTGTCAATTTTCTGAGGTGTTCTGTAACCGCAAGGTTTCCTAGTCTGCTTGACAAGCGAGTAGTCGTGGCAGAATGAGACCATTGCATGTCAAGGGACTTTGGCATGGATTTATTCTGAGGATCCTCCACACAAATTACATTACATCCGGGTGCATCCGATAGATGTTGTCAATATCATTCATCTCGAATTACGCCCCTAGGTATTGTATATCGTTGATGTAATTGTGTTGCAGGTTTTACCAACGATCATTGTTAGCGTCATTTCTTACGTTACTCTCACAGTTCTGCCAACAACAAAGATCATAGATAATCTGTTTTATCCATTACAGGCACATCATGTTCTTTTGATTAGTTGAATCTGTCGCGGTCGATAAAACCACGAGGATGATGATGTAGGATTCTCTAACAAGCATTTTCCGTTGGCTTCGGCATTTATTGGCACTATTGATGTCAAAAATATGTATACGAATCAGATGTCTCTTCATTTCGCTATGACGGCACCGCACGACCTCTTTTCCACCTACAGAACTGCCCGTAGCTGAATGCGTGAAAATTATTTTCGACATATTCTGTCTTTTGCACTCTTTAACAAATCGCTATTCTGCTTCACGCAAACTCGAAACTAATGTAGGTGTCTCCACTGCGGCGCCGTCATAGCGAATTTTCATGGAATCGGTATTTGTATTTATTGTGGCGTCAAATCCCCATTTTATAACTAAACTTATAGTTGAAGTAAGTTCTCGTCAGAAAAATGCTCAAGATTCTCCATAGTTGCCTGTAGCATATGAAGTGAAGTATGATATAACAGTTTCTGCATCGGCACGTCGGCACTTTAATAGTTGCTTTTAAACAATATCTAGTTTTATAATAGATACAGATATGCGTTTCTAAGGTTGGTAAACCTGGATTGTAAATGGTTGAATAATGCGCTCCAGAACTATCACGAAGTTCCACAGCCTCTTATTTAGCAACTCCTATCTCTACCTCCTCGTGGTACCATCCGAGATACGCTCCTTAGTGGAAATCGGACAACCGGTGGAAACTAGGGTCGTATGCGGACAGAGAAGGGGGCACTCATGCGAAGGCTGAGTGTAAACTCTCCGCTTGCAAATGACGGATCTCGGTAGAAGCATGTTCGATGAACCTGAAAATACCGAGAACCTGAGCAGAGGGTCCAAAGCCCCCAAAGGAGGATGGTTTTAATAGCTATTATCCATGGCTAAAAGTAAAAACATGAATGGATAAACCCCTAATCCAAGGTGTCATGCGACCCGTGCCGAGGGATGAATGGTGGGGGGGGGTTCTATAAATACTCAGCCTCAAACGGAGCCTGTGGAGTACCAGAGCGCCCTCCACAGTAATCAGCCCTTACCGCATCATGAGGGGCTCTGATGTGGCGGACTTTTCTTTCCCCTCAACTCGTGGGATTCTTATGGAAGACAAAATCAAAAATATAACAAGTGTGGATACGGTGGAAAACCCGTTCGCTAGAGGAGGCATCCAGCGTTCTCCACCAAGGGTGGAGAAGGATGCAACTAGGAGCGCTAGTGTGGGTGGCAAAGGCAGCGGTATGCCTACCACGCCGGACACAGCGATGAACGGCCCAGCGCTTATCAGGGCGATGGAGAAAAATAGAGATGCTGTACCTAAAGTGGTAGCAGCGTCACAGCAGCTCGAGATAATAATCGAGTTCACGTCAGGTCGCGGAAATTTCTCCAAGGACCTGAAGCAGAGCTTGCTCATGCTTCGGAGAACCTTGAATGCAGCGACCAAAACGCACAACGACCTCGTGGCCCGTGCAGGAGAGGCTAAGAAGGTGACCGTGAAGGCGTCGAAGGCAGTACAAACGGACGCTTGCCCGTTGACGGAGTGTCGTAACGCGGCCCAGGAGGCTACGGAAGGCGCTACCAGCAGCGGTAAGGCATCCGCTAAGCGCCCGAGACAGTCCCCGGGGGATAGCACCCCTGGCGGACCGAAAAAACGCCTGATCGGTAAAAGCCCTCAGGCTAGCGGGTTGGCAGAGCTAACCGATGAACCAGCGGGAAGCTCCAAGACAGGTGGCCCGTGGACCGAGGTTAGGGCCAAGAGAAAAGGCGGAGGAGGCTCCAGTAAAAAAACTGCTCCACCTAAACCGGCAAGAAAGCGAGCGAAGAAGGGCGACGCTCTTATCCTGAAAACCGACGGGTCGAAATACTCGGAGGTTCTGAAGGCCATGAGAGGAGACGCCCTACTCAAGGATCTGGGCGCGGACGTACGGAGCATCCGCCGCTCACGCACGGGCGATATGATCCTCGAGTTAAAGAAGGACGCCACAAAGAAGAGTTCCGCATACAAGCCAATAGCGGAAGGAGTGCTCGGGGACGGAGTGAAGGTACGTGCTCTCACACCAGAAGTGACTCTCCAGCTTAAGAACCTGGACGAGATCACCGAAGTGCGTGAGGTCGTACAAGCTCTCAAAGAGCAAAGTGGAGTGGTGGTGGCAACCGAGGCGGTTCGCCTACGCAAGGGTCCGGCCGGGACCCAGGTAGCCACCATACGACTTCCGCTGATTGACGGAAACAAAGCCCTGAAAGCTGCTAGGCTAAAAGTGGGGTGGTCGGTATGCCCACTGAGCGTGTCCAAGCAGTCGGAAGCTTGCTTCCGGTGTTTCGAGCACGGACATAAAGCCTGGAACTGCAAGGGGCCAGATAGGAGCCAGTTGTGCAGGAGATGTGGCAGTGCTGGCCATAAAGCAAAGGACTGCGCGGAGCCTCCTAAGTGCCTGATCTGCACCGGTAAACGGGACGCAAAGCACGTAACGGGAGGTCCAAGGTGCCCGGCCGGTGCGCCGGCGACTAAGCCACGTTCATAGTGCAAGTGACACAACTCAACCTGAACCACTGCAGCACAGCTCAGCAGCTGTTACACCAAGCAGTTTCTGAGTCAGCAATGGACATTGCCATAGTCTCGGATCCATATCGCGTCCCTGCCGGAAACGGCAACTGGGTCTCGGATAGGTCTGCGACGGCGGCTATATGGACAACAAGCAGGTTGTCCCGGTTCAGGAGGTTGTGTCAACTGCAGACGAGGGGTTTGCGGTTGCCAAAGTGGGTGGAGTGTTCTACTGCAGTTGTTATGCTCCGCCGAGTTGGTCTATCGAGCAGTTTACGCGGATGGTAGACCGAGTATCAGTAGTGCTGTCTGGTTTAAGGCCGGTGGTTGTGGCGGGCGACTTTAACGCTTGGGCGGTAGAGTGGGGAAGTCGTCGCACGAACCATAGGGGTCGGATTCTGCTTGAAGCTCTGGCAAAGCTTAACGTAGATCTGGCCAACGTCGGCAACACAAGTACCTTCAGTAGGAACGGTGCGGAGTCTATCATCGACGTGACTTTCGGCAGTCCTGGTCTGATAGGAGACTGGCGGGTAGATAATGGCTACACTCACAGTGACCACCAGGCGGTCCGCTATGGTGTCGGTCAGATAACGAGGCGGCAGGCGGCGAGTAGGGCCAACACTCCAACCACCCGTGGATGGAAGACATCATACTTCGATCCCGAAGTATTTGTGGAAGCGATCCGGAGAGAGTGCGGTGATCGCGGTATGCCCGATCCGAACGCTGATCATTTGGTTGAGGTACTGTCGCGAGCATGTGACGCTACCATGCCTAGGAAAGGTCGTCCTAGGTATGGCAGGTCACCGGCTTACTGGTGGACAGATGAAATTGCGGAACTCCGCGGAGCGTGCTTTCGTGCGAGGAGAATTATGCAAAGAGCTCGTTCGGATGAAAGCAGGGCTGAATGTCGAGTAGCACTCGTTGCTGCACGCGCAGCGCTTAAGAGCGGGATAAAAGCTAGTAAACGAGACTGCTTTGAAAGGTTATGTGCTAGTGCCAATGCGAACCCGTGGGGTGATGCCTACAGAGTCGTAATGGCAAAGACCAAGGGTGTGATGGCGCCCGCTGAGCAATCGCCAGAGATGCTGGAGCGGATCATCGAGGGCCTCTTTCCGCGCCACGAGCCAAGGCCCTGGCCTCAGACCGCTGAGTCGTCCCACGGCCGACGTTCCAGTATCTCAGACCATAGCGTAGGATGGTCGGCCTCCCAGCCGAACATCCAAAGTAACGTGGGCGACGGCGGTTTGGAGGTCGGGGAGGAAGTGACGGTTACGAACGAGGAACTCATTGATATCGCTAAATCCCTAAAGGTGAGCAAGGCACCGGGGCCAGACGGTATCCCGAATATGGCCTTTAAAGCGGCTATTTTGGAGGCTCCCGAATTATTCGGGGCAGTAATGAATAGATACCTGGCGGCTGGCCACTTCCCGGACAGATGGAAGCGACAGAACCTGGTCCTATTGCCGAAGCCGGGAAAACCTCCGGGTGTCCCCTCGTCATATAGGCCGATCTGTCTACTCGATACTGCCGGCAAGGTGCTGGAGAGGGTTATCCTTAACAGACTCGTACAGTACACGGAGGGTACAAACGGTCTGTCAAGGAACCAATTCGGCTTCCGAAAAGGCAAATCTACGGTGGATGCCATCTTGTCTGTCACTAAGACAGCCGAGGTGGCAATCCAGCCCAAGAGGACAGGTATTCGTTATTGCGCAGTTGTCACGCTCGACGTGAGAAATGCGTTTAATAGCGCTAGCTGGGACTCCATAGCCAGCTCGCTTCGGAACGTCCAAGTGCCGGTGTCGCTGTACAGAATTCTGGAAAATTATTTCCAGAATCGTGTGCTATGCTACAACACGGAGGATGGCCAGAAATGCGTTCCAATCACCTCAGGGGTTCCGCAAGGTTCCATACTGGGCCCGGTGTTGTGGAACGTCATGTATGACGAGGTGTTGAAGCTAAAGTTTCCGGTAGGGGTGGCAATTGTCGGCTTTGCGGACGATATCACCTTGGAAGTCTACGGTGAATCTATCAGAGAGGTTGAGTTGACGGCTGCTCACTCTATAAGCATTGTTGAAGATTGGATGCGATCCAGGAAACTGGACCTAGCGCATCATAAAACGGAGGTTATCGTGGTTAACAACCGCAAGTCGGTGCAGCAAGCAAATATCAGTGTCGGGGACTGCACTATTTCGTCAACGCGGTTCTTAAAACTCCTTGGAGTCATGGTCGACGACAAGCTCAAGTTCGGGAGCCACGTCGACTATGCCTGCAAGAAGGCTTCCACAGCTATTTCGGCATTGTCTCGTATGATGTCTAATAGCTCTGCGGTATATGGCAGCAAGCGAAGGCTTTTAGCCAACGTGGTCCAGTCCATACTCAGGTATGGCGGGCCGGTGTGGTCATCGGCGTTAGGTACCAAAAGCTATCTAGCCAAGCTGGAAAGCACCTATCGTCTCATGTGCTTAAGAGTGGCGAGTGCGTACCGCACAGTTTCACATGACGCAATCTGCGTCTTAGCGGGTATGATGCCTATTGGTATCATCATCAGCGAGGACGTAGAGTGCTTCAACCAACGTGGAACTAGAGGCATACGGAGTACCACAAGATCGGCCTCGATGATCACATGGCAGCGGGCATGGTCTGATTCCACAAAAGGCCGGTGGACACATAGACTTATCCCGGAACTATCCGGATGGGTCAACAGGCGTCATGGCGAAGTCAACTTTCACCTGACACAGATTCTGTCAGGGCATGGTTGTTTTAGACAGTATCTGCACAAATTTGGGCATGCGGAGTCCCCCGAGTGTCCTGAATGCGCGGACGTTGAGGAAACTGCAGAACATGCTTTCTTCATATGCCCTCGTTTCGAGGGCGTGAGAAGCAACATGATGGCAGTTAGCGGACAGGACACTACTCCGGATAACTTAGTCCAAAGGATGTGTTCTAGCTCGGACGTCTGGGGTGCGGTCAATGCGGCTGCTACCCAGATCGTACTTGAGCTACAAAATCGTTGGAAAGCCGATCAACGGCGAATAAACAGCCTAACTACCATAGTCCAGTAGTTATCTAAGAGCGTGCGTTAAGCACAATAGCCCCTCCCTGAAGTAATACCGATAAGGTGGTTCCAGGGGGGATTGAGGCTGGAGACTCGAGTAGGGTTTTAGTGGGTCTGGATCTCCACGATCTTCACGGGATACCAAACCCCACTCCCTGAGCTGTCTTTTCAGGTGTCTGATAGCAGATTTCCCTACTCGCTAAAAAAAAAAAAAAAAAAAAAAGGTTGGTAAACGGCTGGACAATGCGTGAAACAAACCCCATAGTGGTTCTCAGCCTCTAATTCAGCAACTCCTATCCCTACCTCTTCGTGGTACTAGCCGGGATACGAGCAACCTTAGCGGAGATCGGGTAACCAACCAACTAAGGTCGTATGATGAGCCTCTGGCGACACAGTACAAAGTTCTCGGCAAAAAGTATACGATACAGCATTGTTAAAGCGAAAATGCTGCGGCTTCGACTTTTTATCATATCCTAAGATCTCTAACAACTACTCGCAAGCAAGGTAGCGAAAGACCAACCAAAATTATGGACGCAGAAGTACTTCGTTCTCTTTCTCGTACCTTCAACAACAGAGATTCCGTGAGCCAACGGGATGCTACTAAAAAGTTCAACTCCCGGAAATGATCGAACATACATTTAAACATACATTTGAACAGAAAGTGATATTGTACATTGCGATTTCCGAGAAAGGTATTCCTAAGCTTTGGTTTGGCTATCAATCAAAATGTGTACCAGAACGAATGTTCGAAGAAAATTTCCCGTTTCTACAAATACATCATGCAGATGGACAATACATCCTTCAGCCGGGTAAAGCATCATCGCATCATTACGCCAAAAAAACATAATCGTTCCTGAATACCCATTTGATCCCATTTGTACCCAAAAACCACAACCCGACAAATCTGTCTCACTGTCGCCTAAAAAAACATTTCTTTGGGATTTTGAGCTCCTTGGTGTACAAAAATAATTGGAGAACCACGAATTGCAAACAGTTGATTGGTAGAACATGACGCCCGTATAACGTTCCTGCTCTGACATCAAACGGACAACAGCCGGACCGTTTTCAAATGTACACTAATTGTTTTTCAACAATGGATAATGTATCTTTAATCTCGGAAAATGATTGGCGGAACTAGGAGAGATTTAGCTCCCCCCCCCCTAGAAAAATAGACTTCTTGGCTGACCAATTAAACAGTCGAAAGAAATGAGCGCTAGGTCCGCCAATGGATAAATCAGATCTTCCTTCTTCATGCATTTTTGTCTGTTTTTGACAGCTTGGGAAATAAATTCCAAAATTTTAGTTGTCACCCGTTAGTCAGAATATGGGAAACAGAACAGTACACTCAAAAAAAATCGACACGTCGCATCCACGTGAAAAATCATGTAAACTTCTGTACAGCAAGTTACGTGAACTTCATGTACTAGTTAATGGGAAAACTGATAAAACCTACCGGAATCGCACGTAAACTGGTTAGTATGAGTGCGAGTTACCAACAATTTACGTAAATGTTACATGGAAAGTGTGATGGATGAGAATTACCTATGTTTTCAGGTAAACTTGACGTGCCGATTTTTTTGAGTGTAGAAGGAGGAAGTAATATACAAGAAGAGCGATAAGTTGGAATGTGACAACTATCGAGCGATCACCATTCTCAACGTTGCCTATTAAAGTGCTTTCTAAGATCATGTTTCTCTATCTATCACCGCTTACAAATGGATTTGTGGGAAGTTATCAAGCCGGTTTCGTAGACGGGCGATCAACAACTGATCAAATCTTTGTTCTGCGACATATCCTACAAAAGTGTCGCGAATAACGGGTGGCAACTAAAATTTTGGAATTTTTTCGCGGCCCTTATGCTCAACAACAAACGAGCTCAGAGAGAAATGAAAGTATGTATGTGTTAGCTCTCTCTCCTCTTTTTGTTAATATTTTTTGTTTTGTTTATGCTTGCCCAGTTTTGCTAAAAATGGCCTCGAACCAAGACGCATTTCGGGAGCGCGTTGTACACTTCTACGAACTGCAACAGAAATCTTGGCAAAAAGTATACGGTACTACATTTGAAAAGCAAATATGTTGCGGCTTCGACTGTTTCGCATATCCTATGATGCCCAACAACTATTCGCAAGCAAGGTAGTGGAAGACCAGTCAAAATTATGGACGCAGAAGGACACCGTTCTCTTTCTCGTTTCTTAAACAACAAGCACTCTGTTTTGGCTATCAATTAAGATGCACCAGAAGAAGTGTTTGAAGAAAATTTTGATCCCGTTTCTACAAAAACATCATGCAGATGGACAATACGTGTTTTGGCCGGATAGAGCATCATTGCATTACGCCAAAAAACACAATCGTTCCCGAATACCCGTTCGATTCCATTTTTACTCAAAAACCATGACTTGAAAAATCTGTGTCAGTGCGCCCAATCGAAGATTGGATCGATCGCCCAAAATTCTTCGGGATTTGAGTTCCTTGGTGTACAAAAATAACTGGAGAGCCACGAATTGCAAACAGTTGATTGGTAAAATCAAGAGATGCATTCGCAAAGTTGACATGACGCCCGTATAACGCTCCTGTTTCGACATCAAACGAAAGCTTCGCCGAATAGCCGATTGCGGACCGTTTTCAAACGTACACTAATTTTTTTTCAACAATGGATAATGTATCTTTAATTTCGGTTAATCAGATCTTCTTCATGTATCTTTGTCTCTTTTTGAGCTTGAGCTTGAGCTCAGCTTCAGCTTGAGAAAAAAATTCCAAAATTTTAGTTGCCTCCCGTTACCAAGTCCCTACGCACTACCTGTTGATACATTTCAAGGCCGCCTACGACACTATCGATCGTGAAGAGCTATGGAAAATTATGGACGGAAGCGGCTTTCCCGGGAAGCTGACAAGACTGATTAAGACGACGATGGATGGTGTACAGTACTGTGTGAGGATATCGGGCGTGTTATCAATCCCGTTTGAAATACGAAGGGTACTTCGACAAGTCTATGGTATTTCCTATCTCCTGTTCAACATCGCGGTAGAAAGTGTTATTAAACATGCCGGTTTTAGCATGCTAGGCACGATCTTCAGTAAATCTAGCTAATATATCTGTTTCGCAGTGGACGTGGGCATTGTCGGAAGGACGTTCCAGGAGGATGCCAAGCAGAGTATACGAAACTGAAACGTGGAGCAGTGAAGGTTGAATTAGTGGTGAATACGTTTACAATAACCTGTTAGCAGGAGGAATCGAGCGCGATCGAGCACACATAGGCAGTAGTGTGATAGTCGACGGTGACGAGTTCGAGGTGGTGGACGAATTTGTATACCTCGGGTCGTTGATGACGTCGGATAACAACTGCAGCAGAGAAATAAGCAGACGTATTCATGACGGAAGTCGTGCTTATTACGGATGCCACAAGACACTAAGGTCTGGTAAGCTTCTCCGTTTGGCTGTTTTTGAACCCAGTAACTCGATACTTAGACCAAGTGTATAGCAAGACCTGGAAAGTGTGGAGCATTCGAGAAATTGTAGACGGACAGGCATGGACCGAGTTTGTAGGCAGAACATTGTTATGCAGGTAAAATCCTAAAGGACATCGCACCAGGGTAAGTAGGTAAGTAAGTAAGCTGAAGTCCGATTTCTAGTTAAATCTTAAGTCAAATTTCAAATAAACTTGAAGTTCAAATTCAAGCACCAATTTGAACGTAAGCTCAAGTCCAATTTCAGGTTGACTGATAAGCCCGGGCTGAGGCCCGTGCTGCACCTTCTTGCGTAAAAAAGTAAAAATAGATTCGCCATTCTACTTGATTACATCGTGTTGGTGTTACCAGACCACAATATGCTTTTGAAAGGTCGGTGCCCTACTTTATGTTTTTGTCCTGGCACGTCAATGTGCATAATTCTGGATACCGACGAAAAAATCGATTCAAGCATGTCCGGAAATCATGATCAAGACGAGATAGGAAGTTTCACTTCATTGCTACTGATAATAGGCCGTATGAATAACAGAATTCGCTTTACTTCTTCACAGATTTTACGCTCCCACCGTGACCAGCATGAAAACCAACCGGGTTACGGGGCTTTCCTACAGGCTAGAACAGGGATGAAAAAAAATCGCTTCTAGCGATCAAGATCATAGGAGCGATCAGATTCAGATTCATTGAAATCACTTTGTAGCGATCTGTACAAATTATGATAAACCTTATGTCAGATCATGTTCATTGCATGATTGTGTTGAGAAATATAACAGATACAGACGATTGGTTGTGTTCATCGTATGAATCACAATACAAACAATATGTGTGACCTTTTTTCTCGCAGCTAGGTAAGATGTAACACTGTGATCGACTGCTGAGACTGTTTAGAGAACAATATCTTGTCAACGCTAATGGTTCACTGTTTGTCATGATCTGTACGGATCGTGATCTGTGCGTGCGGCGGTAGCTCACAGATTTGATCAAAACCACTGATTTTCCATCCCTGGGCTAGAACAAAGATTTTGATTTAGAGCCCAAGGGTTGACTACTTTGAAATTTCGTGACGATCGGTGGCGTTTAACATGCCAGCATATGCCAGCCACCATCGTAAAGTATTTTATTTTTTGTTTGTTGTACGATGCTTGGTTCATAAAAATAAAATTTTGATGCAGACAGTCTTCAGGAAATTAATTCTTGCCGGTCATAACTCAGAAACCCAAAAAAACCTATCGTCAATTTTTTGTCGGGCAGAATTGTCGAATATGATGTTAA